>NC_083844.1:4660360-4971382 GCF_015708825.2 Lethenteron reissneri | reverse complement strand
TAAAAATAAATGTAACGTCACTTTACCTTGCTGAGAGGAGTTGTTAGCCTACGAGGATGGTGGTGAGGAAGGGGAGGAATCGTGAACGGGGGAGACGCGGGTACGCGGTGACTCATCTCGACCCATACAAGTTCTAGCAAGCGCATCGTATCCCAAGCAAGACATCGTATCCCAAGACATTTTTTTTCGTCAAAAGGCGACGTATACCAAATTCGACGTATTCCAAAGCGGTCGTATACCGAGGTATGACTGTATAGGCAAAGCCACGCTCTGTTACTCCATATATGGGCCTAAAGCGTTGACATAATTTATAATTCCTTCTGTCGCGGATCTGTGTTATCCTGTTAACAGCGTGTGTGTATGGGTGTGTGCGCTCCGCGGCCGACGGCCATGGCATGGCGTGCTCGTTCCAGGGTGCGCCCCAACCAATTAAGCTCCTCTAAAGTCCCATCATTTGCATGATGGACTTGTGGACCTGGGCGCTTGAGTGTGCGGATGCAGGCATGAAGAGCCTGGGTTCAAATCAGGACGACCGAGGGGGCACTTGATGTCTCTGTTTAATAGCCTGCAATGAATTGGTCTTTTGTGAGCGATAATTGCCCCTTTTGTGACTGTGTGAAAATGTGAAACATCTTGACCTTGCATTTTTGGCTTCATCCTAACCCGCCATCTTCCCGACTGCCTGGCCTACTCCCACCTGTATAACAACCCTATATCCAAAGACAACAAAGACAAAGATCCCACGTATAGCCTTAACGGACTGTTGGGGCAAGTGCTGTTAGCGAGCACCTATGAAGGCCGGCACGGCACATGAGGGGGTGGGTGGCCAGCACCGCGTCCGGCCACCTTTGTCTCCCTAGTAACGATGTTTACACACCGCACCAGGTACTCATTTGAGGCTGAGTCGACCTAGGGGAGACGCTATATCCACAACAGTACACACACACACCAACCCCGTCGATCTAACTTCGCTCTTCCTCTTCCTAATAACTGCACCCAACCAACCCAACCCATAATGACGAAGAAATCTAGTATATTTATTTAAACAATTCAGGGAAAGACGTGTTGCTCTTCAAACAAGGTGAATTATTTAATTTTTCAACACACTTCCCTTGACACCCCCCCCCCCCCACACACATAATCACATTTTATTTGTTTCCTCAAAAAATTCTAAGCTATCGCTCATTCACATTTATTGATTTATTGTAAGTGCAAAGACATGGTGCTGTAAACGTTGAACGATTGACCTTGCCACCCACACGCGGCTGCAACGATGATGTCGATGAGGGTGCTGAGCCTCTTGGTATAAATATGAGGCACGGGATTGAGTTGAGGAGAGGGAGGCGAGGGTGGCACGTGGTCGACCCAACTCTCAATATGTATAAGGTTGGTATCGCACGCATCGTTATACATGGTGGTCCAAATTTAAGGACGCATAGGGTTATTGTTATTATACATGGTAGTCCAAAAGTCAGGACAAATAGGCGTATTTCACTTAAACACTGGTATTGAAACATTCGATTTGTTTACTCTTTAAGTGAATATTTTATCTATTATAATTTTCTATACTTCTTTCTGTGGGGGGGGGGGGGGGGTGTAATTTCAAGTCTATCGGTTACAAAATTGGACGAAGCATCCTGAATGGGGAATAAACAGAATCGACGATGTTCCAAGATTACACGTGTTAGCTTTAAAAAGTCCGAACGTTCACGTCAAAAGAGAAAGCATGCATGCGTGCATTCATTATCGTTATGTAAGTCAGGTTAAGATGTGTGAAAGTCAATGCAATGACCCTGCAATAGGTGTTATTATTGTTTCTATCTACGTGACTTTACCGAAAGACCCAAAGAATATGACTTCCTGCAGTCATAACCCTGTGTCCTGACGTTTTGGCTATTTTTCGATTTAAAGCTTTCGTGACTGCAGGGATTCATCTTCTTGGTTCTTTCGGTAAAGTCACGTAGAAAGGAAGTAATAAAATAATAAAAATAAAACATAATAAAATACAATTCTCACGACGTTTCGGCCACAACGCAAGCAGCCGTCCTCAGGTCACCTGAGGTCACCTGAGGACGGCTGAGACGTATTTTATAATGTTTTATTTTGATTATTTTATTATTCTCTTTCTACGTGACTTTACCGAAATAACCAAGAAGGTTTTGGCTATTCTTTATATACACATATTAAGTTATATGCACAGCCAGTTATACACGCACACCCATGCATACACGCTATGGTGGCGAGATGTTAAGTACTTCGCCTGGTATGTAGGAGGTCGTGGGTTCGATCCCGACCCTGAAGCCTGCTGCATATTTGGAGTTTGCGTATCTCTCTCATCACCAGCAAGGTGGCTGGAAATGTTAACTACCTCGCCTGGTGTACAGGGGGTCATGAGTTTCATCCCGACCTTTATGCCTGCTGTATATCTGGAGTTTGCATGTTTTCCTCATTTAGAATCAACGTGCCTTCAAAGTATTTAGCTGCTATACATTTCCACATGATGATAAGCCACTTCGTTGAGCTATCGCCTGTGGCCAGGTCGCTTCCGAAAAAAAGCTATAGAGTTCAGTTGGGCCTTACCTGGTAAAAAAAAACATAGACACATAGTACGCATATATACACATACTCAGATACCAATACATACACACATGCAAATATAATACACATAAAGTTATATGTACACGTATGTATGCCCGTTATGCACATGCATACAGCATATATACATACACATATATAAACGTAAATCGACGCGTTACTTTTATGAGCACCAAGTCTGCCACAACTGAAAGTGTTTCCTCATTCGAATACCTTAGCATCTGGCTCGATTCTCATCTCAACTTCACATCTCATATTGTTGATTGTCCACCCCGTGTTGATTGTCCACCAACGTGTTGATTGTCCACTCCATGTCCACGTCCACTGTCTACCCCGTGATTGTCCACCTTGTGGTGGTTGTCTACCCGTGTTGATTGTCCACCCCGTTTTAATTGTCCACCCCATGTTGATTGTCCACCCCGTGTTGATTGTCCACACCGCCCCCTTGCAGGAGTCCACCATGAGGCTGTGTCTGGCTCTGGTTGTACTTGTCCTGGCCCTCGGCACGACGAGTGGCTCCCATTTCCGCGGGGGAACCATCTCCTGGATTCCTCAAGACGGCAACCAGGTGTGTGTGGTGGTGTGTGTGTGGGTGTGGATGTGGGGGTGTGTATGTGTGTGTGTGTGGGTGTGTGTGCGTGTGGGTGTATGTGTGCGTGGGTGTGTATGTGTGTGGGTACGTGTGGGTGTTTGTGTGTGTGCGTGTGTGCCTGTGGGTGTGTGTGTGCGTGTGGGTGTGTGCGTGTATGTGTGTGCCTGTGGGTGTGCGGGTGTGCGGGTGTGCGTGTGGATATGTGCCTGTGGGTGTTTGCGTGTGTAGCAGTTAGCGCGCTGCGCTACGAACCTGACAACCCGGGTTCGATTCCCGGCCAACACCGGTGACGATTATCTGAACCGGTCCTGGGCCTCCCCTCGGTCAACTCAGCCTCAAATGAGTACAAAGGCGGTCGGGCGTGATGCTGGCCACCCACCCCCTCGTGTGCCGTGCCGGCCTTTATAGGTGCTCGCTAACAGCACTTGCTCCAACAGTATTTAAGGTTATACGGGGGATCAATCTGCTAGATCAATACATGGTCAATCTACTGCTGGATGAAGGCATCCATATTCCACCGCTCTCCTCCCATGATCAATAGTGGAGTGGCAGCGCAGTGATTAGTGCCCCCTGCGTGCCTGATGACCCTAGTTCGATTCACTGCCACGCCTAACATCAGTGGCGGGTTATGATATCTGAACTGGTTCTGCCCTTTATCAATCCACACAGAGCAACGTGGTGAAGTGCAGGCAGTCCCCAACTTACGACCCTCCCCGACTTACTAACATCCACACTTACGAACGAGCTTCTGCAAGATTTTTATTATTTTTACACGCTTTTATTTAACTCACTCTGTCTGTTGTTGTTGTCGTATCCTCAAATCTTGTAACTCAATTTTAACCCACTTCCCAATGTGGTATCGACTGAAAACTTGGTATGCTTATGTCATACTGATGACAATACTATATTCAATTTTTTTAAACATTTTTTATATGTTATGTTTCGGCTTGGGTCTAATTGTCCACGCTCAACTGATGTTGGCTGTAAATCACCACGGCACCTTACGTTATGGCAAGCTTCGGGGCCACTTCCTGGAATCGTGGAGTTCTTCCATTACTAGTAGGGTACGCTCATTAAAGCGTGTTTTTAAAACAAGTTTATTTTTAATATTACTTATTATTTTTAAAACCATCCGACTCGCGAAACGCGGAACTATTTGGTTCGGCAAATATACACACATTCCTTCTTACTTACGCGTTTAACAACGCCTCCTATGTTCTTTGTTGAACCGTAAACACAGATGACCAGATCTAATAATAGGGTTTCCCCCTTTTTTCTGGCAACAAAACTGAAACCTTTTTACAAGGAATCATGTGTGCATTAACTATAATACTTGTGGTCAAAATGCAAACAAAAACACACTCTGATAATATGTGCATTTTCAGAGTGTTTTTTGCATTTTGACCACAAGTTTTGTGGTTAATGCAGACAGACACGATTCCTTGTAAAAGGGTTTCAGTTTTGTTGCCAGAAAAAAGGGAAAACCCCTATTATATTTTGGTACTGGCAAAGGCGGTCTAATTACGTAGACACATTCACACTTCACGCGACGTAAGGGGCCGTCCATAAATGACGTCACGCACCTAGGGGGGGGGGGGTCAGACATTTGTGACGCCGTGTGACGAGGGGGGGGGGGTCAAAAATCGTCAAAAATCGCGTGACGTAATTTATGGACGACCCCTTAACGCCCCTTTGACAAGATCAGCGAGGTGTTGCGAATCATTCGTGGCGAACGCTTTGGTGTGTGAGTGCAATGAGTGTGACATTGCAACGGGGTGGGGAGGCCTTCATCTAGCAGTGGATAGGCAATGGGCTATGAATAATCGTGCTATTTGGCGAAGTACTTCTTTGTAGTCCACAAGTCGAGAGCTAACATTTCACTACTTGTCGCTACCGCCAGTGCTTTTTCACACGTGACTCTAACGCAGCTAGAGCTGCAACGATGCACAAGATTAAATTAATGCATACGGAGGAGGGGGCTTGTCACGTGGCTCTGTGGCCATTCGGGCTGACGGGTCCACTTACGCAAATCCATTTACATACATACGACCACGCTGAGGTGGCATAACGTTACGTGGTTACAATTTATGTAGGAGGCCACTAACAGCAAGGTATGTGATAACCGCTTGAAATGAGTGGGGGTTATCGAAACATCCACATTTGCCGGTTAAAATGCATTGGAATGATTAAAGGTTGTGCTACCGTAGGCAGGAAATAAATTTCTGCTCTGGCCAAATGGACTACATCGCCTCTGGTGGAATCCGTGTCTCGTACTCATTTTCCTGTGTAAAGTCTCTCCTCTTTCTATTTGCCATCTAAAAACACGTTCCTTCGGAGTGGGCAGGTAGGAACTTGGTTGGACAGCGCATTCGTGCACGACAGACAGACAAATAATCCCTGATGGGCAGTGTGAAAGCTGTTGTTCCAACCTGTATAAGTGTAATGTATCGTGTCGTGTATAGTGTAGTCACTGTAGTGTGTAAGTTAAACGTTGAGTTTTATAAGGGCACCACGGGGTGACCAGCCCCACCCCCCACCCAGCCCCACCCCTCTCACCCCCCACCCTCCCCACCCAACCCCTCCCCACCCTCCTCTCCCCACCCAGCCCCTCCCCACCCTCCTCTCTCCACCCAGCCTCACCCCTCACCCTCCCCTCCCCATATGCACGACAGACAAATAATCCCTGATGGGCAGTGTGAAAGCTGTTGTTCCTACCTGTATAAGTGTAGTGTGTCGTGTATAGTGTAGTGTGTAGGTTAAACGTTGAGTTTTATAAGGGCACCACGGGGTGACTAGCCCCACCCCCCACCCAGCCCCACCCTCAGCACCCAGCCTCTCCCCACCCTCCCCACCCAGCCCCTCCCCACCTTCCCCACCCTCCCCTCCCCACCCAGCCCCACCCAGCCCCACCCAGCCCCTCCCCACCCTCCCCTCTCCACCCAGCCCCACCCCTCCCACCCCCAACTGAATCACCTTAAGGCTGGGAATGTTGAAAGAAACACGAGGCAAAAAGATCAGTTTTTTTATTTTTAAGGCTTCCATTTTATGAATGGAGCCACCCTCCCCCAGTTTCCATTTTATGAATGAAACATCGCCCGTCTCCTCATTGGCCCGAGTCGCGGCGGTGCTCCCCCCCACCACTAACCCACCCCTCTACCAACCCCAACCCACCGCTCCCATTGATCGGCGCCCCCGAACCATTGGGAGGGCTCCGGTGGGGCGGGGCCATGCACGACAGACAGACAAACAATCCCTGGTGGGCAGTGTGGAACATATTGTTCCTACCTGTATAATCCCTGGTGGGCAGTGTGGAACTGTTGTTCCTATCGGCCCCTCCCCCTTGCTTAGGCCCCTCCCCTTACCCCCTCTCCCATAGGCCCCTCCCCTGACCCCTCCTCCCTTAGGCACCTCCGCTGACCCTTCTCCCTTAGGCTCCTCCCCTGGCCACCCCCCCATATCCCTAGGCCCCTCCCCTGACCCCCCTTCCTTTAGGCCCCTCCCCTGACCCCCCCATATCCTTAGGCCCCTCCCCTGACCCCCCTCCCTCTGACTCCCCCCCCCCTCAGGCCCCTCTCCTGACTCCCCCCTTCCTTGGGCCCCTCCCCTGACCCTCCTCCCTCAGGCACCTCCTCTTTCCGTACCCGGCAGTAGGTCTCCACCAATCAAAGAGCTGTTTATATTATTTAAGCACGACAGTCAGACAGACAAAAAATCCCTGGTGGACAGTGTGGAACATATTGCTCCTACCTGTATAAATGTTTTCTCCTACAACATTAGAGTGCAGGGCCACATTAAATACGCACTATGACAATAGTTTAAAGCGATTTGAAGCATGTTTTATTTGGGGGGGGGCAGAGCTGTGACGTCATATTTGAGGGGGGTAAAAAATCGTCCAAAATCGCGTGACGTCATTTATGGACGGCCCCTAAAGAGGAAGCAGTGGGTTCTAAAAAGGAAGGGTGGATCCTAAAGAGGAAAGGTTGCATCCTAAAGAGGAAAGGGTGAGCCCAACATAATTGAACTTCCCTGCTGATTTAATATAATGAATGCGTTGAATCAAATACAGGAAGCAGCAATACCTATAGTACAACGGATACAGCCACGGACCAACTAATTCTATTGGTTTATTCAAATATGTTTATTATCATACTGTGCAGGGCAAAGATAAACATTTAATTCAGAGGAGACAGATTAACACAGTAATTATAAACAATATTCACAACTTCCCGCTGCCATGGTGCAATGGTGAGCACACTGGACTTGTATACCAGTGACCATCGGTTTGATCTCCAGGCATGGATATTGAAACAATAGACCAGGTTTTTAAATTCCCCTCCCCCACCTCTGTACACTCAGTTGTATATATGGTTACACCACAGTTGATGGGTAGCTTGTGTATAGTCGGGTAAAATGTGGGTACTCCCAACTCTTCAAAGATGTGTAGTATGGTTCAAGGAGACTTGGACGACGTAGACGGAGGCACACTTATTTACTAACACAGTTGTATTACAGGCCGAGATATACGACTCTCGAAGGGGTATCGGCCCCTTCACCCGTCTAACAGGGAGATCCCTCTATCTCTCCCCCGGCTAGCCTACTCCCAGGTCCTCCACTACAGGGCGAGGGGAGGCTAGCTGACCCAGCTCTGGTTAAGCTGGGATCACGGCACCCTGAGTCATCAGACCGGCTCTTAGAAGAACATCGGCTCTGGACTCTAGGGGCCACGCCATTGGCTTGCCCTGGTCGGTCCTGAGAAGGACAGCGATCCAGGGGAGTCCCAGGGCATATCTAGCTGGTCTTCTTGCTTCACTGGTTTAAGCTGAACACTTAACCCCGAGCCTTTCGGCTCACCGCCTTATATAGCAATTCCCCCTCTGAGGGGTGGGGCCGTGGGGGATCCCAGCTCCGTGTTAGCCCCCCAGGCTAAACGGTGCGAACGTGGATGTAAGCATCTCCTTGCGTACGGGCATAACCACGCCCAGTGTGTTTGTTTGCCATCCGTAACACCTCTACAGATGTATGGATAGCTTGTGGGGAAATGTAGGGCAAATATTTACAGTGCAAATGGGCTCTCTAGAGCTCCCTCCAGTGGAGACCCTTTCGCCAGCAGCGGCTTGACCAAGCAATTGCAGGGCTGCACCTTTACCTTTCTCACTTCACAATTCACTGCAAAGATAGCCACTTCTGTTTTGTGGTAACACCCCAAACCACAGACTCACGTGAAGCCACTCGTGTGTTTGCATACACTAACGCCAGGGTGAAAGTCACACTTTCGACATTAACTCTTTACATGAAAACCACAACCGCTCCAGACTTGCTGGCGATAGCACGGGTTTGTGGTTTCAAGGGCATGACCTTATGCAACAATTACAGCACAGCCTACTACAAATTGTGCGATACCTGAACCTCAACGTGCCTAAAGAGGAACATGTTCAATCACGTATACGCCATGTACATGAATATGCATTAGCACACCTCACATGAATATGCCCCTAAAGAGGAAGCGGTGGGTTCTAAAAAGGAATGGTGGATCCTAAAAAGGAAAGGTTGCATCCTAAAGAGGAAGGGGTGAGTCCGACATAGGTTGAACTTCCCTGCTGATTTAAATTAATGAATGCGTTGATTCAAATACGTGCAACAGGCAGCAGCAATACCTTCAGTACAACGGATACAGCCACGGACCAACTAATTTTATTGGTTTACTCAAATGTATATTATAGTGTGCAGGGCAAAAGATAAACATCGTCATGACATTCAGAGGAGACAGATTAACACAGTAATTATAAACAATATTCACAACTTCCCGCTGCCATGGTGCAATGGTGAGCACACTGGACTTGCATGCCAGTGACCATCGGTTTGATCTCCAGGCATGGATATTGAAACAATAGACCAGGCCTTTAAATTCCCCTCCCCCACCTCTGTACACTCAGTTGTATATATGGGTACACCACAGTTGATAGGTAGCTTGTGTATAGTCGGGTAAAATGTGGGTACTCCCAACTCTTCAAAGATGTATAGATAGCTTGGGGAAATGTAGGGCAAATATTTACAGTCCAAATGGGCTCTCTAGAGCTCCCTCCAGTGGAGACCCTTTCGCCAGCAGCGGCTTGACCAAGCAATTGCAGGGCTGCACCTTTACCTTTTTCACTTCACAATTCACTGCAAAGATAGCCACTTCTGTTTTGTGGTAACACCCCAAACCACAGACTCACGTGAAGCCACTCGTGTGTTTGCATACACTAACGCCAGGGTGAAAGTCACACTTTCGACATTAACTCTTTACATGAAAACAACAACCGCTCCAGACTTGCTGGAGCGGTTGTGCTGGCACGGGTTTGTGGTTTCAGGGCCATGCCCTTATGCGACAATTACAGCACAGCCTACTACAAATTGTGCAATACCTGAACCTCAATGTGCCTAAAGAGGAACATGTTCAATCACTGCTCATTACCTGCTACATGGCTTAATGTATCATGGAATACAGGCAGACCTCGCTTAGCGTGACCCCAGAGAACGCCGATTCGTGAGAGCGAGTGAGAACACGCAGAAAGCCCACCCCGAGGAAACGTACCCCGCCCCCATCATTCAGTCATCCAATGAGAGCGACGCAAGATTCTCAGCCACCCCTGTGACGCTATGCCTTGTGTAACGTAAAACACATTGAGTCTGTCTGGTAACTTTACAGACTCTAATAAAGGGGTTCTGAGTACGGTCCTTCCTTTCTTTCATACCTGTCAACCTATACGGTTTATCCGTATTCTTGCACAAGGAAATATAGTTTTCAGGTACATACGCCGTACGGCCGTTTCAATACGGGGAAAAAATGTCTTTGTATTTCTCCCTTGTGATGGGACTTTATAGATGAACCTTGAGATTTATTAGAGGCATGATGTAACCAATAAGGTCTGAATTGGTTTGTAATAAGGTCGGCACTGATAAGGGGTTGACAGGTATTTAGTTTACACACAAAAAGCTTAAGTGACGCCATTGCTCTTGGTCCATGCAGGAAGTGATGCCCCCTCACGCCCCAGTGCTTGTCCTTATCCGCCATGTACATGAATATGCATGAGCACACATCACATGAATATGCATCACTTGTCGCATCACACTTCTCTATATATATAAAAGTGAAAGTTGTGGATATGTGTGTCTCTTCGAAATGTTTAGCATACTTCTCAACATGCTACAAACTTGAGATTTGGCATGTGGGTAGCTCCCATACTGTACACAATGGAAAAATATACAAATAGACTTTTGTATTTGGAGGGGGGGGGGGGATGACCATGAAGTGTGTGGCATCAACCCGCATACAGGACTAGCGAGAATTGATATCTAGTGAGCGTTTGTGGTATCGATTAAACGGGAATAGGCTGATTCCAAAGAAATCTACAACCTTCGATATGTAGTTATAATAAATTACGAAATAACCTTGTCGCGAACGCACCCCCATATTCACAATGGTATAATGACCCTCTTTTAGCGCCTATTCAATTAGCACTCACTTCTCCAGGAATGCATCTTGAATGTTAATCGAAGTCTGCCTGTATAGTTCCGGGCTCAGCATTAAGACCAGTTGCAGATAAAATTAAGCCCTGTCCTATGTATATAAATCTGTAAATAATGAATAAACCCCATCCGGATTAGAAAAATAAGTGCATGATGAAAATCTAACAAGGTATTTCTTTTTTGTAAACTATTGTGTCTGCATAATAGCGTTTTTTTTGGTGAGATCGCGTAAATATAAATGTATTTGAACCCGCCACCACCTAACACAGGCAATTAGTAAGGTTTGTGATGTAAACAGAACATTCCAATTCGTTACTAGTACAGCACATGGTGTGTTGTGAGAGTAAATCCACATTTACAATCTGAGTACAACGTTTCGCCAGTAATTACAACTAGCTTCATCAGGCGACAGCCAAATTTGTGGAGGAATCCTCTTGTTTCGTTCTTAAATAGAGGGATAGATGTGATGTCGTCACTTCTCCAACGTAGTGGGGTTCATTGCGTGTGCACGCGATCCAATACACCATATGGGTGGAGGTGCACGCAAACCTATGGCCTAACCCAAATGGTGCTCTTGGTGTTTAATCCGTGTATCGGTTGATGTGAAGACACACGTGTCGCATCTTCTCCGATGGCATGGGAAAGTGCCCGATATGCTATTATTGCTCGTGTTTCGCATGCAGATTTGTACGAGCAGATTGCAGAGGTTTGCGTTTCTGCAGAATGCCCCATAGATGTGGTTCCTTAACAATACTGCCAGGACCTGTCGCTCCTTACGATCTTATAGTTGTTCAGGATGACCTTTCTGATGGCCAGGTTGAAGGGTGGTACGTCAGGACAACCAACACCCTACCCTATGTCTTGCGGTTGCCCAGATGCATGGTTGCTTCATGATCTACTCACGAGGCCCGTTGGTCTCATCCACTACCTCTTCGCAGTATTTGCGCACAGTGAAGAAACTCATCGGCTCTGTCATTGAAATATCCAAAATGTGCTGCACAAGAGATGGAGAAACCGTGAACGTCGAGCCTCCCAGAAATGTGGCACACTTAAAGGTTACCGAATGCCGACCCCCCCTTCCTCCCCACTTTTGACTCTTTGCAGATGAAATTCAGCTACATGGTGGCTTGGCGCCGCACGTCAGTGGCATCCGCTCAAGGGAGGTACTGCACCGATGAAGACATTGTGAATGGGACGCTCTATTGGGCGGGAGACCAATGGACATGCATCCAAGGCTGCAGCGACACCAAATCCATGGCCATCACGTGCATCGAGCAGAACATCTACTCGGACTGGATGGTGGGCACTGCTAATTTCGACTTGGCAATCCCCACCACCCAGCAGAGCGTCATCAGGTGAGGAGCAAGTAGCAGCGGTAGCTGCCAGTCCCATAGCGGGGGAGGGAGGGGGCAGGATAGGGGGGGTCCTCGGAGGGGTGTCGGAAGAATTGGTGGCCAAATATTTTCGATCAAGTCGGGCAGTACCGACTGGTGGCTTAAGAGATGGCGCCTTGACAAATTTATCTACGGCCCTGATAGTCGAAACTCATACCAATGATGCGATGTTAACAATGATAGCAATACTCTTTGGTTCTTTCGGTAAAGTCATGTAGGTATAACAAATAATAGATCACGACGTTTGGATCGCAACACAAGCAATCATCATCAGGTGGGACAACCACAGCAAGAAAAAAACTGCTGAAGTAGGCGAGAGATCTGCCATGGCACGAGGTTATAGAGGCCTCGGCAGTAGGGGGGGGAGAGAGAAGGGGGGGAGGAGGCGGGGTCCACTTTCTGCCCCGCCTCCTTCCCCCCCCCTTCTCTCTCCCCCCCTACTGCCAAGGCCTATATAACCTCGTGCCACGGCAGATCTCTCGCCTACTTCAGCAGTTTTTTTCTTGCTGTAGTTGTCCCACCTGATGACGATTGCTTGTGTTGCGATCAAAACATTGTGATCGATTATTTTTTCTACCTACGTGACTTTACCGAATGAACCAAAGAGGATGGATTTCTGCAGTCACGAAAGCTTCAAATCAAGAATGATAGCAATATTGAAGAAATCGACTATTTAGGGTAATGACTACAATATTATATTCCTGCCACTGATGGTTGTGGCACACGTGTCCGTCTACAGCTTCACGAGCTGTTGCTGGGTGCCTGTGAACATCGCCACTTCTCAAGGCACCCACATCTCTGGAGGCAGCTCGTGGTCCATGATCGCCGTAATCAACCCGGGTACCCGGAGTGACACCAGCAGCCCCAACATCTCCCCCATGACCACCTCGAAGCCGCTCATCAAGTAAGAAGCAAGGCCAAGCGATTTAGAAGACTGTCACAGGCTTTATATTATAAACTAATACTATGATCTAAACTATTTTTTATTTTACCAGGTAAGGCCCACTGAGCTATGTAGCTCTGATAGCCCAACTTAGTGGCTTATCATCATGTGGAAATTCATAGCATATACTCTAAATGCATATTTCTAAATGTGGAGGGGCAAACCGGGAGGACACGGAGAAAAATCCACGCGACCACGGAGAGACATACAAACTCCGAATATACAGCAGACTTGAGGGTCTGGATTGCACCCACGACTTCCTGCATACCAGTCAAGGCAGTTAACATCTCCTAGCCACCGCGGTGCCCCATATTATATTGAGTGCACTGCTGTGGAAGAATTATAAAGGGACATGGCCAAGCCGTAATGCTTTTGTTGCAGAGCTTAACGGTTCAAGCCCAGCAGCTGCCCCGGTTAATACTCTTGGCGAACCCTAAATATGCCACTTATGAAAGCTTTGTAGTGGATGTTTAAGGTCCCCTGTGACCTTATTTGTCACGGTCCAAAACTTTTTTTGAAAGCAAACAAGCTAATTGGGGTTAAATGTATACAGCAATAGCTCCACCTTGCGGTAGACCAATGCCGACTTAAAGGCTGATGTGCTGCACAGAGACAGCTTCTACTGGGAGCTCTCCTCTGAGTAGGATAGAGCAGGAAACATTTCCCCCCTACTGCCAGACAAATATCCATTTATAGGCCGGTGCTGCGTACACCTTGTGCCGCACTGGGACAGCTGCCACGTGGGGGGGGGGGGGGGGGGGGGTGAGGTTCCCTTGATATTCTTAGGTGTTTTCGGTAAAGTCACGTAGGTAAAACATCAAAATTAATTTGGATGTTTTACCTACGTGACTTTACCGAAAACACCTAAGAATATGATTCCTTGCAGTCACGAAAGCTTCAAGTCTAGGTTCCCTTGACTATAATGCAGGGCATTGGAATGGACGAGATGTGCTATAAGGCGATTTAAGCTGAAGCGTGCATGGGACCTGTAAATATCGGAGGGTGTACCCCCCTCCCATACTCAATAGCTGAATTCATTCGGCCCAATCTCAGCACTGGAGAATGTAAGCTATAAGCTCAGAGACAATAAATTAGAATACACACGTACATGGGGCCCATTCTTAAACCTTAGAACAGCATTAAATACCAGAGCCCAGAACGGCAATGACCTGGTCAATCGCCCCTTCACCCGCTCCCCCCCAAAAGAAAATCCCTTCCTCCCCTCCCCCGACCTGGTGTGCCTACCCGGTGTGCTTGCCTGATACCGTCAATGCTCCTTGTAATTCGTCCAAAACGTCAGGATGTTGCAATGTATGATGTGAGGATGTCGAAAATAAAAGAAAAATATATCGGTGGTTGTCACAAAATGTCCGCAAGGCTCAAAGTGGGGTGCACCAAGGTGTGGAACATCCCGGTGTTGGACGCTGATGGCGACGTGGTGAAGTGTCGCTACGCCACCATGAACACCTCCGACGAGTGTGGAAGTATCTGCGGAGTCGCTCCCTTCGGGACCTTTGATGGGGTGCGTTCTCTCACATCCATTACTCCCCATTTGCACTGGCACATCCGAGCCGTGCCAGCGTGGGTCCCCCGTACGGTACGGGTGGTGTTTCCACTGGCTACTTGCAGAGTTGAGCCAGAACCAAATTGTGATACGCTGGCCTCACAAGATGTCTGAATCTGGCTCAGAGTCAAGCAGGCCAAGGGGCGGGGCTAATGACGCATTCGTTTACGTGACTTCAGTCAGTACACTGAGGACACAGTGTCACCAATGTGTCATCTGTGTCTCGATTAGTTCATTGTGTGTAAAGTCAGTGGCACGGTTCATCTGTACTGAAAATCAGGTACACATGACAGTAGGTGGCCGAGTGGCTTTGAGATCAGAGCACTAATGTGTCAACGCCGCGTTGTTGGGTTTCAGTCACGCATGATTTTGACCAAGTTCTAAAGTGTAGTGGAGTCAATGGTCTCAGCCTGGTGACCAGTGACTTACACAGAGATCCACAAGAGTGTTTGCAATTCATGGACTCCAGAGACTCATAGACTCACGTTAATACCCACAGACCTAATATGATTCAACGGGCTTTCAAGTGCTTCTACCATTTTCCTCTCCTCCCAATCCCCCTTCCACTCTGGTCTTCTCGCACCGTTTCTCCTCTGAGGTTGAACTCATTTGGTCGACCCTTCCACCTCCCTCCCACTCCTTGCACTTCTCTATCTGCCGCCCTTTCCTCTCCTCTCTTCGTCACTGTGGGCCGGTCTCCAAGATGGAAGTGCCGCAATGTTCTCTGTGCGAGCGATCCAAATGGATTGTTCGTCTCATGACCTGACAGCTTGAGCAAAATTTGGGATACAATTTTTGGGGGAAATGACAGAAAGAAAACCTGGGTTTGAATGCGGGTTTCAACCATCCATAACTAAACGAGTTTGGAGAGTTTATTCTCAGCCCGGTGACCAAGGATTGTATAAAACACATCATTACATGTTTTTTCCCCTTAATTTGGCTATAAATTAATATTTTTTAATAAGAGTTTTCATTCACTCTTCTAAACGAAAGAGATTCAGAGGCGCAGGAAAGCAGAGGCAGACCGGAAGGTAAATACAATCGTTACACTTTCCCAAGCTCTGTGGTCTTATATTAGGGGATGTCTGCTCAACTGCCTTCGCAAGCAAGTGAATGCGCTTCACATCGTGCTTGTTGCTGCTGCGTGTGGCAGGACGCGTGCAGCATCACATTCACAGTGCCCGTGACCGCCTCCGGCCTCTGGGCCCTGGCGCTGATGATCGAGGACTTCCCACGCAACAGCATCACCATGGGCTCCGCCTCATACTCCCCCAGCAGCCCGCTCTCCAGTATCCCGCTGCAGGTCCTCTTGGAGAGTGAGAGTCGCAGCATGCCCATTAAGCGCGCGAAGTCACACTCGGCGGCGTGGCATCGCCCTTACACTTCCGTGATTTCCCCACCCAGTGGTAACACTGCACATCGGGTGATATCAGTAGCACGAAGACAGGTCAATATTTTTACATAATGTAAATAAATATGCGAAACTCGGAAGTTTGAAATCCGAAATCCATCGCTTATGTAACTATACACAGGGCGGTGACATGGTCAAGTGGTAACACGTTTTTCACCTGTTGCAGAGGATCACAGCACGAGTCCAGAGGCCACCCTGGTTAATACTGTGGGTGTATTAACCATAAATAGCATGCAGAATACGCAGTATCTATTAGTGGTTGGGTTATTAACAGTTAATCAACATACATACTTCAACATACGAAATAATAGGTGCTGCATATTCTCAGATTAACATGATCCATTGTACCTTATGTGACTAACCCCTCCTCTGGTCTTCGCACCTGATGGGCTCAATCTATTTAAGACCCAAACAGGGAGACTTCTTCACAATTATGGCGACCGCCTCATGACGCTGGTTGTAATCACCGATGAAACGTTGTACTTGAATTGTAAATGTTGTGGGTTTAATCTCCAACATGTGCTGAAGTAGTAACTAACTGGCATGTTTTGTTAACGTGACAAATCTTACTAATTGGCTGTGTCCGGTGGTGGCAGGTTTAACGACAAATTTATACTTACGCGATCCAACCCAAAAAAAACTTCTGTTAAGGATAAAAGCCTACGACTAGTACTACGTGTCAAATATACATCATGCCGAATAACATGCGGCACAACCCGATAACAGACCGGACAGCCGCACAACACAACCACATCCAAATGTTTGCGGTCGTCGTTGTTTTGACCGTGACAGTGGAGACGGCAAGTTCGTGCGCGAGTCCGTATTTCGCGGGAGCGACGCCTCGCGACGGTGAAACGTTCCATACGACGCAGGGGCTCCTGTTCGAGCTCAAAGTCGACATCGCCCTGCCCGGCGATGCGGCCCCAGGGTGAGTGCGACTTGCCGAGTCCCATAACATCCCCGTCTCATGGATGCAAACCTCAACTTGAAAATGTGCACACCGTGGACCTCAAGGCTGCCCGTTCGGAAGGTCCTGGGAGTGCAACAAGGATGAGCTCACAAGCCGTGTGCCATCATCTGTGGGAGATCTCCACAGAAAATACCTGTAAATAGTGCAGTGATTACCTTAACGCTGTGAAATATTTTCTCAAAACATAATTTTACCGTGGAGATTGGGTGCGACCGCTTCTCCCCGTCACCATTTAATGACTTAACTGGCTCCAGGGACTGTGCAGCAGCTTAGAAATTTGGTATGAGGAAGAAAGCAATACTAATTTAAGCCAGAACAGTCCGGATTGCTGTTCTGTGAACTCATTTAGCACGGTACATCCATCTCCCCTTATTTTGACCAGACGTCCGTATGGACAGCATAGGATACAAAAACATAGGATTATAATGGATAGGTGCACCGTGTACTCTCGTGGCACTTCCTTACGTCAATAATCCCAAAGAAGCCTAAGCAATGTTCCAGAAAATACAGAGATAATTTCAGCCCTGAAAATAATCTCTTAACCTCGACCTCTTGACCTTAACCTGCTGTATGTGTGCCGCGTGTGTCCATGTGTGTGTGTCGTGTGTGTCCATGTGTGTGTGTGCGCATGCCGCGTGTGGTGTCTGTGTGCGTCCGTGTGCCACGCAGCGTAACGATCGTGCGGCTGGGGACCATCGCGCCCGTTGGGGTGCAGAAGAGCGCCGTCGAGGCCGACGCCGGAGACCCGAAGCTCTTCCACACGATGCTGAGCTGGATCCCAGGACGGGATGACGTGCAGAGCCACCAGATCTGCTTCTACGCCTCCGACAGCAACGCGTCAGTAGCGCCATGTGCCTAGTAACCAGTAGCAAACACCACAATTGAAGGTGTAATAGACGAGAGTTAATACTGCAGGTGTATTAATCAATGTTACGTTGCCGTCTGCTTCACAATGAATGATATAGGTCCCGTGACATTATAAAAAAAACAGGCCAAGAGTCAGTTTAACATGTAGGTTTTCGCGACCAATATTATCCATAATAAAGGTTTTTTTGGGTTAGATAGCATAGATGTAAATGCGGGTTTAACGACATATTTATATGTATGTGATCTAACCCAAAAATCCTTCATGGATAGGTCAAGAGTACTGCTCTCACTGGCAAAAGCTGATTAATTATTCACAAATTATTTAATTGGGAATAAAAAAAGACTGAGGAACATCGTCCCCTACTTGCAGACTAATGCCCATTTTCAGAGAGGTGCTGCGTGCACCTCGTGCCACAAAGGGACAACTGCCACTGGGGGGTTCCCTTCGCTAGAAGGCAGCCGGTCATTAGAATGGTTGAGATGAGATGTGATGCAGGTGCAACAGATATTTGTCAAAATAGGATAGCGCCTGTTTGTTGTTTGAGTTGCAATCCTTTAACCTGTAGGACTCCTCGTTGGTCTATGTATTCACTAACACCATGAATGTGCGGGACTTTGAATTTGCAGAGGGTGCAGGTTTCTTGGCTAGGACTTTGGCTGGAGCTATGCAGCTGTTGGGACATTTTAAGCACTGAGGTTGGACACTGAGTTCCTAAGATAACCTCGCCTCAGACAAAGTTGATGGCGGTAGTTAATAGTGGAGCTATTGTAGCAGGATTGCAAGTCATGGCAGGAGGAGAGAAGTTTGAGGTGGTAGTGTCGGCCGCATTACTCACTCGCACGTTACTCACCAGCGTGCGTTACTGACCCACGCGCGTTACTCACTCATATGTGCTGTGTGCGAGCAGCCAGGAGACCGAGCTGCGCTGCGTTAACGTCGTCGTTGAAGGTGAGCCAATCACATCGCTCAGCCCGGCATGCACATCATTATAGCTGGGCCCACCGATTGTTTAACTAATCGATTCCTCTACCAATGATCAATTCCTTTATGCGATTCATTGTTGATGTTGTAACTTGCTGACCCGCCCTTACTGGACATTTATTTAAAAAAAGAGCTTAATTAGGATAAAATAATTGGGTCCCTTACTTGAATAATCGAATACATGGAAATAGTTACGGGAAAGCATTCTCACATGTGCCGCTAGACGGGAGGTAATGGACAAGGCTCACTAACGTCATCTGCTTGGTGTGGCTGGTCGACGGTTTTCCATCTTCAGAAGGCAGGATTTAGAGGTGGCTTCCGTTTTTTTAAGGTCGCAATGCGAGAAAATTGTATCTAAATGGAAGAACCACGTTCCAATGAAAACGTGTCATTTGAACACACTACGCGAGGACTTGCCGTATCGAAAAATGTCTTTTGATCATTCCCGTTTTAACTCGAGAACCAAAAGTAGAATAAGGAGGAGCGCCGGTGAACTTGGTCCTCTTCCTGTCTTTCTTTTATGATGGTTGATAAGCGCAGGCCCAAAGGTCCAAAATGCCAAGCCACCAGCAACTAATAGTGCTGGTAACGGTGTACGCAATACATCATTAATCTATTTATTGCATTGCACAAGGTTAAATGAGACGATGGAGCGGTGCAAGGAAAGAAGCAGTGAGAACTGTTGTGACCTGCAGTATAGTAGTTGAACACACGCCGAAGCGCCACACTCAGTATAAGTGAGACGAAAGTCAGTCTGGTAAACTTAAGGACTGCTGATGGCGTCTTCATCCCGGGGTTTAAACAGCCCCGCTCTCTTCACACCCAGCTTATAACTGCTGCGGCATGGCTGGCCCCGCCCTAGGCCACGCCCCCCTTCCTGATCCTTCGGGAAGGTCCGGGCCCCTTACCACGTGACCACCAAGCTCCCCGCTGGGGCCCCCCTTTGTCTAGTCACGTGTCCTGTCGGGTTCACGCAGAGTGTCACGGCCTGACACAACCTCCGTGACACCCCGCCTACAGTACCCGTACAGAGCCAACACAGTAGTGACGTCATATGTCACTACATATGCAGAAGCACCGCACCCAGTAGAGGTGAGACGAAAGTCAGTCTGATAGACCGAGTCTTCAACATGAATGGAGGAATCAAGGAGTAAAGTTCATGGGAACAGTAACCATGGTACTTGTGGTAGGAGGCGACTGACTGCTGCTGAGTAAATTAGCAGAGTGACTCAATGAATTATGGATCATCAATGACCCTAACTGCTTTACTTTGAATTATATGAAGAATGGTGAGGTAGGAACTGGGTATTCCACACCAGATATGACAGAGGGATTGCAACGTTGGCCGAATGTGTGCTTGCACATGCCCGCGGTGGATATTCAATGACAAAGACGACTGCTGAGGCTTACAATGTGTAAATGAAAAGTCCACTGCATCAGGAGAGATATCCGATTGTGTTCTCTCTCATTTCCACTCTAGGCACCGGCGGACCCATTGCTTTCTCCTATGACAGCATCACCACCAATGACTTTCCCATCGAATGGACAATCACCTTCAGTGACCAGGTGCGGAGAGCATTTGCCTCAAGACTTCATACCAGAGCAAGTGCTGTGATGTGCCGAGGCATTTGAGCTCCCACTGAATGCAAAACCTCATTGACATTGATGACACCTTGCTTGCTCCCCTCTCTCCATGCCCAGATTGTCTTGCCCACCATCTCAAAGTACTTCCGCTTCTGGGAGCTGCGCAGCGGCCGTGAGGTGTACCGCGTGGACGGTACCACGGTCACGCCGCTGCCCAACGGCACAACGGTCCGCTTCACCACGCCGCCCTACGTGTTCAGCGGTGGGGTCCCGCTCTACATCACTGTGGACGAGGGCGCCGCCATGATGGTCGTCAACGGCTCCATCGTCACGAAGAGCAACGCGCGAAGCCGCAAGGACTGGGTGTTCACGCTGCACAAGAAGGTCTTTGGTGAGCAACTTAATATTATTTTATCACGGTTGCTAAGCACAGGCCAAGAAAGCTATGAGAAGTGCGTTAACCTCCTCAAAACTGCAGCTGAAAAGCACATCCTGTAGGGTTACATATATATTAGAATACAATCCCTGCTGGTCCCCGGAGAGTGAGGCACTGGTAACCGTCATTAGGCAGTGCATTCTTGGAGTCAATGAAGAAGGCAATACGGCAATGATGGACAGAGCCAGTAGAGGAATCAAGCATCACCCATGATAGCCGACAAGTGTGGAGTCTCATCTGCCAATTGGGAGGCGGATATCCTTAAAAATACAAGAAAATTTTAGTTACGACAGATGCTATTGCCACCCAACGGCTTGTCAATCCACAGTGCTAAAAAGATGCCGACAATAAACGGTGCATAAAACAAGACCTTTGAAATGTAATTCGAAGCTCCCTGGAGCCCTCCAGTTTAGGCCTCTCCATTCACAATAGAAGCATGCTGCCTCAGCCATAAAAGTCAGACCTACCATGCGATAATGGACATCCTACCTCACCACCACCAAAGGATGTTTCCATTATCAAACCTGGTAAACCAGGAAATTAATCAAAACACTGCTCGGCAAAACACTACCAGGCAAAACATAACCAGGAAAAATGCCTTTCCCTTGTACTTCCTGCAAATTGGTCCGCTCTCGCCCATATACTTCGCACCTCCGATTATCACGGTTGGCTATGTACGGTACGAAAGACATTCAACACACATACAGCTGAGTGTTGTGTGCTCGTGTGGAGTCACAGCACACACAATCAAAAACCCTGGATGTGCAACTAAACAATGCAATGTGTACCCTATGCTCTCACAGCTACACTGTAAAATCAAACCTTTTCAATCACTCATGTGTATCGCTCCCCCACAGCTGAATGCTATGGCTTTGGAGACCCCCACTACAGCTCGTTTGACGGGCGCCTCTTCGACTTCATGGGCACCTATACCTTCGTGTTGGCATCGAACTGCCTGGGCGCACAGCAGCCGACAGCATGGCGAGTGCTCGCCAAGAACGAGCACCGGGGTCACATGGGAGTATCATGGACACGCCAGGTGCACACCGAGATCTACGGCTACACCATCTCCTTCCTGAAGAACGGCGCCGTCCGGGTACGTACGGGAGCGTGAGTGCGGGGATTGGTAATGAAGTGGTTAGTGCACTGTGCCCAGAGTTCGATTCCTGGCCATTGCTAACAAAAGTGGTGCTTATGTACACTGAACCTGGGCCTTACCAAGGTTGATATAGGCGTATCGTCTATATATATAAAAGGGAAATTTGTGAATGTGTGTCTGTTCAAAATGTTTAGCGTACTTCCCGACATGGAAAAAAAAAAAAATTGCCATGTGGGTACTTTTCAGACTATACACCATGCAAAAATTATAAAAATACACTTTTGTATATTTTTTGGGGGGCAATAATGCATATATTTTGGACGGCAAGTGAGCTGTGACGTCACATCTGTCATGTGACCCGTATGTGGAAGCGTAACGGAGTGTGCCGACGCAACCTGAAAGTTGTGTGTCTGCAGCAAGCGCGTGTATGTGTGTACCTATGGACGCGCGCGTGTGTGTGGGGGGAGCGGTAGTGTAGTGGTTAGTGCGCTGCCCTACGAACCCGGCGACCCGAGTTTCATTCCTGCTCACGGCCACCACCGGTGACGATTATTTGAACCGGTCCTGGGCCTCCCCTAGATCGACTCAGCCTCAAACGAATAACTGGTGTGGTGTGTGAACATCGCCACTGGGGAGACAAAGGCGGCCGGGCGTGGTGAATCCAAGTCCCGGGCGAAGCCGGGTAGTAAAGCTAGTTTCAGTATATAAGGTTGGCCGAGCTACTGGCTCAGGAGGGACAAGGGGGAAATGAGAAAAAAGGAGTGTCACTAAATTGGTTCTGGGCACCTGCTCAGAGGTTGGGTCTCGGTGCTGTGGGTCTGAAAGCAAGGGGCTCACCTCCTGGTGGTGCTAGGACTGACCAACACGAGACACCTGGAGAGCCCTCTGTTTATTTGCACATCTGATGAGAAAAAATGTATGCTTAGGAAATGTTCCTGCGAGGTGCATTACTGTACTACGCAAGGAACCGAGGAACCCTACTATACTCCAGGATTTAACTGTACTGTTTGACCCTTGATACAAAACCTGACTATATGGAGAAATACTAAAATACTCATCAGATTAGATTGAGGTTTATAAATGCTACGAGTACTATACAACCGTGTGTATCGCAAACTTCTCACATCACATCCAGCTGGTAGCAACGACTTTTTTCTGCCTCTTTTTGGCCACTCATTTAACCCCCCACCCCACCATTGGCTGCCTGCTGTACCACGTGACTCTCACCATAGTTCTCCCTCCGGCCCCCACCTTCATTGAAACAATGTTCCAAGCTCATTGGCTGATCCCTGGTCAGGTGGCAAGAAAAAACTACATCCACAACAAAGTCATGCACTTGAACTAATCTACAGCCATAATTGTAATAATGCACTGGTAAAAAAAAAGTATGCAGACTACTGCTACTGACACGATTTTTGCTATAATTCATAGACAGAAACCCTACCCATGACCGATATGATGCGGGAATCTTTCATTCTTTGGTGACTGTGAGAATGGCTGGTATTCAATAGTTTACGTTTAATATTTGATATATATTGTGGCACCACGGTTGTGTTATAGCTCGACGGAGAAGCCATCAACCTGCCGTTCTATGATCCCAGCGAGAGATTCCGAATCACAAGCTCCGGGGGCTACATGCGTCTCATAACGGACGCTTTCTTCAGTGTCGAATACAACGGTGAGTTCATGCCTACAGTGTGTTCTCCACATAACCTGGGGGGATATATCATGTCCCACTCTGCAGCTTTCCGCAATTGTGTTCAGCAGCTCTCCGATGTTTTCGGGTTGAAATAGATGTAAAATAATGTGGGAGCCAGAGGACATTCCTGTCGCACCCCAAGGTGTACAGGGAATGGCTCCGACTTCCGGCCACGTAGTTTTACCCGGGCCCGCTCACCATTATGAAGGTCCTTAATGATCGTGAGCAGAGGGTCAGGGACTCCGAAAGCATGACGAACTACCCCGAGCCCAGGCCTACTGATGGTATCATAGGCCTTGACCAGGTCAATAAAGCAGAGATGTAGGTCTTGTTGGAATTCCCTACACCTCTGCTGTAGCAGATGGACAGAAAATATGGGATCTGTGCACGACCGCCCTTTCCTGAAACCGCATTGGGGCTCCGCAAGCCTCTCCTCAGCGTGCCTAGCAAGGCGATGTTGAATAATCCTAATCAGGACCTTTCCCGGCACACTGAGGAGTGAGATGCCCCTGTAGTTGTTACAGTCTGTGCGGTCCCCCTTCTTAAAGAGGACAACCAGGGCATCCTTCCAGTCCTATCGAACCCGTCCAGTGGTCCAGACTGTTGTTATGCTGTCATGTAGGTCAGTCTGTGCACAAACGCCACCTTCCCTCAGCATTTTGCTTGGGAGATCATCTCTGCCCGGTGTCTTACCTGGTCTCAGACTCTGGATTGCCTTCAGTACTTCCACAACAGATGGCACCTCAGCCAGCCACTCACAGGGGGTGACATCTTCCAATATTTGAGGCACCGCAACCTCGGCAGGGTCATCTCCACTTTGTCCCATGTTGTTATCCAGGCTGAGGGATGTCCCCTACCCCAGGACCTCACATAAATGCTCAGCAAATCTGCAAACCTGTTCCTGGGGGTCGGAGATTTTTACAGTCCCCTATTTACCCACACCGTACGGTAAAGACACAATATTATTAACAGTATTGACCAATATTAACATTCTTCACTATGTTAACTCTCTTAACAATAGCTCAACATGACCACCTGAGTGACCTAAACTCTTGGAACAATTATAATCAGATAAGAGTACCATAAATAATTCTACAACCACGTTAAATTAAGAATATAAACACCAAGTACATTCTGTTCATCCATAAACCATTCAGAACTCGTTTATGGGTCTGGTCACAGCTACTCATAAGATATTTCATTCAGTTACTGTGTCCCTGTGAAGTACCGTCTTTATTGTAACAATTTGCAGAATTATTGGCACATTTATATCAGTAACCACGTTAATTACAGCATTTAAAACAATTTTCTATACTGTTGGCCATAGCCACTCACAAACGAGTCTTGAGCATAATCTAAGCTTTGTTGCAATGCTACTCTGAAGTCTGAATCCTGAAATGTACATATTAAATCAGTAATACGTTTTTAAATACTTTGTAACTTTACGGACGCCATTTTTCTTTTAGCATGTTCAGACACCCGTTAACTTCTGTCGCAAATAACTCCCTCGATGACAGATTGCAGCCTTATCCCACTGATTTCTACATCGTAGCTATAGTTTCTGCACTTGGTGTACCCTGTCGGTTACTCATGTACACGTAGGCGTACACAGCAGAATGCCACGCTCAGCTCTCGGCCCACGTGTCATTGCACATGCGCCGGCCGCCATCGCTCCCTCTCTGACACTAATGGCTTCTCGCCGCCACCACAGGGGCGGGGTTACAGACAGCGCGTGTTTGCAGGCAGGGCAGAGCCTCATCTGTGCATTACCTTTGCAAGTAAAATATTTGGTCCTAACCAGCCCATCTCACGCTAAGGACGAGATTTATTGCACCCTGATCAGTGCCGGATTATCCTAGTAGCAAAAGTAGCATATGCTACGGGCCCCGCACTTTCAAGGGCCCCGTACTAAATGTTTTCAAGCTATCAATTCCGGTTTAGGGGCCGTCCATAAATTACGTCACGCACCTAGAGGGGGGTCAGACATTTGTGACGAGGGGGGGGGGGGTGAGAAATGTGACGTCACATCAAAATGCGCAACTTTAAATACATATAGACAACACGTTCTACTTAATTAGACGTTTTAATAAATGTTCTCTCCTACAACATCAGAGTGCAGCGCCACATTAAATACGCACTACAATGACAATTGTTTAAAGCGATTTGAAGCATGTTTTATTTGGGGTGGGGGGGCAGAGCTTTGTGACATAATATTTGAGGGGGGTCTGACTTTTTGTGACGCCGTGTGACGAAGAGGAGGGGGGGGAGTCAAAAATTTTCCAAAATCGCGTGACATCATTTATGGACGGCCCCTTAGTGATTTTGCACTTGTTGTATTGCTATAGTACTATACTGCCTTCAACTTTTATGAACGACTGGGTGTTTAAGGTTAGCGATTTGTCGTATTATATGCCTGTATAGCAAATGAAAAAAATACAATTACGTTACTATGCAAGTTAAACATTAGTTTTTTAATATTTATGTTTTTTTTTTATTTAGGGCCCCTTTATAACATATGCTACATGCCCCGCACTCGCTTAATCTGGCACTGACCCTGATGTGACTTTTTAACGGGCCGGGGGAGGGGACCTATCTCAGATGCCTACTTAACACCCTGTGCCACATTTACGTGTCAATCACATTTCCTCCTTGTATTAAGTTAGACTGCCATAAATTCGGTAGCTTTAAATGACTTTAGATTAAGGTGGAGTTCCTGATATTCCGATTCATCTTCATTTTGGATGATCTGGAAACAGTTTGGATGAGATTGACCAGAAGAAAACATAGTTTCCACATTCTTCCCATAAAATATTATGTCCATAATAAAGGTTTTTTGGGTTATAATATAGTCACTTGGCATTGAACGATGACACTATGTTAATCGTGAATATATTTTTAAAAGTAGTATAAACATCCTAAGTTGCAATTCAGAATCTTAAATCTAAAAGGTATCAGGATGTGATTTGAAAGCTGTATGTCCCCGTGTTTCCTCCCCCATAGGCTGGGACAGGGTGGTGGTCTCTCTGCTGAACCACGACGTGTACAGAAACACCACGTGTGGAGTGTGCGGCGTGTGGAACGGCGATCAGACGGACGACTTCATGATGCCCGATCACTCCCAGGCTCCTGACGGTGCCACCTTGGGCAACAGCTGGGAGTTGCCAGAATGGAAGGACAAAGAGAGGTGCCGTGTATACATTCACTCACACACTTACACGCGAACATATACACACTCACATAAACATGGAGATACACACTCATATGTACACATATGCACAACACACACACACACTCATACAACCATTGTTCACCACTTAGTGGTGGTAATGCCATCACAGCTCTTGTACCAGGCTAGATACACCTTGAGGCCATGTAAAGTGTCAAAGTCACGGAACATACCCAGGTGTCATCGGTTGACTGACTGAGATGACTGGCAGATGCATTACCTGTGCACCCTACTGTGCCAACTTGCTGCGTTTTTACCACCCAGCGCTTCGCTAGTTGTTGTATCACTACTCTGCCCTTAGCTCTTGCTGAAGGGTGGCTGCCTCCAACTGCCAAGGAGCGAACTTCACGAGCCTCGTCCAGAGACCAATCTTGACACTGCTGGTACTAGTCGTCGGCAGGTCCGATCAGCGCCGCATCCTTTTGTAGCACGTCAATCCATTTCTTTTTTTTTATCCAAGATCAATGCTAGGTACAGTGGTAATTGATATTTATTAATCTTTTACAGAATCTGATTATTGGTATGAATGTGGTTTTTGGTAGAGAACCTTTTTTTATCCAATTTGCACATAAGCACCTTGGATTAGCATGGTTAGCTACGTACAATCCTAAATAAGTTTAATATACATACATGTGATTGATTTTCCAATTATCTTTGTGAACACTTACGTGCGGCACATACGAGCTAATAGGTCTGTAGTTCTTCATATCACATTTATTGCCCTTACAGTATATTTTCATTTGGAATGCTTCCATGGTATAATGGTTGGCTCACTGGACTATAATACGGATCCCTCGTATGATTTCATGGTGCTGCAGTTGAAACAATGGGGCAAGTTTGTTAAACTCCCCTGCTTATGTCCATTAAGCAGGATACATTGTTACACTACAATCGTTCTCCGCATCCTGAGAACGATTGTTTAAAGACGCTTTATACATTTGTATTATTTAAATAATTATTACATGGGCGATCGGCGGGTCGCATGTGGTCATTTTGGTCAGGCGTAGGTACTCCCACTACTCCCAAGATGCTTGAAGCACCGAAGAGTAGGGCAAATACCCTCAAGAATGGCTCTTTAGAGCTCCCTGTCGTTGAAGCCATTACGCCAGCAGTGGCAGGAGCATGTCATTGCACGGCTGCTACTTTATGTGTTCATATTATTATTTTGTATCGTGAATGTGCCCCCACAGTGGGAGCAGTGATACGGGAGCCTCATCCGGCATTATCCTGGACCCCAGCAAGGAAGCGATCGCGTCCAGCCCCCAGAACTGCGGGCGGCTACAAGACGCCAACGGCATGCTGTCCGCGTGCTTCACGACCGTCGACCCCACGCAGTACTTCACCAACTGCGTTTTCGACATGGTGTTGTCTGGTCTGGACATGTCGGTGCTGTGCCGGTCGCTGGAGGCGTATGTGGCGGCCTGCAATGCGGCCGGGTTCACCTTCGCCTACCCGTGGAGGAACGGCACCGGCTGCGGTAATTTGCATGAGGGGGACCCGCTGAGCAGCTGGGCGACCCTCCCACTTCTGGTGCTTGAGGAAATAATAGTGCCGATTGTGCCCTAAGGGTGGCCTGTGATCAAGTCAAAATGCCCTTCAAAAACCACTACAGTAAAACCTTGGATTGCGAACATAATTCGTTCCGGAAACGTGTTTGTAATCCAAAGCACTCGTATATCAAAGCACTCGTATATCAGTTGTGATCACGTGACGCTCGGCAGACAAAGCATATACGTACTACTCGTATTGCAAGACCTCGCTCGTTTATCAAATTCATATTTATTTTAAAAATTTGCTCGTCTTGCAAAACACTCGCAGACCAAGTTACTCGCAATCCAAGGTTTTACTGTATTTGATTGTGTTTAATAACATCACCGATCGGGAGACAAAGGTGGCCAAGCGTGGTGCTGGCCACCCATCCCCTCGTGTGCCACCATGCCGGCCTT
Source organism: Lethenteron reissneri (assembly GCF_015708825.2). Lineage (NCBI taxonomy): Eukaryota > Metazoa > Chordata > Hyperoartia > Petromyzontiformes > Petromyzontidae > Lethenteron > Lethenteron reissneri. The sequence continues at coordinate 4,942,565 of NC_083844.1, read as the reverse complement.
CATAGGTACTACTCACAGCTCTTTCCCCAACAGAATGTAAAGGCTAAACGGGGATCTTTGTCTCTTTCGCAGTGACGAGCTGTGGCGCGGGCACGCGGTTCAGCTCATGCGCCCCCGCGTGTCCAGCCACGTGCTATGACCCCGCGGCCCCGGCGCAGTGTGCGGATCCCTGCGTGGAGGGCTGCGAGTGCGCTGACAGCGCCCAGCTATGGGACGGCGACCGCTGCGTGCACCCGGGCCAGTGCGGGTGCCGGGACACGGACGGCCGCTACTACAAGGTGAGTGGCCGCCACAGCTTCGCTCGTACCCCGGACTGCCACACTCCTCCGGCACTCACTGCCAAAATAGACCAAATTTCTGGGAAGCTCAACCAAGACACCGATGGCCACTACAAGGAGAGTGGTGATGTCCTCCCATAGTCAAACAATCACTGACTCAGTCAATTAATCCGTGCCCCCCCCCATCTTACAACTACAACTGCTATTTAGCACTAAGTGAGTGTGACGTCATCCTACCACTTGTGCCGCACCCGTTTAGCTCCTTGTATGCAATTACAGGAATACCTTGCACTTTCATCTGGTTCGGGACCAGAGCATTGACGAATGTCAAAAATGGATGAATGTCAAAGCAGAGCCTTTATTTAGCTTGCAAATTTATTTTGGCCGGCGAAAAACGTACATGCAAATAACTACAGTAAATATAAAAACGTACATGCAAATAACTACAGTAACTAGATAACAAATGCGTGCGAAACCTAAAAAAACGGATATAAAAGAAATATAAACGTAAGAATAAATAAACCAAACTAAATAATAAACAAAACTAAATAAATAAACTAAATGATACTTTGAAATATTTTTATTTTTGCGTAAGTGGACGATGAATATATTGGTGATTTAGGAGGAATCTAGAATCATAAAATAGGAAGGAGAAAATTGGTGAGGATGACGAAAAAAATGACGCGTGGCATGAACGTCGCGGAAGGTTTGGGATGAAATCTGTCGAAAGAAGAAAGCACGTGGACTAAATTTTAAATGTGGTTATAATTGAAAACATCCGAAAGAGCGAAGCGATGAAAGTCAAGTGGACGAAAGTCAAGGTATTGCTGTATAAGATTAGGATTATGGGTTAGCTTTATGAGTTGGGGTTGAGGTTATAGGTTTATGGTTAGTGGTTATGGGTTTAGGGCTTTTGAGTTTTCGAGAGTAGGGTTTAAGAGGTTAGGTATATGGCCAGGATTATGGGCGAGGGATTCCAATTTAGTTTAGGGTTATAAATATTAGGTCTCGAGTAGCGGTTAAGAGTTAGGCTTTATGGACTTGAGTTAGGATTGGGGTGTATGAAATACGGTTTAAGGTTAGGCTTGAGGACGGTGGAACCTAAGACTGCTCTTTTTGCCCCACGTGACGAGACCATCTACCCTCTCCGCTCCCCTCCGCCTGCTCGCCCCTGTACAGCTGAACGAGGCGTTCTGGCGGCACGGGTGTGCCGTGCAGTGCACGTGCGCATCCACCGACAATATCCAGTGCCAGTCCAGCTCCTGCGACCTCGCCTTCAACTTCTGTGGCACGGACAGCAAGGGGGTGCACGGGTGTCACCGCAAGAGCCGTGAGTCCGCATTTTTATTTCGACTTTATCTCCACGTTGCTTGGCACTGACCACTGTTGTGCGGTGGCGTGGCCTGAGCGGTAACGTGATTTTCCGCTTGCTGCATGTGACTGTGGAAATGCTGAGCAGACACTGTGAGCCATGTTGGGAACCTCGGTTAAATTCAGAGTTATGTTTCTGGAAAATTTCATGTTGGGCAAAAGTGCATACGACAAATAATATATTTTATGGGGAAAATAGGGTTATGTTCCTCGGTCCGATATTATCACCTCCTCCATCTTTATTGAACTATTTATAGATGATTTCCACCCTCGCTATGCTGAGTCACTCTCTATTACTTGTATACACACGCCTCTCTCCATGACCCTTGTCGCACCGCAGCACTCACGCCCAACGCTTGCCCCTCACACTGAATCGCCAGCCTGACGTTTGACCCCGTCACTGTGGCACTTAAATGTTAATGATTCGCCATCTAGGCGTCCGTCTGACTGATGTCCTCAACAAGTGGATGGCTAGGTGCATGTGGCAAAGTGCGAACAATTGCGTTGTACCGTTGTGCTCCGCTGAGCACAAATGTAAAAACATTTGTGGTAAATAAATCGTTTCAGTCCCACCTTCCAATGGATGCCGTACTCTCAGGGCACTACTTTTCACCGCAGAGATGATAATCTTAACAGTGTCAAACCGCGTAGAGCCAGAAAACCACCCCCGTGTTCCGGACGACAGACCTCATTTAGTAAATCGTGTATATCCTAAACACGCGTTCCATAAAACTGTGTTGGGCAAGGCTTTCCTGTATATTGTTTTGCTCCTACATCTATGCTCCGCAACTTTATCAACCCGAACAGCTTGGCAATTTATGGTCAAATAACCACAACAATCAACGCAGCGTGGGAAGACTCTAACCGGTATTAGATTGAAACAAGGGATGCACATGGACAATCCACGGTATCTATGGAAAGTGCCATGCTTAGTGTACGGCAAATGCCACTACTTTAATAGTAAATATTACGTGGTAGAATCAATGCATTCTTTCTTTATAGTTTTATGTTGTTGTTGATGATGTTGTAATTCACGATGTTGTGAATGTTATTGTTACATATTCTTTGGTTTTTTCGGTCAAGTCACGTAGGTAAAAAAATTAAAAAAATTAAAAATAAAACAATTAAATTAAATCACGACGTTTCGAAGGCAACACAAGCCTCCGTCATCAGGTGTGACTGGTCCAGCAAAATTACTGTAGCGTATGAAGAGAGTTATTTAGAGACGCATGTTTATATAGGGTACTAGAGGGGGGAGGAGCCAAGTAGCCGAGGCGGGGAGAGCATGCGACATCGCGGGCGGTTGGGCAGGGGGGATTGGCTGAGTTAAGCCGATAGATAAACATAATTTCCTTTGTGATGCCGGTGCGAGGGCGAGGGCAAGAGGGGCGCCTGTACGTCGGATGGGTGGTGGAAACGGGGGGAGGGGGGGACGGGGGGCAGGGAGAGTAGGATGGGGGGGAAACATTTTTTTGCGCTATTGAATATCTTAGTGATGGTGGTGTATAAATCTAGAATGTTATTTTTGTAGTTAATACTTTCATTGTTCACGTCATTGATGATAATGATATTATTCTCGATGCAATTGTCGTTGTTCTAGTGGAGTGCACCGCCTGGGGTGACCCACACTACATCACTTTCGACGGCCGCACCTTCGACTTCATGGGCACCTACACCTATGCCCTCACACAGGTGCGTGAGCCTCATCCGTGATCTATTCACTGCGGTATGAAGGCCTTATTTGACTGTCTGGAGATGGAGTTTGCAACTAACAGCCTCACACTCAGCAGGTAAAGTCTTATCCAACTGGTAGACGCTCCTTCGGGAAGGTGGGGAACTCATTTTGTGTCGACATTGACTGCTGGAGTACAACAACGCTGTGCTTGGCCCCCACACTATTTTCTCAGTATGTTTCACCGATTGGCCACCTCATTGAGAGCTTCAATAGGAATTCATGATCATAATCAGAATATATATTTATACTGAAGGAATCCGATGAGCTATGAAGCTCTTTTTCACAAATGTCCAGTAGGGGTGGGTAAGAACGTTTCAATAAACAGTACAAAATATGATACTAGTACAAAGTAAAACAAAGGTAAACAAATAACCCAAACACATATAAATAAAACTAAACACAACCTACCAGGCAAACCCCACTGAGGTATTAACTTATTTTTCAGAAGCGATCTGGCCACAAATGATAACTAAACAAAGTGGCCCATCATTTGGATATTTATAGCACCAAAACAATCTGAATAATCTCAGTGCATGTTTCTAAATGTGGAGCGAAAATCGGAGGACCCAGAGAAAAGATCCACACGACCACAGCGAGAGAGACATGCAAACTCAAAATATACAGGCGTCAGGGTCGAGATCTAAACCCCGACATCTTGCATACCAGGCGAGGAGGATAAAATCTCCTAGCCACCGTGGCGTCTCTTAAATAAAGTATCTAAGTTCAAATTGCATCATCAATCCCAAGCTTCGAAAAGGCAGAAAAACGACAGCAAAAAAGTCCAAGATTACACCAAGACAACATCCAGTCCCTCAATAAAAATTGTACATTAACATCGAACTCTCAATACATTTGTAGTGACTAACTCGGAGACGATAAGACTTGGAGGCACTTCTTTATTAACAAGCACCATCGAGGTTAACACTCTTAATAATTAGGCCGTCTATTGTCGGTGACGCTACTCAGCCAGGACAGTTGGTAGGCTGCCTGACTATCGGCGCTCCGAGATGGTGAAGACGACGACGAGAAGGATGGTGAAGACGACGAGAAGAACGGTGACGAAGGACTTCAGCAGTACGACGGGGATCCCACTCCAACAACAGCCCCGAGGTCCCCTACAGGGGCCCCTTTTATACTGTCAGCGTGGCCTCGCTCCGCCCCCGGCCACGCTGGTCTACACCTTGCAACGATTTCTGTTTGGTGTTTGAACATCTTAACGCCCGTTTTATTGCCAGAAAGGGTAAAATCTATTCTTATACTTTAATACTGGCAAGAAAGGTCCCATGTTGAAGTACTCTTCCTGGATACCAGGCGACTATTCAATTCGACCACATTTTTCCATTGCTGGCTCCACCATCAGTTCTGTACCCTCTCTTGGCCTTCCTTGGTATGAAATTCGACCAATAACTTTCGATGCGACATGAAGGTACGACATAATCAGCTCGTGCAATCAGCTCGCGCAATCACCACCTCGAAGCTCTCTGGCACATTCAGCCAGGCAATGCTCTTGACCACTCTCCCAGCTAGGTGATAGGTTCACCGACTCAACTACTCCAATGCCAAACTCACGCTGACATCAACAATTCAACAAAGGGACATCAATAAACTTCAGCAACTGCAAATAAAATTGTTGAGCGCTGCCCAGGGTTACCGGGCACGCACACGACGCAAACTCCTCCATTGCATTTAAATCAATCCATCAGCTCCCTGTCTCTGCCCAAACTGAGTACATCATCACTATTGTCTGTCACTGTGCCTTTTTTTCTTATTTGTATCAAACCTTTCATGGTTATTAATCGTTCCTTTTAAAACCTGCCACGTTCTTGCGCAGCACGTCCCTCAATCTGCTCATCGTCCCCAAATTACGGACTGTGAATCCTGAACGTCAGTTCTCCACGGCCACTCCTGGGGGCTTGAGTACTGAACGACTTTTGCATCTAGAAAATTGTCGTGCAGTACAGTATTAAATTGCAAAATAGTTTGTTTTCACAGTGTGCGTTCCTAAATGAAAAATTGCGCGAAACATGTTTGCCAATTTTTGTTAAAGAACGCATATGCGAAACAGTAAACTTAAAAGGAAATCTCCCCTAATTCATCAGCAACGTATATGCGAAACAACGCATGATGCGGAAATTAATCGCGGGGGATTCCTGTACATCCCTATGACAATTACTAAAGTTATAAATGCCGACTAAATTAAAACCGCTGTACGTGTGTGTACATGCACTCATACACACAGCCGTGCTCTGGAGCCAGCTGGATCGTGAAGGTGAAGAACGAGTTCATCTCTGGCAGCTGGTCCATCGCCTACACCCGCGATGTCTTCATCGAACTCTACGATCATCGCGTGCAGTTCGGCCTGGGCTGGAAAGTTTACGTGAGTCTAGGCCCCGTCCCGAGCACCGGTCAGGCTCAAGTTTGCTTAGCTTCTGAGCTGCAAAGAGATCAGGCGCGTTCGAGGCAGTCTGACTCGGTTAGACTCACCAATTCGCTCAACTGAGCATGCGGTGGATCTCCTCAGCGAGGTGGCCATGATACAACAGGATGGCAATGGATTCTTGAACAGGATGGCAATGGATTCTTGAATATATCGACGTGTTTCAGTTTCCACCCACACGATGAATTCGTGGAATTTGTCAATCATCCCAATGTAGCAGCACCCTCCTGAAAAAGTTTTGAGAGTCGGTGAGGTTTCGCTGGGTAAATAAAGGACAATTATTGTTCCCATAAGTGGGGTGCTGCCATGGTGTGTGATGGTTATCAGACTGGATTTTGCAATCCAGTGGTCGCTGGTTGGATTCAGAGTAAAGTGTGGGCCCTTGAGGGTATTTAGAAGTATAAATACCCTCAAGAGGGGCTCTATAAAGCTCCTTGTAGTGGAGTCCCCTTTTCCAGCAGTGGCTGAGTAAGCAATTTTAGGCCTCCACCTTTTTACTACATATCATGTAGCAACGGCAATTCAAATGAAAGCATTAGAAAATAATGGGTACCACTTTGCATCTGTAATGCAAGCTACTTTAAACATTTTACAAGTAGGACCACCCAAAGTTCTACAGTATGACTGCGACACTGTGTGTGAGAGTGGTAGTGTAGTGGTTAGCGCACTGCGCTACAAACCCGGCCACCTGAGTTCGATTCCAGCTCACAGTCACGAGTGACGATTATCTGAAACAGTCCTGGGCATCCCCTAGTACATGGTGCTGGCCACCAACCCCTTCGTGTGCCGCGCTGGCCTTTATAGGTGATCGCTAACAGTACTTGCCCCAACAGTCTGGTTAAGCTATACAGGGTAATCTTTGTCATTGTGTGCGAGTACTATAGTTTCAACTGCCGTGCTACTGTGTATATTTCCACAATATACACAGTAGCAGCGGTAGCATTGACAAACGCTTGTTTACCACAGCTGGACGGAGTGAGGATCAACGTGCCATACTACTACTCCAATGGCAGCGCGGAGTTTTCCGTGATTCGCTCAGGGAACTTCATGCGCCTGCTGAGTGACTTTGAGCTCGAAGTTCTGTACGATGGGAACAGCCATGCCACGGCGCGCCTCCCTGCCTCCTTCGCCGGGGCCCTGTGCGGCCTCTGCTCCAACATGAACGGAGACCCTAGTGACGACTTTGTTATGAGTGACGGCACTCACACCACGTCAGCCTCCGACTTTGGCAACAGCTGGAAGACAACGGACCCCAGCTCTCCCGAGACGTGAGTGTGTGTGTGATTGATGAGATCCTGCCTTGAGGAATGTCCACCCCTCGTGGTGGAGCCAAAACCGGTCTACTTGATCACAGAGATCCTGTTGGTACCAATCCATCTCAAAAAGGAGTGGTAGCTTTTCCTCCCCAGCCAGAATTTGGTCATTCCATGTGGCCGGCCACAGTGATCTGTGTTTCTGGAGAAACACTGATGGGGGGCAGGGGAAGGGGGGTTCAGCCTACTTCATGACATCAAACAAATGAATGGGTGGGGGGGTGAGGTGTGGGAACACGCAAGTCCCAGTCTGTTGTGGGCTCAATTCCCTGTCCACGAAAGGTGGGAAATGGTAGTGGTTATTTATGATCCCACCAAAGATGAACATCTTTGGAAGGATGCAGGCAAGGATAATGAGTCAGATGCCTTCTATTGACTTCCTGTCCAAGATGCTTGCTAAAGTGTCCACCCGGGATAGTTATTTTATTGACACTAAGAGTTGGGCAGGAGGGATTGGAAAAGGCATGGGCCAGATCAGCTCAATAACAACGGTATAAGCCTGCTAGGCCTCTGTGCAGCCCATGGGCTCCTAATCACCAGCATGGTGTTTCAGCATTAGCGCATTCACACACATCACGGATGCACTTCAGGTCCAAGCAAGAACATCTGCTAGCTTCATGCCAAATGTCTGCCCACGCCTCTTCCTAAAATCACAGTGGCTCCAACGACCCGGGTAACGGCAAGCCCCTGGACCCAAACGATGTTGCATCGGCAACGCAGAATGACAAGTGCGGCATGCTCAGCGATCCATCAGGACCTTTCGCTGTTTGCGCCGGGGTCGTCGACCCGCGGCCTTACGTGGACGGCTGCGTGTTCGACCTGGTGCTGCAGGGCTTCGACAGCGCCGTGCTGTGCCGCACCCTCTCCGCGTACTACGTCGCATGCGTCAGGGCCGGCGTCGCCCTTGACGGCTGGAGGAACGAGACGTTCTGCCGTGAGTCTCCCAGCTTCATCACACAGCATCTCAACTATCCACATTGCCCTTGCAGTAGTCTGGGCAAGGGGTCCCCTAGTGGCAGCTGTCCATATGCAGCATAAGGTGTATTTACGCTCTGATCCCACCATGGTGTATTTGTTAGCACTGTTGTATATATTGTGATATAAAAAAGTGCAATTATGAAAATGTATATTGTGTAATGTTAAGTAAATGTGATTAAACGTACGTGTTGTGAATGTATTATTGCCGATTATAATGATTCATGAGTATGCATATGATTAGGCGCGATCATGCATGTGATTATCATAAAACAATTGTTTTATATACAACTAGCTTGACTGCCCGGCTTCGCCCGAGACTTGGATTCTTGTCTTGGATTAATACACGGCCTACACAGAGGGTGGGGGGGGGGATGCGTGACATCAGCAGGCACACTGCGTAACGCTGCCGCATGCGGGTGACATCACAGATGTGACGTCAACGCTCACTTGCCATGCAAAATATATCCATTATTGCGCCCCCCCCCCCCCCCCCATAAAATACAAAAGTCTATTTTTATACTTTTTGCATTGTGTACAGTCTGGAAGCTACCCACATGCCAAATTTCAAGTTTGTTGCCTTTCGGGAAGTATGCTAAACATTTTGGATAGACACACATTCACAAATTTCCCTTTTATATATAGATTTTATGAATTCAAGATCAATTAGTGAGGTAAATTAAGTAATGAATGCTCGCTTTAATCACGAGTTATTATTATTGGCTCTCACGCTGTCTAGGGGTATGTTTTTATCAATCACGATATCAATGATTCGCTTTACAAGTTATGTATAATTATGTCAGGTCCCAGAATTCAGATCTCACCGCGGGATACAGTTCTTGCAATGGAGAAAAATTATGGATGAGTTAGGAAAGAAGCGATCGGACCCTTTGTGATCTAAACAACTTTACTATCTGTCGGAAAGTGTCTTTCCGACAGACCTGTTCTTTACCTGAGGACGGCTGCTTGCGTTGTGGCCGAAACGTCGTGAGAATTATTTTATTATGTTTTATTTTATTATTTCCCTTCTACGTGACTTTACCGAAAGAACCAAGATGAATCCCTGCAGTCACGAAAGCTTTAAATCGAAACTTTACTATCAACTGACATTGACATCCAAAAATAGTTATCAGAATAGAACTACAGTACCCATGCAAATATACGTACTTATCACTTACTGAACGATCATAAAAGCATCAAGGGTCAAATCTCACGATCACGTGATTAAAATAAACACGCAAGTTAACATCTCATGGTAATAAACAATTTATTTACGTATGATGCATGTGTAGTGACATCGGGGATGTCACTGATTGGTGCCGGCCCATAAGGGCCGTGCCGTTCCTACATCGTGAACAGCACCGTGTGGGTGGCTGTGTGTAATACCAGCCCAAGTAGGGCTTGGTGAGCACTGGGATAGTACGGGCACCATGCACAGTGTGTAGTGGGGGCTCCCACGAGGGGGAGTGGGTGTCAGCCCAGGGGCAGGGTTGCCCCGGGCCATGGCACTCTGGTTGACCCCATAGACATGTGATCTGGAGTGTCCACACAGGGGGCCCCAGGTGGGGGGGCTAGTGGGTGATCACGTGTCCGGGGAGAGCTCTTGAGAAGGATCGAGAGGTAACGAGAATGCTCGAGAAGGCGGGCGGGGCCGAGGACGGAGCGGCCCCGACCGTAGGGGGATATAAGGCGGGTCCCTGAGAGGGACCGGGGTCGCTGCATTCTGCAAGCTGGAAGCTCAACACCTACAAGCGGGAAGCTCTACGTCTCAAGCTGGAAGCGCTTCGTCTTACGAGGCAATCACGTGGTCAGAGGCCCGAGTGAGGGTCCGACCCTTCGTAGCAGTAACCCCTCTGTATAGCGTAGTTAGCTGGGTGGCCACCACCCGAGGCTGTATCAGGGAAAGGGGCCGTTACCTTTTGTGTTACGGTGTTACAATAAATGTGTTGCCTCTAAAAGCACACGTGTGTATGTCTACAATAAGCTACGACATTCAAAATACCGCATATCACCATTATATGCATTTTTGGAAAAGGCATATATACAACAGCACACTGAAAAGAGGTCGCTGGTTTGATTTGATCTCTAGGCTCGGTTATTAAAACTATAGTGCAAGTTTCTGAAATCACCACTAGTATAAATGGATGTAGCACAGTCAATCGACTGGTCACGTGTAGTGAATGTGTGGATACTTCCGCCTCTTTTAAGACATACCTTATAGGCTTCATAGAGCCCATACAACAGCAGTGGCATGAGTAACTAAACTAAAATTATGAACTATTTTTTTATGAGAATAAGTTTTCCCCTCTTTCCTGCCAACAAAACAGGTGTTAAGATGTTAAAACACCAAACTGAAACCTTTTACAAGGAATCATGTCTGTATTAACCACAATACTTGTGGTCAGAATGCAAACAAAAAAATACTCTGATAATATATGCATTGTCTTTGAAACTGATTGGTCCAACCAGAGACAGCTTTCTTTTGAGCCGAGTCTCAAAACGGTGTTCGACCAGAGGATGCCAAAGGCGTTTTGGCATCCTCTGGTCTATTATCAGAGTATGTTTTTTGTTTGCATTCTGACCACAAGTATTGTGGTTAATGCGGACATGATTCCTTGTAAAAGGTTTCAGTTTGGTGTTTTAACATCTTAACACCTATTTTGTTGCCAGAAAAAAGGGGAAAACCTATTCTCATATTTTGGTACTGGCAAAGGAGGTCCCGTGATATTTTTTTTATTTTACTAGGTAAGTCACACTGAGCTATAATAGCTCTTTTTCAGAAGTGACCTGGCCACAAATGATAGTTCATCAAAGTGGCATATCACGTGGAAATGCATTGCAGCCAAATACTCTAAACGCCACATATTGAGTCTAAATGTGGAAGGAAAAACCGGAGGACCTGGAGAAAAATCCACGCACCCACAGGGAGAACATGCAAAATTTAAATTAAAAGCATCAGGGTTGGGATCGAACCCACGATCTCCTGTATACCAGGCAAGGTAGTTAACATCTCGTCACCGTGACGCCCAAGTAATGGCAGGGCTGCACCTTTACTTTTACCCCCTCCATTCCTCCTACCCTCCACCATGTTCCCCTCCTCATCCGTGACCTCTCCACAGCCGCCCCGGCGTGCCCCACCAACAGCTCGTACTCGCACTGCGCCTCCCCGTGCCCTGTGACGTGCGCGCGGGGGCCGGGCGAGGGTCAGTGCGCGGGAGGCTGCGTGGAGGGCTGCGTTTGTGACGCTGGCTACCTGCTGGAGCACGACCGGTGCGTGCGCGCGGACAAGTGCGGCTGCATCAGCAATGGCAAGTACTATAAGGTGAGCGGCGGCGACGACGTGTGTGTTCACGTGCGAGAGCAGGGGCCACCCAGAGATTCCTGGAGTCTGGGAAAGAATGCCACATGAGGCCTCCTCATTAGTTTGCGACAGGAAATAAATATAGTCCTGTTGTGGAGCCTCCTCCTTTTTATGAAGATCTGACTTCATGGAAAATGCTCCCATAAATCATGTAAAATAAATATTCAGAAATGTTTGCGTTCGTTACGTAAGCGCAAATAGTGCATCGCAGTGAGCTTGTCGATGAATACTGCGGGGCCAAAACGCCGCCTTCACCGAGCCCCACTAGGATTAAGGTAAATGGATGTTTTTGTAGCGTTACATAATTGTTTTCTGGATAAAGTATACGTTCCATCAGTTTAATTATGGGTAGTTAGGGTAGATATTCGATTAAATGAATGAATCATAGGAAGTGCAGAGCATATGTACAGCGATACGATACAGGTCGCGATAGAAAACGGACGGCAGCGTGATACAGTACTGAAGAAAAAAGAAATAGTAATCGGGTAGGGGAGGCACAACTATTTATGTTTACAAGATTTTATCTTGATTTTGGGGGAAAATGGTTCAGTTTCCGACATATGGTAAACTCAGGTTATGGATCATTCTCGGGAACCTAACCCTTTTGTAACCCGGGGACTGCCTGTATTCATAATGAACCTCCCATGCAGTACATCTCGAGGTGGCCTACAGCAGTCTAGCCAAGGGGGACTCACAAGTGCAAATGGCCCTGTGCAGCACAAGGTGGTAATGGGTAATGATGATAACACGCATGAGGATGATGAAGCAAATGTGAAATATGTTGATGATGACTCGTAATGCTCATTATACTAATGCTCTTGATGATGCTGATGATTCTGTGCGTGTATGCGTGCGTGCGTGTGCGCATGTGTCCAGCTGGGAGATGAGTTCATCTCGGATGACTGCAGGAGTCAGTGCGTGTGCGAGGCTGGCGGATTAGACTGCGACGCCTACTCCTGCCCTGCATTCCACACGTGCGGACTCACGGACGATGGCAAAATTGGGTGCAACGCCCTGGAGGGTGAGGTCATCAACATCATCATTATCATCAATATCCTCTTTACCAACATTACAATCAATACAAACATCATCATCACAACCATTCTGCAAATGGGCAGGAGTCTGGCAGGAGGAAGAAAGTGTTGCTATGTGGCTTTTCACAATTAAGTTTTTCTTTTTGGCAGCCAAGGACCAGTTCTATCTTCTTCCTCTCCGTGTGTAACCACCCTCCCCACTCTATACATTCCCCCAACCGACTCCAGGACACTGCCAGGCGTCCGGCGACCCCCACTATGTGACGTTCGACGGCGCCTATTTCGACTTCATGGGCACGTGCGCATACACGCTGGCCGCTCCGTCCGCGCGCTACGCCGGCTCGTCGCGTGACGGCGCGTGGCGAGTGCTTGTGGAGAACGAAGCGCTTGGCTCTTTCGCCGCCGTGTCGTACACGCGCGCCGTCGAGGTGCAGCTTGGGAACCTCACCAGGGTCAGGCTCCTGCCCGGGGGCGCCGTGCAGGTGAGGGTTTGGCTTAGCAATTTGTTTTCATCAATAAAACACACACCGACAAACTCAACGAACCATGTCAAAACATTTCCGGACACGGATGTGCTTGCTTTCAATCGCAGATGCGTGGTAACTGAAGCATATTCAAAGCATAAAGGATTGATGTGATTGATGCCACCAAATCGTGGTGTGGATGTGGTTGGTGGCCAGGGGAATACACCAGGGAAAGTCACTCCTTCCATAGGCCTCCTTGAGGCCCTTATGCCATCCAATGATGCTAGATGTGGTAAGGAAAGAGTAATCAACAGGTTACCCATGGTCCCACTAGCCTGTGGTGGCTTGCTGTTCAGGCCAGCTTTTCAGAATGCTCTTCTAGAAGACAGTTTTCTACAGCAATTCATCACAACCCTGAGGACAGAAGACAACCACCAGCTGTTCAGAATAATTTTCATGACATTTTTAAGTTGCGAGTTCATAATAAACTATTTGAAGGTGATTCTCTTTAGTACGGTATTCCCTTGATTGTAAAACTCGATCATTTAAAAAATTACCCCCAAAGTTTGCAGTGCGGCTTACTTTGTGGAGTATCTTAGAATCCAGAGAATATAGTAAATATAAAGCGATGATGCCGACGACGATCAATAACTGTCGGCCCCGGCAGCTGAACGGCGAGATGGTGAGCCTGCCGGCACTGCTGCCCGGCGCCACAGTGGTGCAGCTGGGGAACCTGGCAGTGCTGTCGGTGCCGGCGGCCGGCCTCACCGTCAGATACGATGGCATCGCCTATGTGGACGTGGGGATCAAGGCTGACTTTGTGGGCGCCGTTGAGGGGCTGTGCGGGAACTACGATGGGGACGCCAGCAACGACTTCACGGGGCCCGCCGGCGAACGCCACAGAACGCCGTACACGTTTGGCAATGCATGGCAGAGCGAGACGTCCGCCAGTAAAGCAACGTGAGAAATAGCATGCACACATGCTCCATTTTTCACTGGCACATCCGAACTAAGCCTATGTGTGGTCCTCATGGTACAAGTGGTTTTCCAAACTAAGATATGCTGGCCTCGCAAATACGTGTAGCTGGCTCTAAACTCTGGTCTCTTCTATTAAAGACAATACTCAAGCCACCAAGTTTAATGAGGTCGCTGTGCTGATCCCCCTCTCCCCGCCCCCCATAAAACCTGACGCATCTCTTTTCAATGACCACAGCTGCGGGCCGGACTACGGCCGCGTGGTGACGCCCAGCGACGCGGACGAGGCGCTGGCGGAGGTGCCGTGCAACTTCCTGCACGTCGCCCAGTCGCCCTTCGCCCCGTGCTTCGCGACGGTGCCACCCGGGCCATACTTCGCCAACTGCGTGTTTGACCTGGCCGTGTCGGGCATGGATGCGGCGCTGCGCTGCTCGAATCTGCTGGCATACTTCGACACGTGCCTAACGCACGGAGTGGTGCTTGCGGAGTGGAGGGTGGCCGCAAACTGCCGTAAGCGAAATTTCCCTGTCTCACCACCATCATCACTCATTCTGCACCGCCCATATAAAAAAAAAACATTCCCCTTCAATTGGGGAGTAACTCTTCTTCTTTTGGCCACATCTATATCACAGCGAACCGTGCTCCTGCATCAAGACGTCACCTTCTCTGTCTTCAGAATAAATATTTTGCTGTGGAGCGGAGTAATTTGAGGCTCCAATGGATGAGCAGGATGGACACAAGACTAAGCGAGAGAGCCTTGTATCTCATACATTTAACAGAAACCCGGCATGAACACAACAAATACAAGAACACCGCGAGATTACCATTAACATGAAGCTCGATCTCTGCTGTGCAGCTCATCAACGCTCCGCTGCTCTAAGTCCCCAAAGCAGGGCGGTGACACAAACTTCCTCGGAGCTGGCAGCACCGTCCCTGTGACCAGGCCGTAGTTGCTATGTCAGCCTTACTAGCAGACGTGTGATGGGTCTGTGGGTGTCCTGACGATGAAGCAAGGAGTCCGAGAGGAGTTCAATATGGGAGGCCCTCTTTGCTGAGAGCGTTATCTAGTCTCGGATGACGCTCTCAGCAAAGTCACCACCTCAAACAACTCTCCCTTCAGCCTCTCATTGGCTTCTGCTCCACATAGCGTGACTGTAACAATAGCATACCTGTCAACCCCTTATCAGTGCCTACCTTATTACAGACCAATTCAGACCTTATTGGTCACCCCATACCCTTATAAAATGTCAATGTTCAGCCTACAAAGTCCCATCACAAGGGAGGAACCCAAACAAATGTACAAAAACAACTTTTTATGGACCTGAAAACTCATATTCCCTGTACAAGAATACAGGGTAAACCGTTTGGGTTGACACGGTATGCGAAGGGGCATCACGATGTCCCTTACTGATCGTTTACCAGAACAAAATATCGTCGTGCAGTCTCCATTACACCCATCGATCCTCCTCTCCCCAAGTAATATTAAGCCTAATTACCTTCTCCAATTACGCCCTGATAATATCTGATAATAACTTTTAGCGAGGATAAACATCTTAACACATTCGTATAACTTCGCCTCAGTAACAATATTCATTAAAAATAAGCATTTATTTTCGTGTAATATATTAATCCAGTCAACATTTGGTTGGTTTGTAGAAGCATATGGCACGTATTTATACCAATACAGTAAATATACAGGCCGATTGTCTGGAGTGGTGTGCACTTTAATGATATCATTTTAAAACCATCTGCCCCCATTCCAATGTATTCTTCATAAAGTAACAGCATTCATAATATATGTATAGTATTCAAATACACTACTTACGCATGTCCTTCGACCCAAATACCAAGGATTCTTCCTCAAAATAGTGGCCCAAGTCTTTCTCAAATATGTTTTTACACGATTTTATTTAACTCACTCTGTTGTATTCTCAAATCTTCTAACTCAATTTTAACCCACTTCCCAATGTGGTATCGACTGTAAGCTTGGTATACTTATGTCATACTGATGACAATACATATTCTATCATAAAAATAAACATTATTTTTGATATGTTATGCTTTGGCTTGGGTCTAATTGTCCACCGTCATCTGACGTTGGCTGTAAATCACCACGGTCCCTTACGTTATGGCAAGCTTCGGGCCACTTCCTGGAGTTCTTCCATTACTAGTAGGGTACATTTCATTAAAGCGTGTTTAAAAAAAAGTTTTTTAAAAATATTACTTATTTTACTTTCAGTGACCGAATCTGGGCTATATCATTTGCACGCCATTCACGAGAGGTGTTTAATGGGCATTCCTCTATTTCACGCGCATATTTATATTATATAGGTACAATTTTGCATTTTAAACCATTTTCTGCCCCTGGTTTCTATGCATTCTTCATATATTACAGGAAACGTATTAAAATAAACTACATACACATGTCCTTAGGCCCAAATATCAAGGAGTCTTCCTCAATGGTGGCCCAAGCCTCTCAAAACAAATGTCTCATAACCAGTTACCGAATCTGGGTTGTGCTATTTCCGTGACATTCATGACGGGTGTTTAATTCACCTGTTACTCGCGCATATTGATATAATGTTCACGGTAAACTTTAGCATTTTAAACCATGTTCTGCCCTCCGTTCCTATGATTTCTTTATATATTACAGGTACCATTAAACTAAACTACATACACATGTCCTTAGGCCCAAATATCAAGCATTATTCTTTGAGAACGGACCTCGTCTTTCAAAATGGTGGCTCAAGTCTCTCTCAAAATGTATTTTTTCTTGCGACCAGTTATTCAATCTGGGCTGTACCATTTTCGTGCCATTTAATGGTTTAACCCATCCTCCGGTTAAACACTCATATTGACATAATATATACAGTGAATCGTATAATGAATCTCATTTCGCTACACTACCATTAGGCAATTTCAGAATTGGTTCTGGTTTCAAGGGTACCTTCAGTCTCTCAATACTCTGCTTGCTTACTCACCATCAATCAATTTATTTGTTGTACCTTTCCTCATCAGGTCCATAAGGGGTTTAACAATCTTTGTAAAGTTGGGAATGCACTTCCTATTAAACCCCATTTATCCTCATAATTACCGCAGTTCCTCTTTGGTTATAGGTGATTTTTGATTTGAGGACTTGTTTTCACCTACTTATTGCCCTAAATGGTCAATGACCTTTATTCCCAATTTCGCATTTTGGTCCGTGAGGTGGTTCAACCATCCATAGTCAGCAGCTCCATTTATTATCTTCAGGTCTCTGTGCAGATAAGAACGTCATCAATGTAATTCTCAGCCTGCAGAATGGCTTTTTATAGCTTACGCATCATTCTTCTGAACACCAATAAGCGTGGTTCGCTACATACGGTACAAAAGAAGTTCAATATACGCGCGCTATTGGTGCATGTACCACCCACCCTGAATTGCATGGCCGTGAACTGATACAGCCGACGAGACTCACAATGGATAGGCAGTCAGAGGAGGGAATGAACCTGAGAGAGCGTACACCACAGAGATGACGATTAATAATTACAGGCTTAATCATGAGAAAATGCCAGAAAGTGCTTGTTTTGGACCACGCGAGGTGAGAGAGAATGGAGATTGCAGGCCACTCATCGTCCACAGATTCGTCAACTGCAGTAAACGTTCTGAACTCCGCGCCAGCAGAACGGCGCTGGAGAAGCTCGCTGTAAGCAAAACCGAGCTGCTGCCTGTGGTCGGGATGGCCTCTGTGCTGCTCCCCATTGCCTGTGCGTGCATATCATCTCAGTCAACCCACGGCAACTGGGTCTGTTCCGAGACCACCTACTCAGCGGGCCTTCGACACTTCACGTTGCCCTCAAAGTGCAGCTAATGTGGTGGCACAAGGGGCCGTCCATAAATGATATCACGCACCTGGGGGGGGGGGGGGGGTCAGACATTTGTGACGATGTGTGACGAGGGTGGGGGGGGGATTGAGAAATGTGACGTCACATTCAAATGCGCAACTTTATATAAATATAGACAACACGTTCTACTTAATTAAATAGACTTTTTTAATTAAATGTTTTCTCCTACAACATCAGAGTGCAGCGCCACATTAAATACGCACTACAATGACAATAGTTTAAAGCGATTTGAAGCATGTTTTATTTTGGGTGGAGGGGGGGGCAGAGCTTTGTGACGTCATATTTGAGGGGGGAGTCTGACTTTTTGTGACGCGGGTCCAAAATCTCGTGACGTCATTTATGGACGGCCCCCAAGCGCTACGGTGACATCACCGCCAATCAGTGGTGAACACCGGCAGTTGCAGTGATAAGCGTGCCTGACAGCTTGTAACCACATGTCTACTGTGTACGTGTGTGTGCACAGCGCTGGTGTGCCCAGCTCAAAGCGAGTACCATGTGTGCGCCTCCACGTGCCCGCCCTCGTGCGGCCTGCCCGAAGCCTCGTGCCCACCGAGCCGCGGTTGCGCCGAGGGCTGCGTGTGCGACGCCGGTTTCTTCCTCCAGGGCGGCACGTGCGTGGCGGCGGCAGACTGCGGGTGCACGTACGACGGCGTTTACAGAGACGTGAGCTCAACACGAACACTGTCACACTTCGATAAACACTCACCCTATCACTACATCCTATCGCTACACCCTACCTCGCTGCGAGCACAACCCTGACAATGTAAATACATATGTATGTTGCAATTTCAGGTGGCCGAGTCGTGGTATACCCACGACTGCTCGCGTCGCTTCACGTGCCGTTCCCAAGGGGTGGTCGTGGAGGAGGCGGGCGGGTGCCACGGGGGACAGGCGTGCTTCCTCAAGGAGGGCCACTTCGGCTGTCACCCAGGTACCCACCCCCCCTTCACTCCTCTCTTCTGCCAGGGCCACTCACGCAGGGACGTCTTCACACATCTCATAACCGTTTATTCTAGACTTGAAGCTTTCGTGACTGCAAGGAATCATATTCTTAGGTGTTTTCGGTAAAGTCACGTAGGTAAAACATCAAAATTAATAAAAATAAAAATATTTTTATTTTATTATTTTTATTAATTTTGATGTTTTACCTACGTGACTTTACCGAAAACACCTAAGAATATCATAACCGTTTTTTCAACTGCCACATCTGAGCCGAACCAACACCGGGGCCCCTCATGGTATGAGTGTTTTTTTCCACTGGCACAATCAAGCAATGCCATGGCCAAGCTGAGCCAGCCTGCTTTTGCCTAGGAGGTGCCAGGTTGTTTTTTTCCACTGCAGATGTCACAAGCAACAAACGAGTCATTATGCATGTAGACGATGCAGCGATGCTGTTTCCTCACAGTATCACGACTAACTTCGTCCCCTCTTCCTCCTCTCCGTCCCCATAGCGGAGGTGGAGTTGTCATGTGAGGGAGAGCGCATGTCTGCGCGCATCCCACGCATGCTGGTGCTGAACTACACGGCGAGTGACACGCGGCTTAATGACCCCACGCCGCCTGGTTGCTCCCTCGTCGATGACGGAGACTTCATCACCTTCGACATCGGCATCACTGACTGCGGCGCTGTCTGCCAGGTGATGGGGATGGCTCTATCAGCATGTCCATTGATTGATCTGTTGACTAGACAAATGACAAATAGATCGCTCGACCGATAAATGGATTCACGAATGGACCGACAATTAGACTGACAATTGAAATAGATTAACCGACCGTTAAATTGGCTAACCGACGAACAGATCGACCAATGGCAAGGTTGACCAACTAACTAATTTATGAAATGATCGGTCAATGGATAGACCAACGAACGAATAGATTGACGGGCCAGTCACATAAAGTGACTGATAAACGAATAGATCAACAAATGAAATAGATACATTTGAGCGATAAAATCAGCTCCTGCGTGGGTCCTAGGTGGATTGTTCGGAGAAATGAGAGATTGTCGACAACCATGATGATGTGTCTCTATCTCTCTCGTTCCGTCACCCTTTTTTTCTCCCCTTTGCCCCACGATCGCGCAGGAAACGAACTCGTCAATTATCTTCTCCCAGTCGGTGACACTGAAGGAAGACGAGAGGGGCCAAGTGATCACACGCAACTTCAATGACATTGTGGTTCTCATCAAGTAAGTGTGTCTATGCACTTGCCCCATCAGGCTGTGTAGGCTACATGGATGATCTATGTCTTGTGGGATGCTGCAGTGTAGTGGTTATCGCACTCCGCTACGAACCCGGCAACACCTTGTTCGATTCCCGCTCATGGTCGACACCGGTGACAATTATCTGAACCGGTCCTGGCCTCCCCTAGCTTGACTCGACCTAAAATGAGTACCTGGTGCATTGTGTAAATATCAACACTGGGGAGACAAAGGTGGTCGGGGGTGGTGCTGGCAAACTACACCCCTCGTGTTGTGGCGGCCTTCATAGGTGCTGCTCGTGAACAACACTTGCCCTAACAGTCTGTTAAGGCTACACCGGGGACCTTTGTCCTTGCGTGGCTGTGGGTGTGAACAAAATATTAGAGGGCGTTTGGGGGTGAGGTATGGTGAGCCATGAGTCCAAGGCTATTGTGAGCTTCCCATCAACATGAGGTGAGGAATGGTGGCCGTAGTGGCTTACGCTCCCATCGAAGATGAACATCCATGGAGGGATGCAGGCGAGGATGATGAATCAGATGCGTTGTATGACCTCCTGTCCCAGATGTTGGCCAAAGTGGCCCTTTAAAGGTAGTGTGTCATGTGCAGCAGTGGCATGATCTGGTGAAAGGTGCAAAACATTGTCGAGGTGTGGTGGCATCAATGGCTTTGGCCATGATGAACACCTTGATTTTGATTGTATAGTGAGAATTTAACTCATACTCAGTTAACAGTGACATCGGTTATCGTTTTTTCAGGTCAATGTTTTCGCCTCCCATAGGACCCCATGGTTTCGACTTACGTTACAAATTGAGACTGAGCCATGCCCTCAGCCAATCAACGACGCCCATTTGTGAGCGTTTAAACCTCGACTCGCTTTGTTTACATTTCCGTTATCTGTTTTAGCAGATTAAACAGCTCTCTTTGCAGACTCAGTGATTTTTTAAAATATTATTTTTTTACTTACAAGTGAATTAGATCAACAGTTATTTTGGTTAAGTCGTTTCCGTGGAACGGATTAAAGATGTTATCCGAGGGAATACTGTCGATGAAAAAAATTACAATGTGGAAACAATCCCCGGTTCCCTGCCTCCCTCTCTCTCTGTACCCTCGGACTCACAGCTGTGTGTACGACAAGCGGAAAAATCTGGCTGTCAGCTTCACTCCGGACACGAGCAGCATCTTCATCACGGAGAAGGGACTAGGAGACTTCGTCTTCACCATCGACCTCTTCACCACGGATGCCTTCGCGCTCGCCTACAGGCAGGGATCTTCACTGCAATCAGGGGGGAGGGGGGGGGGGCTACTGTGGTTATGAGATGTTAACTACCTCGCCTGGTATGGAGGTCGTGGGTTCGAGCCGGACCCTGACGATGCCTGCTGCTGTATATTTGGAGTCTGCGTCTCTCTCTCATAATCATCACGGTGGCTAGGAGATGTTAACTACCGCGCCCCGTATACAGGAGGTCGTGGGTTCGATCTCGAACCTGACAATGCCTGCTGCTGCTGCTGTATATTTGGAGTCTGCGTGTCTCTCTCCCCATGGTCGTGTGGATTTTATCTCCGGGTCCTCTGGTTTTTCCCTTTACATTTAGAATCAACATGTGTTTAAAGTATTTGACTGCTGCTATAAATGTCCATGTAATGATAAGCAACTTGGTTGAGCTATCATTTGTGGCCAGGTCGCTTCTAAAAAGAGCTGTATAGCTCTGTGGAGCCTTTCCTAGTAAATAAAAAAAATAGTCTAGAATGCCTTTCCGCTGATTGACCCCAGGAGAGGTGACACCTGACTAGTAGTAGCCACAGCCATAACGAGAGAGGTGGTCTGGATGTGGGTCACCAATCCAGATGGGTTGAGCTAAGCTGTCCTATTTCTTACTCATGCTACTACTAGGGGAGCCCTTCTACAGGGTATTTTGCCTACTCTTGCACGCTGACCAGACACCTTTAATAGAGGTGAGAGTACCCACACTTTACCCTAACAAACGCGACTACTGATCGACGGACTGTGCTGTACACGCTATTACTGCTGTGTGGACAGAGATTGGGGGAAGGGTGGAAACCTTCGCGCGAACCCACTCTGCTGTCAAGCGAGGAATTACGGCGTATTCCGTCGATGCGGCGACCGAACTCTGACCATCACGATGCCATGCCAACGGCCCCTCTTCAAGGCCAAACAATGACAGCGCAGCCAGATAGGTCCTATCTGGGGCGAGCATCCTCCAACTGAACGTTAAGGGACTCCTACCAGGCGAAGTTGCGAGTACTTCTCGATCATAATGATGATCCATAATATTGATGTCCTGACGCACGAGGGAGACATCACAGCGACTACAAACTACTCCG
The DNA here is from genome assembly GCF_015708825.2 of Lethenteron reissneri. Classification (NCBI taxonomy): domain Eukaryota; kingdom Metazoa; phylum Chordata; class Hyperoartia; order Petromyzontiformes; family Petromyzontidae; genus Lethenteron; species Lethenteron reissneri. The sequence goes on along the minus strand of NC_083844.1, from coordinate 4,920,199 downwards.
CTGCTCCTGACACAGTTATCTGGCTTGACCACCTGAATGTGAAATTGGAGTCGTTGTCTCTGCATCTACATCAGCAACCGTATGAAAGACAGAAAGAAAAAGAAGCAGCGATTGGGGGAATTAAATAAACTTGCACCGTTATTTTCACTTCCACACCAAAATAGGTCGAACCAGGCCAGCAACCTCTGGACTGCCAGTCCAGCGCGCTTAACCATGACACCACGAACAAAACCCAGTCTGAAGCGAGTCCCACCACCGCCTCCACCGTGTGTACAGGAGGAACGACTTCCCGGTGCACTACAAGAAGAGCCAGGAGGTTTACCTGCAGCTCGCCGTCAAGTCCACCGTGAGCATCGCCCTCTTCACCGAGAACTGCTATGCGACGCCCAGTGGCGACCCCCACGACTCCATCCGATATGACCTCCTCAAGGACGGGTGAGTGGAAGATTAGTGTTGAGGTAGCGGGAGAGTCCGCGAGGTTATACCAACATTAACCCCATCCCTTCGCCATTAATATTAACCCCCCCCCCCCCCCCCCCCACTCTGGTCTTCGCACCTGATCGGGTCACAAGTGAAGACATCACATTTATCCCCTCTATTTAAGACTGGATTAGAAGGAGGCTTTCTCGACAACTCTGGCTGTCTGCCTGATGATGCTCGTTGTAATTGCTGGTGAAAAGTCGTGGTAATCGAATTGTAAATGGTGTGTGCTGTACTAGTGTAGAGAAGTTCCGACGAACGTACTCGTAGACGGAGGTAAGTTAAGGGCTTTCGCCAGGGTTTATTAACACTTATCAATACTACACAGGGTACACACCTCCCAGGGGCTAGGGGTCCTACTCTGAGTCTGGGTCCCTGCCGGCTAGCTCCGGTCTCTCTCTCTCGTGTCGGATCGTGGACTCTGCCGACTCCACCGACCGGAGAGAGAAGCACCTCTACGTCTACCACCGGCTTCTCCCCAGACTCCCTATTCGATCCCTCTCTCTACCCCTGGTTCCCTCTTCACCCTGTTTACTTTCCCCGTTCCCATAGTGACCCCACGTACATCACGGGGTATCCCTTAAGTACCCTAGGAGACGTGACGTCATCGCACTGAACGGCACACCTGACGTCACGTCCCTATTTTACTCCTCTACACTAGTAACGAATTGCCATGTTTTTTTTACGTGACAAACCATACTAATTGTCTGTGCCGGGTGCTGGCGGGTTTAACGACACATTTATATTTAACCAACCTAACCCAAAAACCTCTATTATGAGTGATACTGATGGTGAAGCTGCTGATGATGATGCTTATTATGGGGAAGATGATCATGATGATACTAATGGTGATGCTGATGGTGATGCTGATGATGGTGATGCTGATGCTGCTGATGATACTGATGCTGTTGCTGCTGCTGCTGCTGATGGTGACGATGCTTACACTGCTGATTTCTGTCCCCCGGGCAGCTGCCCCACCGACCCCACGTGGAGGAGCTACAGCAGCTTCCTGAAGAAGAATCAGTTCAGCTTCACGGCGTTCAACTTCATCGGCAACTTCCACCAGGTCCAACCGCCCAGACATGGCCATTAAGATCTACCTGAGACAGGAGGTCATACGCAGACCCATGGCTCGAACTTAGTCACTCAGAGGTTGCTGGCTCAGCGCTTCAGACACAGCCATTACGTTCCACCTGAGAGAGCAAAGAGAGACAATGCACCACTGGAAAAGTAACACGGAAGAAAGTTGTTCAATCAGATAGGTACACAATTTAAAAGTGCACAGAGAAGCACGGAGAGGTGCTGGCCGGTGATGCACACAGAGAGGTAGGAAGATGAACAATGTGGATTCGACAATAAAGCACAAGTTCCAGAAACATCATCCAAACAGCCAAGACAGGTAAAGTGGGTGTGGGCCAGGGGCGGTTTCTTCATTAGGGCGATTGGGCAACGCACCACCAATGTCATTGAACCACAGAGTCACGCTAGCCGTCACTGTGCCTCTGGATATAGTCCAATCAGCGTCATGTCACGTTCTGTGGAGTACCGCCTCTTTTTGGGCGATTTCACTCCGGCTGAGAATCGCCCCGAGTGGCCCCATAGACTTACATTGAAAGATGTTTTTTTTCGAACGGCGGGCGCTCCAATGCATTCTCTATGGCTTCCGGGAGGGCTTGCACTAACGTGCTTATGTCATCATACGTGCTAACGTCATCATACGTAAGCACGTTTCATCCAACAATATAATTTATCGCCACCTAGTGGAATCTTTAATAAAGTAAACTTGAGTGGTTTGTTTTAATAGTGAGTATAGAAACAAACAAGATGTATTGTAAGAGTCACTTTATTTTTCATTAATATTAAAGAAGTGAAGTTGCCTTTACATGCTTAAGCTGTTAATTTATCCATTGCATGGGTGGACCTTATCCTTATCAATCATCCAGACATTTGCCCCCCCTGAGAGATTTTGAAGGAGCCGCCACTGGTGTGGGCAGGACACGTAGCTTTGAGGGAACGATGGCTGGCAAACCGAGACCAACAACAGAAGCGCAGCCAGAGGAGAGAACGCACCTCATCTTTGTCAACGCGAACTCACCAGGGGAACATAGTAAGACGGCGGGACAAATAACTTATACAAGGATGTGCTGCATTACTGTATCATTCCGTGGACATACCCAGAATTCCCACACCGCTCTGCCGCGCAGCTTAAGAAAAGTAGTTCGCCGTTCACCGCTCAGCACTGCATTATAACGGTGCGCGTTCTGCATTGTAATAACAGTGAGCATTCCTCGTTGTAATAGCGGTGCGCACTCCGCGTTGCGATGACGGTGCGCACTCCGCGTTGCAATAACGGCGCACGTTCCGCGTTGTAATAACGGTCAGCGTTCCTCGTTGTAATAGTGGTGGGCACTCCGCGTTGCACAAAAAGAGTCCCCCAAATAGAAGAGCCGCGTTGTGGTGAAAACGTGCCTCGTGTGAACACCACGCGTGTCAAGCGGAGTGCTTGCCTTTACTGGGTCGCGGCCTCACGCAGGCTTTGTCCGTTTGTCTCGTGTTTCCCCCCCCCCCATCTCTGGCTGGTAGGTGTTTGTCCACTGCGACGTGATCGTGTGCAAGGTGGGAGAGCCCAACACGCGGTGCCAGCAAGGCTGCCTGCCCACAGGGAGGGGCTTGGCGAGGCGTAGGAGGAGCGCGGAGGAGGGTGTGGTGCAGTCGGAGGTTCACACCATCTCACGAGGGCCGCTGGTCTATGGGGAATCGGCGGAGCGACCAACCGGAGGTACCCTCCACCCCAAGACAAAGATCCCCCCCTCCAATATAGTTTCCCGTTCTGATGACGTAATGTCATCAAAACGAAACCAGGAGAAAAGCTTTAATAAAATTACTTTATCGGTACCGAGGCTCCCACAAGGCCGTGTGGGGAGGGGACGTGTGGCACAGTTTTGGTGCCGACTATTGTAGAGTGCGGTGATTGTGTCGCTACGGTTTTGTGCGGTGAGTACAGTACAACGTCTTTAAAAACAATGGCGCTGCTACGACTACGCCTCTCTCTAAAAAAAAATAATGCTGAGCCACTCGCGCGTTCCGAGATTCAATGGTAAATAGGACCCACCCTGCACCTTGCAGACGTCTGGGAACGGGATAGGCTTAACAGACTGTTGGGGAAAGTGCTGTTAGTGAGCACCTATGAAGGTCGGCACGGTGGCACATGAGGGGGTGGGTGGCCAACACCACGCCCGGCCGCCTTTGTCTCCCCATTGTCGACCTCGGGAAGGCCCATGACCAGTTTAGATAATTGTCACTGACGCTGGTGGCCGTGAGCGGGAATCAAACTCGCGTCACTGGATTCGTAGCGCCAGCACACTAACTGCCATATAACCCCCCCCCCCCCCGACAGATACGCAACAACATGTGTGTTTATGTTAGACTTCTTTTGTACCGTACGTAGCCAACCGTGCTAATTGGAGGTGCGGGGGAAGGACAACAAACTAAATACAGCAACAAGCAGTTCGAAATACATGAGTTTTCAATCTAGATTTAAAACTGCATAGCTCCAGTGGCTTGATGATGAGGTTGTGATGGTGATGTGGTGATGGTGATGTGGTGACGGTGATGATGTGGTAACAGTATGTAATATGTTGAACTTATTTCGCACCATACATAGCCAACCGTGATTATCAGAGGTATGGAGAAAGGGCAACAAACTAATCACAACAACAACAGGCAGTTCTGAAAGAAATTAGTTTTCAACGCAGATTTATAACGCGAGTTAGAAGGCATTACAATTGACATCTGTCATGAGGTGGCGCTCATATTGGCTGAAGATTCGTGCAGTCACATCACAAAGAGACGATGTCGTGATGCCGTGCTTCCTTCTTTTCTCCACCTCTGCCCCACTCCTCCGGTCTCTCCCCCTCACCTCGCCCCCCAACCCCACAGTGAACCTGAGCCAGCTGCTCACCCCACTGGCTGTGGTGTTTGCGGCTCTCTTCGTGGGCGGCTCCCTGATCCACCACCGCAGGCGGCGACGGCACGGCGGCGGGTACAGCCGCCTGCTTCCCGAAGTCTCCGATTGACCCGGCGGAAGGGAGCGGTGGTGCCAGTAGCGGTGTAACGAGCAGCGTGGGGGGCAGGCAGGGGGGGTGCCATGGCCGCAGCACTGGTGGCCAAAGCCACCGTGATGAGTGTCAAAGAACAAAACCGCATGTAATGATCGCAAGAGGAGCCACGATATACAATAACCTAGGTGCCACCGTCACGTGAGACAAGTCAAATGAACGTTGTTGGCGGCACACCGGTTGGTTGCGTGGCATAAAAAAAAATGTACGTCGTGTTTTTCGCAATTTTTGTTTATTTTCGCAGGATACGCAACCGCCGGTCACAACATCTTGTGGGGTGATTGTGCATAAAATCACTTCTTGTGATGTCGAAGGGTGCGGAAGACGAACATCGGTTTAAACTTAGTTTTCAGACTGTTTTATGAGGACCGGTGTGGTGTTATGCCGCAGCGGTGTGTACCGCCAATACGTCCGAATATTGGGTGGCCCCCACCCTGACCGATTGCCGCATTACCCCCTGAGCTGATGGTGTCATTACTATGCCACCTGAGCAAAGGAGACGCGGGAAGAGAGGAAAGAAGGGACAGATGGATGGGTAGGACGCTGTAGACACGTGGTGCATGCATGCTGGGGTCGATTTATAAGGTGCTGCTGCATCCTACTGCGCATAACCCACGGTTGGCCGTGTTGTCGATTGTGCTGAATATCATTACGTTGTGGTTTTTGTGGCTGCATATGGGATTTGGTCCTCATGTATAATTATTGTACAGCGTTATGGGCTTCCATTAGCATGAATGACGCTACATAAAATAAAATGATTATCATTAGGTTACAACTTTTTTTTATTTGTTGACGAAAAAATATTTAATGTTTGAATGATCATGAACACAGGAAATTCGTTTTTTTGCTAAATGCCTTACATCTATCATTGTTCAAAGTTATTTGATTCACAGTACGGTTTATTTTGCTCTTATGTGACTGATAGTACAATGCATGTCTCGGCCTCGCTGTGCGCTGCGTTGCACCGCTATCTGAGTAAATAACCTCGCATTCAATAAACCTTCAGAGCCAGGGTGAACATCCGACTCCAAACGTATTTAATGAATTGAACGAGGTAAAACTGATGGAAAAACACAGCACAAATACAGCATCTGTTAATACTTTGTAATATCAATACAATGAATGAACACTACAGCATCATAATAGTCTTAGATCACATGACACTCAACAATAGATCCTGGATGGACCAGGCATATACATTAGTACTGAATAGCTATACAAGAGAATAAGCTACTGTGTTAAGTAAGGGCACATCGTGTAATCAACATGCTGCAGCCTAAATGTACAGCACTACACACAACACTGAATTGTGGATGAGATATTTCGTCATCCTTGCTCTCAAGATCGCAATAAGGTTACATGGGTACAAGTCTGATTCGACTTATTCTATTACAAGTAACATTTACAATAAGGCAAGTGGCAGGCTTCGCTGTTAACTAGGCCTCATATTTATCATAATGTAACAGCATTATAAAGGCATTTACAGCATTATAACGGTCATTCTAACATTATAACAGCATTCCCAATATTAAAAGAACATAAACGGACTTACAGACAATGCTTCTTAAAGTCTCACAATGAACAGTTACAGCTGTCTTCACGGAGACGCTATTTGTGCCACCATTTTGAACTCTGTGTAATGGCTGGCCCCTGCCTCGTGGCTGCGAGGCTGTCAAATCGTAACTTCCTGGTCACGTGACCAAACTCAGCATCAAAAACAGGAAATTCCTATGTACACACACCCCCACTCCTGCCGTGGAGCAAAACACCTGCAGTGAGGCAGAACAATGCACGTTGCAAGCTTTTGGGGTTGTAAATTTACATTGAATATACAACCGGTGGTAGGTGTCTGTTGAGTGAACTTCTGCGCTTGAAGACGTGATGAGTAATGCCTATTAATACTGGAAGCTGCAGAAAAGCACAAATAAAACGAAAAAAATGTGAAATGCAATTTAAAAAGGTCAAGTTAATCGATATCGCGGTAATTATACCGTGATAATTGCTAAAGAATATATTATTTTTATTTATGACTCGTGTAACTGGCGGTCATGCGCATTGTAAGCGTTACAGGTTCTATAGAAGACTTAATGGCAAAAGGCGTTGGTTGAGCGAACTGCAGTTACAGCTGGGCACAAAGACAAAGATCCCCTGTAAAGTCTGAGCAGACTGTTGAGGCAAGTGCTGTTAGCAAGAAGCACCTATGAAGGCCAGCACGGCACACGAGGGGGTGGGTGGCTAATACCACGCCCGGCCGCCTTTGTCTCCCCATTGGCGATGTTTACACACCACAGGTATTCATTTGAGGCTGAGTCGACCTAGGGGAGGCCCAGGACCGGTTCAGATCATCGTCACTGTTGTTTGCCATGAGTGGGAATCGAACTTTGGTCGCTGGGTTCGTAGCGCAGCACGCTCACCGCTACACTGCCGCTCCCCATACAACCACATTCATCCATTCATCACGCATCGTCAGTGAAGGACAAATTCAATATTTATGGGAATATAATAGCGACATTTGTTATACCTTGAGCAATACAATTTTCTATGCTGTTGCTGCTTTAGTGGTGTAGTAGGTTCAATGAGACGTGGACGACGTAGTCGGAGGCAGACTTATTTATTAAACGTTTCACTCAATACAGGCCAAGGTATACAACACTCCAAGGGGTATCGGCCCCTTCACCCGTCTCACAGGGAGATCCCACTATCTTCATCCCGGCTAGCCTACTCCCAGATCCTCCACTCGAGAGCTAGGGGAGGCTAGCTGATCCAGCTCTGGCCAAGCTAGGATCACAGCACCCTTAGTCACCAGACCGGCTCTTACAAGAGCATCGGCTCTGGGCTCTCGGGGCCAAGCCACTGGCTTTCCCTGGTCGGTCCTTAGAAGAACAGCGATCCAGGGGAGTCCCAGGGCCTATCTAGCCGGTCTTCTTTCTTCACTGATTTAAGCTAAACACTGAACCCCGAGCCCGCCAGCTCACCGCCTTATATAGCAACTCCCCCCCCCCGAGGAGTGGGGCCGTTGGGGATCACAGCACCGTTTCAGCCCCCCAGGGCTAACCGATGCGGACGTGGATGTAAGCATCCTTCCGCGTGCGGGCATAACCACCCTTGGTGTGTTTGTTCGCTCTCCCGTAACACCTCTACAGTGGTAATGAACAAGCACACATAAGCAAAAACGCACACCTCAACACAGTGGTGTATTATAGATGTAGATGTCATCAGAGCCATCACTACTACTGCTCTATAGAGCAACAAGTTACGTAATAGGTGACGTTTCGGGCAATTACCGTGCACCGTATACAAAGCGATGAAGAATACTGAAGTGCACGGAACGTCGCCTGCCAAACAGCCTGGCAGTGCGATTGACGGCTGTTGTCGAGCGCGTTTGTTCATTGTCTCATATCGTGAACGTATCCACCATCATCACATTGTTTTGTGAACAATTACATTGCAGCAAATAACCACGAACTCTCCCCCCCACCACTCCACCCACCTCCCCAATAGTGAATGGGTGAACAATGAATAGATGGAAACGACGGCAGGCAGCAGGGGCGGGCCATGCAATCGGTGCCTCCACCCCCAAACCCCCAAGGGCAGATTTAGACTGAGGTTTTACTGGTAGGAACGAAGTGAACCAGCCTACAATAGATTATATCGTCTGTCCGTTCGTCCGATGTCCGATTAGGTGTAGCAACATCGCCCCCTACTGCAAACACTTGGCAGGACCCTACAAAAACCTTTAGACTCAGTGAGGCTTTCCTGGCTAAACAAGTGTAACATTCCCTTATAATTCCCTGAGATAGTTTTTAATTAAAACATTTTAATTAAAAATTAACTCACAGCGGCCTAAAGCCTACAGCTCGGCCTAAAGCCTAGAACTAGGCCTCAAACTCTCCCTTCGTATCGTATTTGTTCGTTCCTACCAGCCCACCCCGCAGGGACCTGTTTTTGGTAAAATGTAAAACATTTTGCCCGCTATTTTCCATTTAATGTTTTTTGTAAACGATTTTTTAGAACAGAGGAACAACGATTCAGTTTGGGGCCGTCCATAAATGACGTCACGCGATTTTGGACGATTTTTGACCCCCCCCCCCCCCCCAGTCACACGGCGTCACAAAAAGTCAGACCTCCCCCTCAAATATGACGTTACAAAGCTCTGCCCCCCCCCCCCTCCAAATAAACATGCTTCAAATCGCTTTAAACTATTGTCATTGTAGTGCGTATTTAATGTGGCGCTGCACTCTGATGTTGTAGGAGAAAACATTTATTAAAGAGAACAGTATATTTAATTAAGTAGACGGTGTTGTCTATATTTATTTAAAGTTGCGCATTTTGATGCGACGTCACATTTCTCAACCCCCCCCCCCCTTCGTCACACATGTTGAACTCAGTATGTTTGTGTGTATGTTGAACTCAGTATGTTTGTGTGTATGTTGAACTCAGTATGTTTGTGTGTATGTTGAACTCAGTATGTTTGTGTGGATGTTGAACTCAGTATGTTTGTGTATATGTTGAGCTCAGTATGTTTGTGTGTATGTTGAACTCAGTATGTTTGTGTGTATGTTGAACTCAGTATGTTTGTGTGTATGTTTAACTCAGTATGTTTGTGTGTATGTTGAATTCAGTATGTTTGTGTGTATGTTGAACTCCGTATGTGTGTATGTTTGTTGAACTCAGTATGTTTGTATGTTGAACTCAGTATGTATGTTGAACTCAGTATGTGTGTGTATGTATGTTGAATTCAGTATGTCTGTGTGTATGTTGAATTCAGTATGTTTGTGTGTATGTTGAACTCAGTATGTTTGTGTGTATGTTGAACTCAGTATGTTTGTGTGTATGTTGAACTCAGTATGTTTGTGTGTATGTTGAACTCAGTATGTTTGTGTGTATGTTAAATTCAGTATGTTTGTGTGTATGTTGAATTCAGTATGTTTGTGTGTATGTTGAACTCAGTATGTTTGTGTGTATGTTGAACTCAGCATGTTTGTGTGTATGTTGAATTCAGTATGTTTGTGTGTATGTTGAACTCAGTATGTGTGTATGTTTGTTGAACTCAGTATGTTTGTGTGTATGTTGAACTCAGTATGTATGTTGAACTCAGTATGTGTGTGTATGTATGTTGAATTCAGTATGTATGTGTGTATGTTGAATTCAGTATTTAGTGTGTATGTTGAACTCAATATGTTTGTGTGTATGTTGAAGTCAGTATGTTTGTGTGTATGTTGAATTCAGTATGTTTGTGTGTATGTTGAACTCAGTATGTTTGTGTGTATGTTGAATTCAGTATGTGTGGTGCCACAGCGACGGGGCCGTTCTGCCGAGCCAGGGAGCCGCCCGGCTTCCCCCACCGCACTGCCCCCCATCACCCGCCCCACATAAGCACACACCCGCACGCATCCCCCCCCCTCCCATAGAGCTGGAAGGGAAGGTTACCTGATCGACCGGTTTTTATCCGAGAGACCCTTATCGGGATTAATTCTCACGGTTTCCGGCGATCAGGGAATTGGATGACCTCCCCCGTGCTACGTGGTACCGCGGCGCTGCTGCCGGCCTTAATATTGTGTGGTCGCGGCGTGGGGCATTCGGCCACCGCGGTTGAGGCGCATTTCCCCCCACACACACCCCCACGAGTCGACGGGGCAAGCAGGGGAGGCACGAGACAGCATGAATAGCGGGGTCACAGGGGCTGTTGCGCATAGTCATGGGGGGTTGGGATAATTGCGCTTGAGCGCGCAGGCCCCATTGTTAGGGAGGGTAAGGGATTAAGTAGGATTTACGCCTTGCACGCGGCACACTGATTAGCATATCAACAGCACCCAGAACCGCCGTGCGCGTGCCAGAGGATCGCGAGCCCATTGTTTAGCGCAGCATCCCCTTGAAGGTAGGGAGGATAAATAGAGGGGCGCAGAGGGAAAATAGCTCCCTTCTCTCCAGGCCAGCGGACCAGCAGGACTTCCAGCCAGCGACCCGGACGTCCGTGCGACGCATCGAGGTACGCTGTTAGCGCAGAGAGCAGCGAACCTCCGCGGGCACCAAACAGTGAGTGGGGAGGTGAAGTAGGGTATCGTAAGCCGATAAATAGGGAATAGGTACAGGTTTAGTGGAATAGGCCAGCCTCGTCGACTCACTGATTACACATCAATTCGCAGGTAGCATATAATAAATCATTAATAGCGAAGCGTGGTCTCGCGTGATCTTGTCGTGCGGTGTGAGCGTGTGGGTGCGCTGTGTGCACCGTGGTTCGCCACGTGAGTGAGCGCTGCGCGGAGCTGAGCGCGCGGGTTGCGTGGGGGAACGCGTGTGGTACTGTGTGTGCGTAAGCTCGCGGCGTGCGTAATAGGCGTACCCCAGGTGCGCGATCATAACGCAAGCGGCCAGCAGACGGCGAGCGCTGCGCAGAGCGGCGCAAGAGTGGGTGTCGCGTGTGTTCACTCCGTGTGTGATACAGGTGCGCGATCATAACTTGCGTAGTTGGTGTGGAGTTGGAGTGCACGGAGCGGCGTGTGTGTGTGTGTGCATACGTTCGTTACATGTCGGATACGGATGCGCATTGGTAACGTGCCGCACAGGGCTATACTGCGAGCACGGCGTTTGATTGACGATGATGTGCGCACGTATGCTCGCAGCGTGGGAGCGCGGCGCGAGGCTGTAACAGTAGGGGCGTCGCATTCGAATGCGAAACCGTAGCGAGTAATAGGGAGGTGGGGTAACGTAAACGGAATAGGGGATGCAGGCGGGAGGGACCCCGGGGGCCAACGGCCCCCACAAATTGGTGTCGGAAGCGGTACGGACCCCCGCGTTACCTCACGCTAAAATAAGACTAATATTTACCGGCCGGGGGGCCCCTTCGTGGAAGGCATTCGCCCGCAATCTCTTAGGGGCCAAGGAAATTAATGGATGGACGGACGCGCAGGCAGTACGTCAACTTAATATGAATCTTGATGGGCGGGCAGCCGATTTTGTAGAAGCGTTACCCGCGAGCGCACAGACACAGCTAGAGGAGCTGATGCGCCGACTCGATCAGCGTTTTGGCACGCGTGACGAGGAGGAAGCAAAATCGGCCTTAGAGGCGCGCCGGCGCCAACCTGGCGAAGATCTACGTGATTACGCCGAGGATGTGTGCGAGTTAACAAAGATCGCACGCCCGGGGTACGCAGCTGATGTTATTGAGGAACTGGCCGCCGAGAAAATCCAGCGGTACCTGTCTCGCACGGCGTGGTGGCAGCCAGACATGAGCTGCCCACGTCTTCCCTTTAACACCCTTGTCGAGCGCGCACGTAAGTGTGAAAGAATTCACAGCGAACGCGCGCAGCTCCGGGGGCTGGGACGAGAGCGCGCCATTGCGAGCCTGCTCTCGGAAGACGAGGAGGAGGAACAGGAGCTCGCAAGGACGGTAAGGGGCCGGGAAAGAGAGCCTCCAGTGTCCCGCGAGACAACCCCGGGATGGGTTGCCGGTATACAAACGGGTATAAAGGATGTCTCCGGCCAGGTAACCCAGATAGACAACAAGGTAAACCAAGTAGGTGAGAGGGTAACCCAGGTACGCGAGGAAACGAATACAAATATGACCAAACTGCAATCCTCCGTTGAGACCATCCGATCCGAGATGGGGGAACTAGACTCCACGGTAGGAGGGCTAACTGGAAGGATAGCGCGACTAGAAGCAGAGTATGAGCAGCAGCGCACTGGGGGAGGAGGGAGTGGGCAGAGAGCCCACTACGGAGCCGCCACCCCTTCCCGGGCATGTTATATGTGCGATCGCCGAGGGCATCTAGTGAGGGACTGTCCTCAGGTCGCCCGAGCTAGACAAGAGCTAAGGTCAAACACTAAGGCCCCCCTAGAGAGGGGACCACCGGGGGGTGAAATCGACGTAGCCCCGACACAAACAAGGTGTGAGAATAATGGCGAGCGAGTGATCTCCACACAGGTTCCAGCAACAACGCCCACAGAAACGGTGACTCCTGGCGACTGGCTGCGGGAGCTGGTGGCGGGGATCACGGGGGCCACGTCGCTGGTGGAAGGGGAGGTAAACGGAGTGCGTACCCGAATCCTGCTGGACACGGGGGCGGTGGCCTCGCTCGTGAGCGCAGCGCACTGCAGCGCGATCGGGGTCGACGTGCGTCACCTGCAGGCCCCGGACCGCGCGCTGCACACTGCGAGCGGAGCCGGAATGGGGCTGCTGGGGAGAGCCACCCTAGAGGTCCGCATAGGCAGCCAGGTGTGCACGCAGGAGTTCTACGTGTCGAGTGCGTTGTGTCACGAGTGTATCGCAGGCACCGACCTCCTAGAACGGTTGGGACTCAACGTGCAACCCCGCCAGCGATGCGCCACCATGGAGAGCAACGGCGAGCGGATACCGTTCCTGGGACGAGAACCAACCCGCCGCCGCTTTGCACCTGTGGCCGCTATCCTGGCGACGGCAGTCACCATCGGCCCGCTCACCGAGATGCTGGTGCCGGTGGCAACATCCCCCACCGACCCCGCGCTCCGACCATCAGGGGAGGTAATGCTAACTCCTCACCCGGAGTTGGCAAAACGGTATGGGGTTGTGGGATCCGCCACGTTGGTAAACGCAGATGGGGACCGATTGTTTATGCGGATGTTTAACCCCCACAATACCCCAGCGATACTGCGACGGCGCACCCCGATAGCCACAGTACACCCCCTGCACGCACGCCACTCTAACGACTCGGTGTTCGCACTCTGGGCTGAGGACCCCGGTCGTCCTGAGGGTGAGCAGGACCTGGCCTGGCGAGTCGGCCCGACTCCCCGAGCCGAGGTCGTTCCCCTGCTCGACGCGTTACATGTACCATGGGCGGACTTACCTAAGGGAGAGGCCGATCGGCTGCGCGAGTTACTGCGGGAGTATGCCGACGTGTTCAGCGAACACGACTCGGACGTGGGTCGGACCGACCTTGTTAAGCACCAAATTGACACCGGTGCAGCCCGACCCATCAAACTCCCTGCGTACCGAGTGGGCGCACCCGAACGCACCCAGATCAAGGAGGCGGTTGGGGACATGCTTCGCGATAACATAATTCAGCCCTCGGCGAGCCCCTGGTCAGCCCCAGTGGTACTAGTAACGAAAAAGGATGGGTCAACCCGGTTCTGCGTCGATTACCGTAAACTAAATGCAGTCACGCTCGGCGATGCCTTCCCCATACCCCGCATCGACGACACCTTCGACAGTCTCGCAGGAGCGCGGTATTTTTCCACCCTCGATCTGGCGTCCGGTTACTGGCAGGTGGAGATGACGGAGGAGGATCGGCCAAAAACAGCATTCACCACCCCGATGGGCCTGTTTGAGTTTCGAGTGTTGCCGTTCGGACTCACTAACGCGCCCGCGACGTTCCAGCGGCTGATGGAGTTGGTGATGCGGGGTTTGCAATGGGAACAGTGCCTGATTTACTTGGACGATGTGATAGTGTTCAGTAGATCTTTGTCTGAGCATTGGTCCAGGCTTCGAGAGGTGTTCCAGCGACTGCGAGCGGCTCATCTCAAGCTCAAGCCACGTAAGTGTTACATCGCACAACGCGAGGTGGGGTACCTCGGGCATCGCGTCAGCGAGGCAGGCGTGCGCACCGATCCGGAGAAGGTACGCGCCGTAGTGGAGTGGCCACGGCCAAGGAATCTGACGGAGATCAGATCATTTTTGGGGCTCGCCACCTATTATCGTCGATTTGTAAAGGGATTCAGCGAGATCGCACGCCCCCTCACCCAACTCACCTCCCCTAAGCACCCCTATCAGTGGACGGGGGCCTGCCAGACGGCCTTCACCACTCTCAAAGACCACCTCACCCACGCCCCCACCCTCGCTTTCCCCGATTTTACCACCGATTTTATTTTGGACACCGACGCCTGCAGCAGCGGGCTGGGCGCGGTGTTGTCACAGGTACAGGATGGGACGGAACGAGTCATCGCGTACGCCAGCCGGACCTTGAGTGGGGCCGAGCTGAACTATTGCGTGACCCGCCAAGAGTTGTACGCCGTGATTTTCGCATGCAAACAGTTCCGGCCGTATTTGTACGGCAGGAGATGTCGCGTACGCACTGACCATTATGCTCTGCAGTTTCTTCTTACATTCAAGGAGCCGCGGGGGCAGATGGCCCGGTGGTTGGCGCAGTTGCAGGAGTACAACCTGCAAATCGAGTATCGGGCTGGCCGGACGCATGCAAACGCGGACGCCTTGTCGAGGCGACCCACGGTGTACGCCGAGACGAGGGCGGAGGAGGCCTGCCCGTGTTTCACGGGGGGACGCTGCCGGCAGGCAACGGACCCCCGAGAGGCCGCGGCCACTGACCCCCCCCCAGCGAGAGAGAGTGCAGTGTGCGCCACGGAAACCCTCACAGGTGGCACTGAGGATCCCGTCGACCGCCCGGCAAGCGCGGGACCCGCGGCTCGGGACCCGATTGGACGGATCCAGGAGGACGTCGGCTGCGCCTTCCCGGGCCTAAACGACGAGCAGCTGAGACAGACCCAGCAGCGAGATCCGGATCTGGCGGCAGTGGAGGCGGCACTGCGGGAGGAAAAGAGCGCCCTACCAGGACCCTGGAGCGGTTTGTATGCCCGGTTGTGTGTGCGGAACGGAGTGGTACGGGAGTTAACCGAGGCCGGCCAGCCGGGGTGCATCTGTGTTCCTGCCCAGGTGCGACCCCAGCTGCTACGGCTGGTGCATGACCACCCACTCGGGGGCCACGATGGGGAACGACGTACTCGAGAGACCCTGCGTCGCCAGTATCTCTGGCCCAAATTGGCACAAGACGTGGCGGCCTGGGTACAGGGCTGCCGCGCCTGTCAGCAGTGCGGGCCGAAACCGGCACGATACCAGGTACCCCTAAGGCCGTTCCGCGTCAGCCGCACGAATCAGCTGGTCGGGATCGACCTACAGGGGCCATTCCCGCGATCCCATCGAGGCAACCGATATATCCTAGTCGCAGTAGAGTATTTCACCCGCTACCCCGTGGCAGTGGCCATCCCTGATAAAACGGCCTTGGTGGTGGCCCGGGCATTTGTGGAACACTACGTACTTAAGCACGGGATCCCAGAACGAGTCCTCACCGACCAGGGTAGCGAGTTCGAGGCCGAGTTGTTCCAGGCACTGTGCCGAGAGTTCGGAATCCAGATGGACCGAACCACAGCGTACCACCCCCAGGCGAACGGGATGGTGGAGCGCATGAATCAGACCTTATCGGGGAAACTCAAACGTATGGCGGCCGCAAATCAACGGGATTGGGATGAACACCTCCCCTACGCCCTTTTCGCCTACGCCACCACCGTACACACGTCGACGGGACAAACCCCGTTTTTAATGATGTTCGGCCGTGAGTCTCGTTTACCCGCAGATCTGCTATTCGGCGTCCCTTCCCCCCAGCCGGAGGAGGGAAGCCGCCCCGTGGAACACCTGTTGGAGACCCTACGAGAAGCCCGAGGCCGAGCATACCCGCAAGGGGAAGCCGCGCATCGGCGGCAGGAACAGGGCACCCGACCCCGCATGGAACCCCCCTTATTCCTGACAGGTGCTAAGGTGTGGCTACACACCCCTCGCGTCGGGGCCGGGCAGGTGGGGAAACTGACGACCTACTGGCGGGGACCCTGGACCGTGGTGCGACAGATCTCCCCCTGGACGGTACTAATTGATGGCGGGGAGAGGGGTCGAGAGACGGTGGTCAATGTCCGCCGCTTAAAACCGTGGAAAGCGGCCCCGGCGAGAGAGAACCCCGTCACCCGAAGGCCCCAAAATCCCGGAGTACCCGCATCCCCCGTGCCCGGGGGCCTCGTGCAGTATATGGGCCCCACGGAGCCCAGGGCTCCGAGGGGCCCCGGGCGGGGCCGGGGGCGACGAGGACGGCGACCCTTAAACCCCACCGCTTCTGAGTTTGTTCCCCAGCCCGCAGGTGCCAGAGGCCGAGGGGAGCCGTTGGAATGGAGGAGGAGACCACCGCCGGAGCCCCAGGAGAAGGAGCCGCCACCCCCGAGGCCAGCCACAAGGGCCGGGCGAATCCCGCGGACCCCGCGGCGATACCTCGTGGGGGCAACCCAGGCGAGGTGCTCCAGTCAACCCGGGACGGGGAATGGCACCCCGGGGGGCTATGTGGTGCCACAGCGACGGGGCCGTTCTGCCGAGCCAGGGAGCCGCCCGGCTTCCCCCACCGCACTGCCCCCCATCACCCGCCCCACATAAGCACACACCCGCACGCATCCCCCCCCCTCCCATAGAGCTGGAAGGGAAGGTTACCTGATCGACCGGTTTTTATCCGAGAGACCCTTATCGGGATTAATTCTCACGGTTTCCGGCGATCAGGGAATTGGATGACCTCCCCCGTGCTACGTGGTACCGCGGCGCTGCTGCCGGCCTTAATATTGTGTGGTCGCGGCGTGGGGCATTCGGCCACCGCGGTTGAGGCGCATTTCCCCCCACACACACCCCCACGAGTCGACGGGGCAAGCAGGGGAGGCACGAGACAGCATGAATAGCGGGGTCACAGGGGCTGTTGCGCATAGTCATGGGGGGTTGGGATAATTGCGCTTGAGCGCGCAGGCCCCATTGTTAGGGAGGGTAAGGGATTAAGTAGGATTTACGCCTTGCACGCGGCACACTGATTAGCATATCAACAGCACCCAGAACCGCCGTGCGCGTGCCAGAGGATCGCGAGCCCATTGTTTAGCGCAGCATCCCCTTGAAGGTAGGGAGGATAAATAGAGGGGCGCAGAGGGAAAATAGCTCCCTTCTCTCCAGGCCAGCGGACCAGCAGGACTTCCAGCCAGCGACCCGGACGTCCGTGCGACGCATCGAGGTACGCTGTTAGCGCAGAGAGCAGCGAACCTCCGCGGGCACCAAACAGTGAGTGGGGAGGTGAAGTAGGGTATCGTAAGCCGATAAATAGGGAATAGGTACAGGTTTAGTGGAATAGGCCAGCCTCGTCGACTCACTGATTACACATCAATTCGCAGGTAGCATATAATAAATCATTAATAGCGAAGCGTGGTCTCGCGTGATCTTGTCGTGCGGTGTGAGCGTGTGGGTGCGCTGTGTGCACCGTGGTTCGCCACGTGAGTGAGCGCTGCGCGGAGCTGAGCGCGCGGGTTGCGTGGGGGAACGCGTGTGGTACTGTGTGTGCGTAAGCTCGCGGCGTGCGTAATAGGCGTACCCCAGGTGCGCGATCATAACGCAAGCGGCCAGCAGACGGCGAGCGCTGCGCAGAGCGGCGCAAGAGTGGGTGTCGCGTGTGTTCACTCCGTGTGTGATACAGGTGCGCGATCATAACTTGCGTAGTTGGTGTGGAGTTGGAGTGCACGGAGCGGCGTGTGTGTGTGTGTGTGCATACGTTCGTTACATGTCGGATACGGATGCGCATTGGTAACGTGCCGCACAGGGCTATACTGCGAGCACGGCGTTTGATTGACGATGATGTGCGCACGTATGCTCGCAGCGTGGGAGCGCGGCGCGAGGCTGTAACAGTAGGGGCGTCGCATTCGAATGCGAAACCGTAGCGAGTAATAGGGAGGTGGGGTAACGTAAACGGAATAGGGGATGCAGGCGGGAGGGACCCCGGGGGCCAACGGCCCCCACATATGTTTGTGTGTATGTTGAACTCGGTATGTTTGTGTGTATGTTGAACTCAGTAGGTTTGTGTGTATGTATGTTGAACTTCTTTGGCACCGTACGTAGCCAACTGTGCTAATCGGAGGTGCGGGGGGTTATGGCAACAAACTAACACAACAGTTCTAAAGAAATCAGTTTGTCATTCTAGACGATGACGTCACGATCTGCAAGAGACAACGGGACGTAACGTGCTGATGCAGACACACACACGTGACGTCACGCCCTGGTGGTCACACAAGTGACGTCACGCCGCTTTGATAGACGCACGGAACGTCACGCTCTTCTCTGCACACACGGACGTAACCCTCTGCAAGGCACACAAGTGACGTCACGCTATACGAGAAACACCTGACCGCACCCTCTGCTCGGCATACATGACGTCACGCACTGATATAGACACGCGCGCGTGACGTCACGCCCTCGCCGACGTCGTCTCTGCGCAGGCGCTCAGGTTTGTTGGGGTGGACGGGGACCTGCGCGCGACGCCGCGAGCCGCGCGCGTAGAGACAGAGACAGACAGGGGGAGACAGAGACACATACAGAGACAGACAGACAGACAGAGGCAGACAGGGGGAGACAGAGACATATACAGAGACAGAGACACATACAGAGACAGACAGGGGGAGACACATACAGAGGCAGACAGACAGAGACAGACAGACAGGGGGAGACAGTCAGAGAAAGACAGACAGGGGGAGACAGACAGAGACATACAGAGACAGACAGGGGGAGACAGAGACACATACAGAGGCAGACAGACAGACAGAGACAGACAGACAGAGACAGACAGACAGACAGGGGGAGACAGAGGCAGACACACAGAGACAGACAGAAACAGACAGACAGACAGAGGCAGGCAGACAGGGACACATAGAGAGGCAGACAGACAGATGTGGGGGTGACAGAGGCCACCGCCTTCCCCCCATCTCTCTCATCCCTGACTCCTGGCGGTAACGCCACCATCACCACCACCACTCATCCGCCTACTTTCTCGCTGTCTCTCCCCACCAAGGGGCCATCCATTTAGTACGCACGCAAAAATCTGTTAAAACTTGACCCCTCACTGTTTTTTTTACGATCAGAGGAAAAAATAATTAATCTTCTTGGTTCTTTCGGTAAAGTCACGTAGAAGGGAAATAATAAAATAATTAAAATAAAACATAATAAAATACAATACAAATACAAAGGAAACAAGAAGATGCTCGGTGTAGTCGGCATTTGGCTTCGTTCATTATTTAGTTTGTTTTGTCAATGCTTTATGTGCCCCTCCCCCCGCCCTTTTTAAATGAAAGATTTCACAAAATATTTTACGCTCTGCTCTCCTTCTCACCCCTTCCCTCTCTCTACCCCCCCCCCTCTCTCTACCCCCTCTCCCCCTCTATGTCTATGTTCCCCCTATTTCCTATGTAATCTTTTTTTCCGACAAGTGCTGCATCTGCACCCAGCCCTTCTCGCAGTCCTACGGCCTCCGACGGTAGCTCATGCTGCATGCAGAGCTCTCCGTCTTCTGGCACCGAGCACACGGCCTCCTCCAGCACCCACTGCTCAGAGGTGGCAATCGGGTACCCGATACTGTACCCTACCCGATACCCGGCTACCCGTACCCGGCCGGGTATGGATACGGGTAGCCGTTTGCGACCCTGGTGCGGCCGGGTACGGGTAGGCCGTGAGTCACTGGTGAGTAACCGTTTGTCACTCATTTCCCAACGTCTTGTCTCTTCTCGCAATTCAAGTTCCTAGAATCAACCCACCCGCGCCTGCAACATGGCTTCATCGCAATCGGGTAGCTGATACCCGTACCCTACTCGATACCCGGCCGGGTACGGGTAGCCGGGTATCGGGTAGGGTACGGGTACCCGATTGCGACCTTGGTGCGGCTGGGTACGGGTAAGGAATCAAAACCCGTTTGCGACCTCTGCCACTGCTCCTTGAGGGCCGGCATGGCGTGGGTTAGCCGTGACCCCTCTTCCCCTCCCTGTACGCACGCGTACTTTTTACACCCCCCCCAACCACCTGCGTACATATGCCTGACGCACCCCCCCCCCCTCCCGAATCCTGTAGAACGGCCGATATTCAATCGACGCAGAAACGATCAAGGATGAATCGTATTAACGTATTCTTTGGGTCTTTCGGTAAAGCCACGTAAACAGAAAAAAATAACAAAAAATATCGACGTTTCGATCGCAACACAAGCGGTCGTCGTGTTTAAGCAAACATTTCGATTTAAAGCTTTCGTGACTGCAGGGATTCATCTTCTTGGTTCTTTCGGTAAAGTCACGTAGAAGGGAAGTAATAAAATAATAAAAATAAAAAATAATAATAAAATCAAATAATTCTCACGACGTTTCGGCTACAACGCAAGCAGCCGTCTTGAGGTGAAGACGGCTGCTTGCGTTGTAGCCGAAACATCATGAGAATTATTTGATTTTATTATGTTTTATTTTTATTATTTTATTACTTCCCTTCTACGTGACTTTACCGAAAGAACCAAGAAGATTTAAGCAAACAGTCCACCGCCGGACTATCTAACTCATTTGAAGGCCAATGTCGACAAAGAATTATTATCGAGGCTTCACCCCCCCCCTTTTCCTATGCGTACGTACATTGTCAGTAGACCCCCCCCCATACGCAAGCGTGTGCATTTGGGTTAACCCCCCCACCTCCATGCGTACGTACGAGATGGATGGCCCCGAAGGGTTCGTTTGACCATACCTCAGAAATCTGGACCGCAGGTGGATGAATCCGATGAGTTGTGAAGCTCTTTGGCGTAGACTGTCCGGCAGGGGGCGTATGAGCCGATTCTGAACGACCTGCAACAACTTTATCCTCCTTGTCGTGTGCCTGATGTAGATTTTACGAGCAACGACTATTTAGAAGTCCGCATTCGGGTGGTCAAGCAACGGATGACCGCGTCGTCAGGAGCAGTTAGCAGAGTAGTATCATCAGTTTAATACCGGAGGATTACTCCAGGACTCTGGCTATCAGCCTGATGATGCTGGTTGTAATTACCGTCGAAAAGTCACGGTGCTCGGATTGTAAATGTGCGTAGTGGGATTACTCTCCGACGCACAACCGGTGAGTGCTGAACTAGTATACTACACTATGCACTACACAATTCACTACACTATCATTGTAAATGTGTGTCGTGGGTTTACTCTCCAACACAACCGTTGAGAGCTGAACTAGTATACTACACTATACACTACACTATAATTGTAAATATGTGTAGTGGGTTTACTCTCCAACACACAACTGGTTAGTTCTGAACTCGTTAACTAATTGGCCACATTTTGTTTACGTGACAAACCCCTTACTGATTGGCTGTATCGGGTGGTGACGGGTTTAACGACACGTTTATATTTACGCTATTTAATCCCAAAAAAAACTTCTTACATATCATCGCTGTGATGTCTCCTTCGTATTGATTATTCGTTACACGCTGTACAGCCTCTGTTCTGGCTGACCACAGTCGCCACGACGCTACTGGAGAGTTTTTAATTTCTCCATTTGTGCCATCATCTGGTATGATCATCCACATATACTGCTGCTGCCGCCATGGTTTGTGCAGTGGGATGATGGGGATGATGCGGTTTAGGGGGTGGACCATGAGCAGCTTCGTGGAAGATCAAAACCCAAGGGGGAATCTCCTGCATTGGATCAACTCAACCAAAAAGCAATATTTTATCCCAAAACAGCTGCTGATCTCGTGGGGCATTTAAACTGGAATTTAACCACCATGTACCCACTCATCCTGTGAGCCACATTCATTTCCTTAGCAATACAAACTTTTGGGCTTCCAATTAAATTACGGGGACAATTTAAAATATTGCTGCTTTCAGATGCGCTGCTTCCGTGGCCATCTGGAACGCTCTTCTGATATTACGAATTCACTGGAGCTATGCACTTTTACATTCATCATCTAGATGGACAAACGTATTTCTTTAGAACTGCTTGTTGTGTTTATTTTGTCGTCCTTCCCCTGCATCTCCGGTAAGCGCAGTTGGCTACGTGCGCTGTGAAATAAGTTCAAATGACACACGTAGGTTAGCTGACAAAATATGTGTGACTATTTCATGCATCTTAGGTACCATAATTATAAAAAATAACCTCTCTGATAGCCATTGTACAGGCTAATATACATTGTTTAAACCTTTCCACAATACAGATTTCTTTTGGGTTCGATCAGGTAGATATAAATATTAAACCCGCCACCACTTGACAAGCAATCAGTAAGGTTTGCCACGTTAGCAAAACGTGGCCAATTTGTTACTAGTTCAGAACACCATAATAAAACCGCTATTGTCGGTAACATTGGTCGCGAAAACCAGCGTGTTAAACTCTGGCTGTCGCCTGATGAGGCTGATCGTAATTACTGGCGAAATGTCGTACTCGAATTGTAAATGTTGTGGGTTTACTCTCCAACACACCGGTGTTCTGAACAAGGAGAAATTGGCATGTTTTGTTTACGTGACAAACCTTACTAATTGCCTGTATTGGGTGGTGGTGGGTTTAGTGACACATTTATATTTACGCAATCTAACCCTAAAAAAAAATCTCATGGTTAAAATGATTAAACCTTTCGCACACAGAACACTGACAAAAGGGCTGTGTGCTGTAAGCATGAGCCGTCACCGCCACGTTCGTAACCGCTCGTCATCGTTAGGTTCATAACCGCTTGTCCGCATGCAGGAGAAGATGACCGCAGCCGACGAGACGAAGCTGTCGTTCGTGGCAGGCGACTGGTTGACGATGGCCCAGTCCGGTCCGGAGACGGCACCGCGGCCATTGCTACCGCAGCAGCCGGATCCGGCGCCGGTGCTGCTGCGGTGCGACCGGTGCCCGTACTCTGCGCCGGACGCCGGCTTCCTAGAGGTCCACCTGCGGGCCCACTCGCTGGAGCGGCCATACGCATGCTCCGAGTGCGGCAAGGGGTTCGCGCTCGCCACCCACCTGCGCAACCACCAGCGGACGCACACGGGTGAGCGGCCGCACGCCTGCGACGAGTGCGGCCGGCGGTTCGCGTGGACCGGCGGCCTACGGCGGCACCAGCTGGTACACACGGGTGAGCGGCCGCATGCGTGCGACGAGTGCGGCAAGGCGTTCGCTCGCTCGGCCCACCTCCAGAACCACCGTAGGACCCACACGGGCGCGAAGCCGCACGTCTGCGCGGAGTGCGGCAAGGCCTTCACGTGGCCCGGCGCGCTGCTGCGCCACGGGAGGACGCACACGGGTGAGAGGCCGTACGTGTGCACCGTGTGCGAGAGGGCCTTCGCGCAGTCCGATCACCTGCGCAACCACCAGCGGACGCACACGAGTGAGAGGCCGCACACCTGCTACGAGTGCGGCAAGGCCTTCTCCTGGCTCGGGGCGCTGCAGCGCCACCAGCGGATACACTCGCGGGATGGGAAAGGAAGGGCCGAGCTGGCGGGGGAGGCCGTGGGGACAGGTGATCACCGCACTGGTGCCGCTGTTCCTCCTGTTCCTCCTGTTCCTCCATCGGAGCAGGAGAATGGAGGAAGAGGATAAGGAGGAGGAGGATGAGTGACGTGGGGATGAAACCGCTCCAATCCCCACGGCTGAGTCACAGCGATTAGACAACTCCTCCCTGAGCAGACGCATCCTTGAATCGTTCCGATGCAGCGTCGCGACTCATTTGAATACGTCGCGTCTCGTTTGCAAGGATTGGTTAAATTAGTTAGGTTTTTGTTTGCCGTTTTGTTTGTGTTATCTGCCCTCTTCTGTACTTCGGCAGTACAGTTTTGTTAAGTTCTTGTGTGTTTTGTTGTTACATTTGCCTTGCCGTTGGACTATCATGGTCGCGCCAAGAGTGGAAATCTGCGATTTGCATATCATTTGCATATAACCGATGTTCGCACGTACGGTTCAATGCTTTTTACGTGAGTGTAGGAATATATTTATAATGTTGCAATTACATTTTCGTGACCATAGTTGAGTTGTAAATGCCAAGATTGAATAGGGGACTGTTATAACTGTGCCTCATCTAGGTCGACTCAGCCTCAAATGAGTACCTGGTGCGGTGTGTAGTAAACATTGCCACTGGGGAGACAGGAGGCCAACGGGCGTGGTGCTGGTCACCTACCTCCTCGTGTGCCATGGTCGGCCTTCATACGTTCAACTCGCTAATAAAACTTGCTCCAAGAGTTTATTAAGGCTATACAGGGGGGTCTTTGTAATAATGGTTATGGATGGGGCTTTGGTTAGAGTCCTAGTAGGCTAGTTTGGTTAGGGTTATAAGTCGGGTTTGGGTTGGGTTAACTGCGATGTGTTGCATCTTACTCCTTTCCTAATCCCTAATCACGTCGGTTGAATAATGCACGTGCGGCGTTATATGTTTGCTGCTTGTCACAGAGGAGTTGCAGTTCCAGGCCAGACGCCACCCTGGTTAATATTGCTGGCGTGTCATAACCATAAAACACGAATGCTGTCTACTTCCACAGTGGGCGTTAAAAGATCTCATCATTTTATTCAACAACAGAGCATGCCATGTGTGCTGGGAGTCGCGGTCCAAATTTGGCAAATTATGATCAATAACCCACAAATTACTTATTTGTCAAAAACCAATAGTCACATCGCCCCGAATGGTAGACCCATGCTCACTTGCAGGCTGGTGCTGCATTTACAGGGACAGCTGCCATCGTGTATGTGTGTTGACCTTTTGCACTGTACGTAGCCAACCGTGCTAATCGGAGGTGATTTAAAAGTGTTTAGTTCCCAGTGGCGTCTTAATATTGGAAGGAAGAGTGTTGCAGGTGATTCTCCTCTACTCCTCTAGGCTACATCGTTGCAGGGCATTGGAATGGTTGAGATAAGCCGTGACATAAGACGCTTCGAGTTGCCAAGACTTTTTTCAGCGCCAAATAAATACGAATCCGTATCTCTGCAACCTTAATGTATGAAACACTTGAATAAAAACACGCACACAGCTTTTGAATAGCATGGGCTCTGCTGCTGTGTTTCAATAGATGCACAGCAAGCATTACACACACACACGAATAAAATGAAAGCAGGTTTATTGTATCGGCAAAATAAAATCACAGGTCCATCGACTCGTGTGCCTCCTTGGACCGATGTTTTTGCAGTAGCCGTGGTTCTTTTAGCAGGGAGACCCAGGAACTAGTTTTTGACTCCTGTATTTAATCCGGTAAGG
The DNA here is from genome assembly GCF_015708825.2 of Lethenteron reissneri. Classification (NCBI taxonomy): domain Eukaryota; kingdom Metazoa; phylum Chordata; class Hyperoartia; order Petromyzontiformes; family Petromyzontidae; genus Lethenteron; species Lethenteron reissneri. Next base: position 4,894,833 of record NC_083844.1, on the reverse strand, counting down.
CCCGCTACTGAGCTACGTAGCTCTTTTTCAGAAGCGACATATCACAAATGATAGCAGATCAACGAAGTGGCGTATCGTCACGTGGAAATGTATAGCAGCCATAGACTTGAAACGCATGACGTTGATTCTAAATGTGGAGGCGAAAAAACCAGAGGACCCCGAGAGATTTCCACGTGACCACGGGGAGAGAGACACACAAACTTCAAATATAGAGCAGCCGTCAGGGTTGGGATTGAACCCACCACCTCTGGTATAGCAGGCGAGGGAGTTAACATCTATCCACCGTGGCGCCCATCAGCAGGATGTGGCTACTAAAGGAGCACTCCCAAGAGCGCGACGGGTCGAAAACCGCGATGGGTCGGCAACCGTGGCATTCGCATGCGTTGCGGCTCTTGAAAGAGTTGATCTACGATTATCCGGCTGCTTCCAACATTATCTGGCGGTCCTGGGCCAATTCGGTGAAGCCGCTCCAAAGGCTGTAACCAGTCCAGCGACCGGCACCACGTGTGCGTGGCAAAATAAGTAGCTACGATTGATTTCAGTGTAGAATATTACATACGGTACGTTATACACTAACATCATTGACATGCTGCACCCACATGTCCCCCTCAAGGTCCCTAAGATCTGGGGATGCAGATCTTCTATGAATTTCCAGGTCAAAGTTTTGGTCTATGGGTGACCGAGCTTTTTCACGTGTAGCCCCCAGGCTATAAACGCTCTTCCATGAGATATCAGAATCTCTTAGTGTGGCCTTTTTTTTTATTGCGCCTTAAAAGCTATTTATATTTCGATTTAAAGCTTTTGTGACTGCAGGGATTCATCTTCTTGGTTCTTTCGGTAAAGTCACGTAGAAGGGAAATAATAAAAATAAAACATAAATATTTTATTATTATAAAACCAAGAAGAGCTATTTATGCGCTTACGGTTATTAAACTTTAGTTAATTTAGTAAATTATTCTAAACATGTATTAGTGATATAATTATTTTTTATGTTGAGTGTCTGCCGCTGCTGTGTCCTTGATGAAAAGCCGCTATGTAGATGTAATCATTATACAACTCAATGAAAATACTGCACGTATTAATGCATTATTCGTGACTTACATACGTATCTACCCCTCATCAGTGCTTACCAAGGCCGTAGCCATGGAGTCAACATTGGGGGACGAAATCTTCCAGGGGGTCTGGGGGTCCCAACCCAGAAAAAAAAAAATCTAAATTCGAAAACTAATTTCCTGCCTGAAATATTTAAAAATTCACTAACACATGGGATGGACTTTTTATTTATTACAATAATGTCTAATAGTGTATTGTATTACATTGCTCTGTTTTAACTTTTTTACCATTTCTTGTTTCATTGTATGTAATGTTTGAGATTAGGGATGAATAAAGTACAACCATAATCATATAAACAGAAATCTATGCATTGATTTATATCAAGACAAGTCCAGATATTTTGGCCAAGGTTTAGCAAATTGTTGTTTTTATTTACATAGCATAGCAATTATTACTTTTTATTATTATTATAGCAATATATTGGGGGGACATTTTGAGCATATTTTAATATTTTGGGGGGGGGGATGTGTTCCCCCCCCCCAAAATATTAAACTCGTGACATCACGACTGATGTGAGGTCACGAGTCAATGCGGCGTGGATGAAATGGAGGCAAGTCACCGGAGTCCTCTGTGATCGGAAAATGCCGGATAGGCTGAAGGGAAAAATATACAAGACCATCGTCCGACCGGTGGCACTCTATGGATCCGAGTGCTGGCCAGCCACAACTGTACACGAACAAGCTCTCCACACCATGGAGATGAGGATGCTCAGATGGAGCCTCGGGCTCACTCGATGGGATTGTGTCAGGAACGAAGACGTTCGGAAGCGACTTGGTGTGGCCCCCATTGCGGACAAGATGCTTGAGGCAAGGCTTCGGTGGTACGGCCATGTGATGCGAAGTGAAGAGTCATCAGTGGCCAAGACTGCCGTGCGTATTGAGCCAGAGGGCCGCCGTCCACGCGGACGTCCGAAGAAGCGATGGATGGACCGAATAAAGGAAGACATGAAGACGGTCAACGCATCCCCTGAAGATGCGCTGGACCGAGCCAAATGGAGAAGACAATGCCGAAAAGCGGACCCTGCGCCACAGCGGGAACAACGCTAGGAAGAAGATTTCAATAAACTTTTATTATTTATTTTTACCTACGTGACTTTACCGAAAAACCTAAGAGTATGAATCCTTGCAGTCACGAAAGCTTCAAATCTAGAATTCAGACATTGTGGGTCACCCCGTGTCCTTATAAATCTCAACGTTCATCCGACAAAGTCCCATCACAAGGGAGAAACACAGATACAATTGTTTTGCCCCTATTGAAACGGCTATACGCCGTATGGACCTGGACAAGAATACGGGTAAACCGTATGGGTTGACAGGTATGCTAATAACTACGGTAATGAAAACAGAAAATGTACACAGTGCGAAAAGGTGCGTTGTGTAATTCGGCGTTCGCCTGAGCGCCGCTCTAAAGGCTGTGTCAGCCTGGCGATCGTCAAACTCATGGCTGGTGTATGTAGTAGTGCTACGTACATCACCCCATGATGCGGAGTCTGCAAGATTGTAAATACAGAAACTTTTTTTTGCAGTATGTCTATTTGTCTGTTTATTTATGCAAATTTCATAGAGTAAACGTATCCAAAATACGTCGTTGCTGCCAGCGCACCTTGACAGGTACCTACTGCCACGTGGCTTCTGTGGGCTGAGAGGTCCCATGAGCGGTGCCGGATTAAGCGAGTGCGGGCCCTGTAGTGTCTGTGTCACCTAGGTATAAAATAAATTAAATTATTTAAATAAAATAAATAAAATTATTTAAATAAAATAACATAAATAATTTAAATAAAATAAATTATTTTATACCTACGCGACTTTACCGAAAGAACCAAAGAGTATGGATCCATGCAATCACGAAAACTTCAAATCTAGGAATAAAGTAGTTTAGCTGAGATTGCGGGTGACGTCATGGACGCCCTTCAACAAACAAAAAAAATCACGTTCGTCGACGTCATCGCGCGAGTCTGAATCACGCGCGCGCGCGTGACGTCATTGCCATAGGCGGTGACGTCACGCGGCCCAGGCAAAGAAGGAGTTGGCGCCTCGCGTCTGCCAGGGAGGAGAAAAAAACCCCAAAAAACGGTGAGGATCGCGGACAGAAAGACACACAGAGAGAGAGACACACACAGAGAGAGAGACACACACAGAGAGAGACACTCACAGAGAGACTCGGCAAGCAGAGACGAGGGTTCTGCAGACTCGTGGACTTGCCTGGCGACATGAGGCCTAGTTTTTCGTGTTTCTCGGGACGCCTGTGCTGATATTGTTGTTATCGTTGATGAAGAATAATGGACTTCATCTTCATCAACCCAGTTGTTATACCTGCCGCCGCCGCCGCCGCTGCTGCTGCTGTTCAATAATAATTGAATTAGTATGTATCGCAAGTTGTCATATCCGTCCACCCATAACTGTTTATACCCCCTTATTCTTGTACGGGGAAAATTGAGTTTTTCTCCCTTGTGATGGGACTTTGTAGAATGAACGTTGAGATTTACAAGCGGCACGGGGTGACCAATAAGGTCTGAAAAATTGGTCTGGAATAAGATAGGCACTGATGAGGGGTTGACAGGTTTGCTATACACTACACCACTATACACTACACTATACTACTATATACTACACTATACCATACCTGTCAAACCATATGGTTTACCCTGTATTCCTGCACATGGGAATTGAGTTTGTTTTAGGTCCATACGCCGTACGGCCGTTTCGGCACGGGAAAAAAAACTGTTCCATTTATTTGTGTTTCTCTCTTGTGATGGGACTTTGTAGAATGAACGTTTAGATTTATAAGGGGCACGGGGTGACCAATAAGGTCTGAATTGGTCTGGAATAAGGTAGGCACTGATAAGGGGTTGACAGGTATGCATTTGTCACTCCGCTGCTAGGTGAAATTAATACCTCGGGTTTTATTTTTGGCCCTGAAGGATGGGGATGGTTTAGTTTGTTGTATCTGTACGCGTGGTGGCTGATTCGTTTGTCTTGCTTGTACTTGGCACTCCCATCGTGTTTGCGAGTATTGTTGTTGTAAAGTTCTGACCCCATGGCTCCCTTACTGTGAGACAACAAATAGCTTCATAGATCATCGGATTCCTCCTGATTCTGAATGTCTACCCCACCCACTCCACCTCTTTCATCTCTCCCACTCGCCATGCCGTGTCGCTCAAGGGTTGTTGTTAGCCCAGGGACCGGCAACCAAAATAACGAGACATTTTTCGCTTTAAGAATTGGGTAACAACAATTCAATATTTAAATGCACTGCTAGGACCAGCAGCAGTCTACAGCAGAGTCTCCAGCAGAGTCTCTAACCACTTCTCAGAGAGTGAGTGACTAACAGCATGTCCACAGCACACATAAATAGCTGTTTTTCATAAGCAACCTTAGCTATCATAATTGATAGCTCAACGAAGTGGCTTATGGTGTGGACATTTATTGCAACCAAATACTTTTGAATGTGTGATGTTGATTCTGAATGTGGAGGGAAAAACCAGGGGACCTGGAGAAAAATCCATGCGACCACAGGAAGAACATACAAACTCAAAATATACAGCAGGCTTTCTGCCAGGATAGAACCCACGACCTGTATACCAGGCGAGATAGTTAGCATCTAGCCACTGTGGCGCCCCTAAACTATTTAACATGTCCTCTGGGCCCGATGCCATTTCGCCTTTTTTTACTACACAGTTCAAAGAAGCCTTTCGTGGCTGTACAAGTAGAATTTGCATCTGGTACAGGTGCAGTACCTGTACCAAATGGAAGAGTAACTCCCCACTGATAAATCATTGATGTATGCTGTGGACATGGTGTTAGTTGCTCACTCTCTGAGAAGTGGTTGGATACTGCTGTAGACTGCTGCTGATCCTATCAGCCCCGATTGTATTGGACAAAAAATTGCAGGTGAATGACAAACATTTATTAAAATACTGTTATGAATTGTGCATGTGTGTGTGTGTCTGTGGAGAGCGGTAGTGTAGCGGTTAGCACTACACAGTCATGGTCATCACCAGTGACGATTATCAGAACCGGTCCTGGGTCTCCTGGAGGTCGACTCAGCCTTAAATTAGTGCCTGGTGCTGTGTGTAAAGATGGCCACTGGTGAGAGATAGACGGCCGGGCGTGGTGTTGTCCACCTACCCGCTCATGTGCCGCGCCGTCCTAAATGGGTGCTCGCTAACAGCACATGCCCCAACTGTCTGTTAAAGGCTTCATGGAAAATATTTTTTCCTTTGTGTGTCTGTGTGCCGAGACAGGAAAGATGAAAGAAGAGACGAGGATCTCGTGTCCTGTGTGCGGCTTGGTGCTGGTGAGCCAGCCTGTCCTCGAGGACCACATCAAGCAACACGGCAGGTGGTCCAAACCCGCGATGCACCAGTGCGAGGAGTGCCTGTATAGCACCGACAACCAGAGCAGACTCAACATCCACCTGAGGATCCACACGGGTGAGAAGCCGTACGTGTGCACCGTCTGCGACAAAGCGTTCACGCAGTCGGGGGCGCTGCACAACCACCAGAGGACGCACACGGGCGAGAAGCCCTACAAGTGCACCATGTGCGGCAAGGCGTTCACTCAGCTCGGAGCGCTGAACAACCACCTGAGAACCCACACGGGCGAAAAGCCCTACAAGTGCACCGTGTGCGGCAAGGCGTTCACCCAGTCGGGCGCCCTTCGTAACCACCAAAGGACGCACACGGGCGAGAAGCCCTACAAGTGTTCGGTGTGCGAGAAGGCGTTCACCCAGTCGGGGGCGCTCCACAACCACCAGAGGACCCACACGGGTGAGAAGCCCTACAAGTGTTCGGTTTGCGGCAAGGCCTTCACGCAGTCGGGGGCCCTGCACAGCCACCACAGGACCCACACGGGGGAGAAGCCTTTCAAGTGCTGTATGTGCGGCAAGGCATTCACCCAGTCCGAAAACCTGCACAAGCATCAAATCACCCACACCAGTCTCCTGTTCACGACCTTAAACTTCACAACTCACGCAATCAAGAATTAGGTTAAAAAAAATTACAAGCCGTGAAGGGGGCACGTGACAATTATTTGAGATTTAAAACAAATTATAGTTCGAGATCTAATAATAGGAAGGAAATTCGTCTCGTCAAGAAATTCAACGTGACAGTTAAAGCAGAGGTTGGGCATCTTCAAGCTCTGACATTTGGAAGGAAAACATAAAAGGCGACATTTAATATTTTCGGGAAGGAGAAATATGTTATCGGAACGTTTCTGAATGTTTTCCAAGAACGTGGGAATGTTGCAACCAAGAATTGTATTGAATGGCCCGATGATGCAGACTGGAGACCCGGAGTAAACATTCTCAGGTTTGGTTTGCGAACTTTGCTCGATGTTTCACCAAACCTTGAATTAACGAGGCAGATGGGTAGGGCTCCAGCTTGGAGCAATTCTTCCAGCTTAGTTTTGGCTAAAACAAAGTGGCGGCAACCGACATCTCGATTGAAACGCACCTATTGTGGAAAGCATTTGCTGTCGATTTCAATTCAAAACTATTACTCACGTGATGGGATTCTGCACGAACAGCGCACATACCATGCTGGCCATTGGAGCATGTGATTGCCTCTTTTTAACTGACAAGTTGTTTCCCATTTTTTAAAACACTTATTGGGAAAACCTTAAAAAGTCTACATCTTTAACACTCGTAACTGGCTGGCGATGAGAATTTCATAAGGCACAGCCTTAGTTTCCTTTCCGCTGTTTGATGCCAAATAGCGGTAATCCTTGCAGGTGCGTGGAGTCTTTTGGGAACACAGACATCGCAAATAGTTGCGATCGATGGGCGTCGATTCACGTGGCCATGTGGACCGCTGACAGAGGAAGGACTACGAAGATTCTCCAACGTCCTTACCCGCACCGAGTCGGAAGACTAATTTCGCAGGAGGGTCTTGCTGTGGGAGGAAACGGGGGAAAACCCACCTGTACAAGAGGTGAATGCTCAAACTTCAGAGAACACATGCTCAAGAGGATGTGAAAATTCGGCAGACGATTTCAATCTTGCAAGACGTCTCCACAGCAGTGTCTCTCTGCTTAAACGTTTTACGGGATAGCACTCGGCTCCATTTGAGTGACTATCTTAACAATGACCAGAGTGCTGGGCGGCTAAGTTGGCACAGTCGGAACTGGAGTGTCTCCCGTTGTCTTTGTCTCCCCGCTATCGCCCTTCACTCTTTCTTCCTCGCACAGTCGATGGAAAGTCCACATAGGGTCAATCACTGTTGAGTTCCCACACAGTAATAATTTTGTTATCTCTGGAAGCACGCGACGGACTGCGCTTGTTTTCCGGTCGGGAATTGACCTTAGGAGTTTAGTGAGTATGAGTTACATAGCTCAGTGGGCCTTACACCTGGTAAAATAAACATAGAGTATGAGTTACACTATGTTTATTTTACCAGGTGTAAGGCCCACTGAGCTATGTAGTTCTTTTTCAGAAGCGACCTGGCCACAAATGATAGTGCAACGAAGTGGGCTTATCACGTTGAAATTTATGGCAGCAGCCAAATATTCTTAACGCACATTTTTTAATGTGCAAGGAAAAACCGGAGTGCCCGGTGCAAAATCCACACGGCTACGGAAAGAACATATACAGGCGTCAGGGTTAGGATCTAATCCACGACCTCCTGTATACCAGGCGAGGTAGTAACATCTCGTCACCAGGCCAGTGCAAGAAGTGAGTTGCAGACAGTCTGGATAAAGATTAAAACCCGGGGTTAATATGCATAGCTAAGCAGTCACCTGGGCATGAAACCAATGTAGAACAAAATAGGTGTTTGGAGGATGCAGTGGCTGCATTCCGTGGGCACTGATCAATCATTTGTTGAACCGAATGGGCAGAACAGACTGCAAGGCAAACGATATATACGTGTGAACACTGGGCAGGATTATTAAATTCAACTCCTGAATTTGCCTAAAGCAGTGCATGGCTAGAATCAGTTCTGACAACCACGGTGGATTTCCAAATCGAATCGCAACATCAACAAATCCTGATGCTTTATCAAAATCGTAACCTGGTGGGGGCTGGCAGGGTAGCCGTGGCGGGATGATTACACGTCTAGTTTATACTGCGGAGAAAACCCACGGGAAAGAGACAATTTCTTGGAGAAAATCTTGAGTGGCAGAGAATCACTCTGCGATGGTAGAGAAAAGCCACTCGTGGAAAGAGAGTACCCAAGAGGTTCGAGAACACCCATGTGCGTGCGTGCATGTATCTTGAGAGAAGGACTGTTGAGCTCCTGACAAACTCTTAATGGGCTAGGAGACGCTCACAATCTACGGAGGAATTGCAGTGAATTTCCTCAACAGAGTGCGTAGACGTGTCGTATAGGCAATACCTGATGCGGGGAAACCCCAGAGAGAGTGAGCCCCTGGCCTGTCACAGACGAGACCTTTCTCGGCTCTCTCCACCAAGCAATCGCCAAATTCAAATCCACCGCCTTCTGTAAATGGATGAGGATGGGTCGGGGTGGAAAAAAAATAGTGCAGCAGGCTGGAGACAAATGGGTTTCCCCAGAGCTCAAGGCACTGGTGAACTTTGATGACTGCAGCAGTGATGAGCCTTAAGAAGAAAGAAACTGGACTATAGTTGTCCATTTTATTGCTGCCAAATTGGGAGGGCTTCATGTTCAACTCTTCGAGCCACACACTTGGTTAAAAGCCACATGTTTAGCTTTTCAGCTGGCTGGTCTAGACATGGCTGAGAACATAATTCAATGGGGTGGTCACATGACACGCCCGCAAGTCGTATTGGGAGTCGCGCCTTCCAGCTTGTTTCGAAAGCACACCTTTGCGCGTCTTTTAAAAACGATCGGATTCTTCTCCCAATTTCTGGAAAAAAACACAATGGCAACCAAACAATTTGGATGTATAAGTACCCTTTGAGTGGGACAGCATGCTGCAAGGAAAACATGTTCATTGAAACAAAAAGAGAGCGGTCACCCTGCCAACAAACCCATGACAGGGCCTGGAAGAACCTCACCATCACCGTGTAAGAGGTGAACACTGGAGTGCTTCTTGACATATGGAAGAAGAGCTCGGAGATCCTGGAGAAATCACCAGCGCGCAAGAGGAAACAACAAACACTGGTGGAGGAAAACCCACACGGACGAGAGGATGTCCGAGCCGTAGCGGATTTGCACACCCCACCCCACGGTGTAGAGGTTCGTGGTTTGAACCTGCAACCGCCTTGGTTAATACTGTCGACATTAAGCTGAAATCCATGCTGTCGGCTTCACAGTGGACATCGGAGACAACCTGTGACTTAATTCGAAAAAGAGCAGGCCACGTGTGTGTGTGCCAGCGTCACGATCCAAATTTAGAGCGGTGACTCAATGGTTGACCCAACTGGGCAGAATAAACATGTGGCAGCAGCGCGCCTATTTTACCGGCAGACTTTACTTGTACGCGAAATGCGGCGCCTCCGTGATAGGCCTTCTGTGATGAGAAATTGGCGCGAAATACCAAATGTGATGACGATCGGTTAAATTACACTCTCGCTCTGGCACCGGAGCTAATGCAGCAAAGTCTAGATTTGTGGTCGCGCGTGGAGACGCGTGCCATGTCTCGAGATTCTGCAACAAATGTGAGTGTATCGTGTGTGCAGTATATTTTTTACGATGAGGTGCGGCCGGAAACTTCATGGAGAAGTTTGGTCATAGGCAGAAGAGAAGAGAAAATGGGGATGGTAGGAGGAAGCGAGCTCCTGAACCACGGAGGGGGAATTGTAGGTCCATGAGGTCAACCGAAGAGTAGGAGCGCCCATTCCCTTTGAAAAGAGACTGACTTTAGGTGTTAACGGAACATTCACAACTCCGGGGGAAGATAGACCCGCCGAGCTCCTGGGTAGGAATTGAAGCAAGCTGCCCGTGATAACACTGGTTTTCTCAAGTGTTAGTGAGTGGATAGTCTCAACCTGGTGACCTATGAGCGCACAAAAAAAACCGCAAGAACATTAAGTGAGTTGACTGAATTCCAGCTTCCCGGTCAGTGAAAATATTGGTTTGGCTGGAATGCGACAAACATTCTCAGTGGCAAAGCAGGTGGGAAAGTGCTGTCGCCAAATTGTTTGGATCAGATGTCATTTGAATGGATTTCATGAGGTAGCTCTGTTATATCCGCTTCTGTGGGCTGGAAGCAGGAGTCACGTGAAGGGTTTTTACTGGCAACTGTGAGAGACGATCTGCGTGCGTGGATTATTTCGTCTCACGATGCCGATGGCATCCGATCGGGATGAACTGGGGGGTCGGAAAAGACTTAAAAAAAAATGAAAGGCCGGCATAATAGAAGAGGGCACTTGCACCCTTGGGTGAATGCCGCGTATGATTACATTTTCTTCAGTTTTTACTGAAAACATCGACAACCGTGGAATCCCGTTCCAAGATCAGCGTGCGTGTAAAGAGCGTCCTCTCGTTAACCGCGCGGTAAACCTTTGTGAAGCACGTGCCACGTGGCAGCACGTGGCAGCACGCGCCGGCGTGAAATCTGTTCCATTGTAGACCTGAGCTCTTCACAGCCACACAAGGTGGCTTTTTCTTTCACTGGTAACAAGACACAAAGGAAGCCCAGCGCCAGGGCTCAAACCTAGGTTCTCAACAGTGAGCGCCTTGATGTTGTATGACGGACATCATTTTAGCAATTCATCTTATCTCATATAGAGTATGTATATATAATTCAATACAGTATAATATCACAAAGTGTGTTGTGCTATGCTTGCAGTATAATCACTTGCTAGACTCGAATTGAGCAGTGTCCTGCATTGGGTTGTTTGGCCAAAATCCTCTTTGCAAGATTGTTTTTGCATCTGGAATTACACCCGAAGTGGCCACATAGAAGAACCAATTGTAAACCTGAGAAGTCCCACACGTGGAGACATCTCTTACGGAGGGGGGGCGTACAGACGAGCCTGCGGGAAAACCTGTCTCGTTGCTCCGCCAATGCAGATTAATCTAGGGCTCTTATATGGTTGAAAGCAACTCCTGGTGGTGCCACATCTGGGACAGATGACGCATCATGGACAATGAACAAAGCTCGTGGGAGACTGCACCCCAATGCTACTGGCAGAACGTATTGCTAGTAGGGAGACTGGTGATGGAGCTGTATATTTGCGCATGTGTGTATGTGTGTGCGTATGCAGTTGAGCTGTAGTATAGTGGTTTGTGCTTTACTATGAACCCAGTAGCTATAGAGTAAGATTCTCGGCCACAGCTAACGCACAGTGTCCTAAAAGTGCCCTGCGTTCAGGAAGACTTGAACACAGTTTGACCAGGTGTAAGGCCCAGGACTATGCAACGTAGTAGCTCTTTTTAAGAAGCGACCTGGCTATCACAAATGATAGCTCGCAAAGTGGCTTATCATGTGTAAATGTATAGCAACTAAATACTCTGAACGCATGTTGTTTATTCTCAATGTGGAGGGAAAAATCGGAGGAGCCAGAGAAAAATCCACGCGATCACTGGGAGAGAGACACGCAAACTTCAAATATACAGCAAGCGTCAGGGTCGGGATCGAACTCACGACCTGCATACCAGGCGAGGGAGTTAACATCGAGCCACGTCCGGATGACCACACCAGTCAATCCAGACCTATCGAAGAGGGTGCCCAGGACCGGTTTAGATATCGCTTGGCACGGATGTGATGTGGTAAGCCTTGGCCGTGAATCGAACTCGGGTGACCAGGTTCGTAGTGCAGTGAAGCTATCGTGCCGCTGTATTCGCTCTGTGTTGCCGTATGTTGAACTTCTTTCGCACCGTATGTAGCCAAACATGCTCATCGAAGGTGCGGGGGAAGGATGAATTCGCTCGTTTGAAACATTATAATGTTCAGTAAACTCTTAAGTGAGAGGGCAGACAATCGGGGTTAGGGTTGAGCATAGAGGGTGGGTCCTAAGCTGAAGTTCTTGTCACGTACTACCCACGTGACCCTGCGTCACGTTCCACACCAGTGGTGTGAACACGGACAGGTTACAACGTAAGGGCACGTGGAGTTCACTCGAAGCAAGTTAAAACCAGTATCCAGTGTAACCCACCCACCCTTGCTCCCTGGTATTGCACGTGTGTATAGTTCATCGTGGGGGGGGGGGGGCATGAACCCGCTGTTGTGTGTGCGGTGTGGTTAAAAACTAAACTTTTATTATTTTACCAGGTAAGGCCCACTACTGAGCTATGTAGCTCCTTTTCAGAAGCTACCTGGCCACAAATTATAGCCCAACGGAGTGGCTTTTTGTGTGGACCTTTATAGCAGCCAAATACTCTCAATGCATGTTCTAGATGTGGAGGGGAAACCCGGAGGTCCCGGAGAAAAATACACACGACCACGGGGAGAATATGCCAACTCAAAATGTACAGGTGTCAGGGTCGGGATGGAACCCACGACCTCCTGCATACCGGACGAGGTGATTAACATTTTGCCACCGTCACATCCACAGACATATCTTGTGATTTGCGTTCGTATTTCATTCGTGTTCTGAGTTCTTTGTCTTTCTATCGTTTGTCCAAAATGAATGTGTGGGCGCCATGAAAAATAGCTCGGCTGTCAACTCTCTCCACCTTCGCTTGCCCTCCGCAGCCTTTGGCCGGTCGATTTTATTTGTTTGACGCGGGTAAATAAATATTCGGCCTTCAGCTTTTTTTACCAGAATGACCCGCCGGAGGACCTCGATGGAATAAATATATTATATATGTAAAGTTACAGCAGCTTATAACTCGTAACGTTGCAGACACTTGAGCATAGCAAACACATTGGAGGAAAACAACGTTCAAGTAAAACTGGAAGATGATGCACATCATCAACACTCCGATTAGCATGTTTGGCTCCGTACGGTGTGAAAGAAGGTCTTCAGCACCAAGTCCGTGAACTGCACGTGCAGGAATGCAGTGCATGATCAGAAATATAACACCAAATTGTGCGAATTTCGCTCACCGGATGTGCAAGACAAGTGGATATCTTAAATTAAGGAAATATATTTTTTAAAAGGCCCATTGTACTGTCGAGTAGTTGTCTCTGTAATCACGTTTGTCATCTTCTGCATTTTTGTTCCCTTCACACCCTGTGAGGTGATTGTGTAGTTGCCTTTTATTGCCACGTGTCCAAACCATTGCAGATTCATTGTATCATTCAGAGCTGTCAACGGTGGTCTGTGAAGCTCACCGTTCTAACGTTTCGCAAAAAAAATCCAACAGTTTTGCAGGGCCCCTTGTACCACCGTGCAGTGGTATGTATTCGCTGGTGGTGTGGTTATTGCCCCTGGAGGAAATTGCACGTTACCATGACGAGCATTTGTCTATCAAATTTGTACAGCTGTGGCAGGTGTTATTTATTTTACACATCCTGGAAAGATGATGGTGGGAGTGCTGATGACTTTTGTGATGTTTGTGGTTATGATGATGATTATGGTGGTGATATCATGGGGGTGGGAATAATGGTAATTTTAGTGGTGGTCATAGTATAATGGTAGTGGTGTTGATTATGTTATCGTTAAATCAACCACGGCTGCGATTTCAACTCGCACTCACAGAAGCGACATTTCGTCCGTATTTTGTGGTCAAAAGTGCACTTTATTTTACTTGACCACTCGCAGGAGGCCCACGTGTAGGCGCGTGCTCATAGAAATCCGTCTCGGGAGGTGTGTGTGTTGAACTTCTTTCGCACCGTACGTAGCCAATCACTAATCGGAGGTGCGGGTGTGCTGGAGGGGCCTGGTTGTGATGTTCCAGCGAATAACGTCTGTACGATATTCTGACGTCAGAGGGCCAGTGAGTGGAGAGGTTGCACTCGCCAATTCCCATCACCCCTGTGTGCATGTATGTACGTACTTATGTTGAACTTCTTTCATGCTTTACGTAGCCAACAGTGCTAATCGGAGGTGCGGGGGTAAGTACAACAAACAACACAATAACAAGCAGTTCTAAAGAAATGAGTTTTTCAATCCAGATTTAAAAGTGCATAGCTCCAGTGAATTACTAATATCGGAAGGAAGAGCATTCCAGACGGCCATAGAAGCAGTGCATCTGAAAGCGTGCAATGCAGTGACCACCTTTATTCGATGGCCAGCCAACCGCTGCTGCTGCAAGGATAACTGGAGTTAGTGTAATGGTTTATGCTCCTTGATGAGGTTGGCAAGGTTTTGTGGTTCATTTGTGGCAAGCACTTGGCGTGTGTAATGAGTGTGACCCTATAATGGCATTATCCAGCAACGGTGCGAAATAAGTTTAGCATGCGTACACCCTCTCAGTCGCGTGCTGTGTGTGGCTGGACGTATTAATAGGGGATCGCTAACAGTACTTGGTCCAACGAGTCTTTAACAAGTCGAGTTGGGCACGATTGTGTATTATCAGAGAATGGGCCAAATTGCTGCCGAATCAAACCACTTGTTGAATTTGCCAAAAAGAAAAACTTTGCGTGGGCTTGAGAATAACGATTTTGAAAGTTAGAAAAACGAACTTTCACGGAAGTGGTTCATAATGGCTGTGTCACAGAACTGAGTGTGAACCACTGATATTTTGTGGTTATGAGTTATCTCACCGTGTCACCGAGTGTAGTACGTTTGGTTATCTTAGTCCAGTCACCGTTGAAAGCGACGCTTTCAGAGATGGCAGCAGAAGCGCTTCTGAAAGCGCTGCGCGATGTGGTGACCATCTTATTTTCAATGGTTAGATACCACAGGAATACTACACGAAAATACTTCCAATGACCTCTTGTCTCACGCTTAGCCACACGTCCTGTCACGGATAACTGTACGTCGCAGTTAAATATGTTCAACGTTCACGGTTGGAATATTGCCAATTTTCAAGTAAAGAAAGGTTTACTTGCGAACAGGCCTCTTAAGTACGAATGCATATACTTGACCACAATTATGGCCAAATTGGGTTACCGCCCCAGTTGTAACTTTCTTACCCTGTGCCCCTACAGGCCATAAAGAGCTTCATAGCTCATCAGATTCCTCCTGCAGTATAAATATTCTGTTTTCTAAAGCAGCTTATGCACCAATGTTACATTTAGTAACGATCATATTCTAGGGGTGGAATGGTAACATAGATTCATCATCGATGAATACGGATTCGCAAGCTCACTATACGTGCATAAAAGTGCGTGTTTAAGTATCGGTGTGTTTTTATTTATGCATGCTGTGTCAATGGCTCCATGCTCCGCATACAACCACTGGAGGCGCTTTTCTTTCACCCTCTGCGATGCTTAAAAAATGCATGAATGGAATCAATGTTTTCAAATGTACATGTCATTATATGAACCTTATGGCGGTACGCTGGGGTACCATAGCACCCCGGCTTTCGCATAATATCCGCGATGCAGTCATTTTTAGTCTGTTGATGGGAGGCGATGCGGCAATCGACTCATCTCGACGAGCTGTACACGGAGTAGCACCGATCTCGGATTGATTGGTACCCCAGTCGCGGAGTTAAGTACATCCCTGGAAAAAAAATTCCCAGAAATAAAATATTTAATTTGTACACCGGGGTACCGCCATAAGGATCATATCTTGGACTGTTGCACGAGGTGAGTAGCCAACGGTATGTAGTGGTGGTCGTGGTGAGCGGTAGTGCAGCGATTATCAGCTGCCCTACGAACCCAGTTACCCGGGTTCGATTCCCGCTTGCGACAACACCAGTGACGATTATTTAAACCGGTCCTGGGCCTCCCCTAGGAAGACTCGGCCTCAAATGAGTACCTGGTGTGGTGTGTAAACATTGCCACTGGGGAGACGAAGGCGGTCGGGCGTGCTGCTGTTTGCTAACAGCACTTTTCCCAACAGTGAGGCTATACGGGGGGGATCTTTGTCTTTGGTGTTGGCATTGTGGGATTATTCTTGGCTCTTGTTAAAGAGGCAGGCACCACACTCGGGAAGGAAAGGCGAGTCGTGAGAGACGGTTGAGAGGTGGTTTTGTCGGGTTCACGAAATTGCGAATTTTTTTATCTCGTTGGCAAGTAAGAGACATTTTATCGACTTATTTTTTAACTATATTTTTTGTGGTGTTATCTGTATTCACGCCAGCACATTGCATGCGTTGGTTTCTTAACTTGTATGTTGTGGAAAAAATATATATAAGCCAGCTTACTTATATTACCGTGATAACCAAGATAAAATAAAGTAGCTTTAAAATTGGCCTGTGTTTGCTTGAATGTTGTTCGGTGGGTTTCTGAGCATAACCTTTCTGGGATGCAAATCTCAGTTATATTAAATATGTACATATCTATGTTTAACTTCTTTAGCACTGTACATACAGTGAGGGAAAAAAGTATTTGATCCCCTGCTGATTTTGTACGTTTGCCCACTGACAAAGAAATTATCAGTCTATAATTTTAATGGTAGGTTTATTTGAACAGTGAGAGACAGAATAACACCAACAAAATCCAGAAAAACGCATGTCAAAAATGCTATAAATTGATTTGCATTTTAATGAGGGAAATAAGTATTTGACACCTGTGGGGGCCGTTGGCCCCCGGGGTCCCCCCCGCCTGAATCCCCTATTCCGTTTACGTTACCCCACCACCCTAATACCCGCTAGAGTTTCGCCGGCCTTCGAACCCAACGCCCCTACCCATACAGCTTCACGCAGCGCTCCCACGCTGCAAGCATACGTGCGCACAGCATCATCAATCAAACGCCATACTCCCCCTCTTTACACCGCTACGTACAGCTCTCGCACGCTGCGAGCGTGTGCCCGTCTATAGCCCTGTGCGGCACTCGCCTCCACGTTGAACAACCACGTTACCAATGTGCACCCGTATCCGACACGTAGCGAACGTACGCGCACTCACGCACACAGCTCCCCGCGGGACTCACTCACCACTGAATACTCGCGTTATGATCGCGCACCTGTATCATACACGTAGTGAACACACGCGCACCCACACGCGCAGCTCCGCGCAGCGCTCCCCCGTGGCGAACCACTGTGTACACAGCACCACACACGTTCACACCTCTCAACGAGATCACACGAGGCCACGCTTCGCTATTAATGATTTATTGTTTGCTACCTGAACTGGTTGTTGAGTCAGTATGAATCGACGAGGCGGGCCTATTCTACTACCCCTGGACCTATTCCCTATTTATCGGCTTACGATACCCTTTCACCTTGCTACTCACGGTTCGAAGTATTCGGCGTCCTGTGGCTTTTCCTCGATGCTCGTCGGGACGCGTCACGCGGACGTCCGGAGGGCAGAGCTGGGAGCTGACTTGCCCGCGGGCCTCTTGAAACGAAGTGAGATCGCTCTACCTCGCTACGCTCCCTTTTATCCTAATTCCCGGACTCAAGCCCCCCCCCATTCCCACGTACTCTTCGCTCCCCCTCCTGCCATGTGTGGGGCAGGTGCTTGTTCAATTGCTTTCTTATGCAGGGTGCCTTAGTTATGCACATTATGCGGCGGTGTCCATCACAAAGGCTCGCCGTGGGAATCTGTGTACGGGCTCCCCGCGTGCCTCCGCTCTCCCGATTATTCATACTTTCAGCTCCATCCTTTAATTCCCCTAACAATGGTGCCTGCGCGCTCAAGCATAATTATCCCAATCAGCAGCGACTACGCACAAGAGCCCCTGCGGTAATGCTAATCACGCCGTCCCTCCCCTGCCTGTGCGGCGTGTGTGTGTGGTGCTTATTTTAATTATGCTCCTCCATCACAATGCTTATGCGCGGCGCTCACTCCAACGGCCTGCTGTGGAAGTTAAGTGCGGAGCCTCCGCATGTCCCCACCACCTGCCCCATCCATTGCGCACTATGCGCCCGAGTCGCCTCTCTGATTGTTTGCAATTCTAGCCCTATCCTTTAACTTCCCTAACAATGGCACCTACGCACTCGAGCCCGCTTTGGCACGCTAAACTATGCCGCCCCGTCCCTCTGCCTGTCTCGTCGACCCGTGGGGGTGTGTGTGGGGGGATGCGTTTCAACCGTGGTGGCCGAATGCCCTTCGCCGCGACCATACCATCTTAAGGCCGGTCGCAGCGCCGCGGTGCAAAGTAGCGTCAGGGGAGGTCGTCCAATTCCCTGGTCGCCGGAAACCGTGAAAGTTAATCCCGATAAGGGTTTCTCGGATAAAAACTGGTCGGTCACGTGACCTCCCCTCGGAGCTCCATGGGGGGGGGGGGGAAATGCGTGCGGGTGTGTTCAGGTGAGGTGAGGGGGACGAGGGGTTGGCTCCGTCGCTTGGTGGTGGCGAAGTCGGGGATGGGGCGCCTGCCGAACGGCTTCGTGGCGGCGGCATCACACACCCTCTCAATCAGAAAGATTTCTGGCTCCCAGGTGCCTTTTATACAGGTAACGAGCTGAGATTAGGAGCACACTCAAACAGCGGCCTGGGTTCAGACAGCAGCCTGGGTTCAAACAGCGGCCTGGGTTCAAACAGCAGCCTGGGTTCAAACAGCAGCCTGGGTTCAAACACAGGTTTAAATGAGTGTTTTTAAATTAGTGTCTTTCCTTGACTATGTAGATATATGTAGATATATAAGTACTGCCAAGTCGAGTATAAGACCAACCGCCATCTCCTGCGCCGTGAAGCTGAAGGTTGAGGGTTTTAATCCAGGACTCTCCATGTTTTATTTTCCGTTTATTCATGTCTACTTCATGCGGATGATCTCTATGCACATTTGTCCACGCGTAGTCTTGCTTCAAAACATATCCTGAAGCAAAAATGAATGCTCGATACAACCACTTTTGAAAATGTTATTTTTTTATCCTTACCCGTGTATTTAGATAGTTCAATGTTAACACGCTATATGCTCAAGTAGTGCCACATCTTTCTGGTACCAATCTATCATGTAATCGTCAAGCCATTCCTCTGTGAGGTCTTCCTCTCTTTCTAGTTCCTTCCATTTTTCCGAAAAACACACTTTTAACTTCCCTGTTTTCCTATATTGCTGTGTATTTTAATAACGTGAATCGAGTGAACGAAACTATGTCGCAGCGTGAGTAGGAATAAGTGGTCGTACAGCTGCCTCGGCGTAGTGTCACCACACAAGACAGTGGGATACTGCTGGATGCTTCCAAACACTACACACGCGCAGCCTCGGTCTTTGTTCAGCCTGTGTACGCATCATGTCACACGTTATCGTGGACTGTGCTTTACCCTCCCTTTAATTTTTATTATAACGCAATTTTAACATTACGCGGTGTTCTTCAGGAACGCAAATACCACCACGTTGCAGAACCACAGGCTGTATTTGATTACAGGTTATTAATCGCATGAGACAGTTAGACGGCGCATTGCTTTACAATTGTAATGAGAGAGCGCCATCCAGTGAGTGCCAGAGGGTAATTGGGTACAGGCACTCTTGTGTCATCGGCATCCAATCCGAAGAGGGGATAATATCTGGACCAAAGGTGACGGGCGGAGTAGACAGATATGCTTCGGGAACCATCGGGAAGGTTCCACGAGGGGGCTAGAGGCGGAGCTTAGCTCCACCGGGGAGAATATTAGCAGGAGCAGGGGAGGGACTCGTGGTCGGTGTGGGAAGCCGGGGGTTCTTCTCCCTGGCACGCCGCCAGCCACCGGCGAGACCGGGAGAGCGGAGCAAACCTCGTGAGTGGGTCGGACTGGCGGAGAGAGACGCCTCGTCCACGGCATTGAGAGAGGGGAATTTACCGGTAGAGGGAAGGAGCAGAGCTGTGCAGTACTAGAGTAACAAAGAACCACAATTTCAAGAATCGTCGTGGAAGTCGTTTATTACACAATGATTAGCGAAGTTGAATTGGCAAAATGTACGTGTCCCCACTATTAAATCACGTGAAGACAAAAGCAATTCCAATGAGTAATATTTTAATATTCATAATGCAGTCACTATTGTTAGACTTAGTAAAAGTATAACCCACTTAGACATAAATGAAGATATATTTTTAATCATTGAATACGCACGAGTGATGAGTTTTGGATAAAAAGTGCAGTTTTTGGTATTTTTAAGAAACATTTTGGACCTTTTTTTAATGAAAGTTCCGATTGTTTACATTATTATGTCTGCGTGTTAAACACAAATTACGTCACCCAATATCCCGTGACATTTTCTGGGGGGGGGGGGGCGAGGTTGGGAAAAGTGACGTCACCATAATCACTAATGACGTCACTGTCTGAATCATTCCAAAAACATTTTTCAAAATTACATGAAATTCACGATTCCACTTTTCGGATGGTTTTGTTTTCGGAATAAACAAAAACATGCAAACACACCCCAAGTACGCACGTATGATTAAGCGTTCCTCTATAAATTTAAGGATTTCGACATACAAACTCCCGTAGATGTGAAATAAAAAGTTACAACGCGTGATTACGTTCCCTTAAATGTTCAGCCACATACCAACTATATAAAATGGTACTACAGTACATTGATAGTAATTAGTGATCACACATTTAACTACGACAGATGATTACATTCGTTCTCTGCACACTTCAGCATCTCATTGGTTCAGGTCCCTTTCACTGTTGGCCTCTGAAGGCTCTTGGAGTTTCCCTTCCAAGACAAGTGTGGCTCACAGAGATATGAAGAGGTACAATATTAATGAAAAGTAAGAAGAGGTTTTTACCCTATCAATAAAACAGGAGTTGTGTTAAGATGTTCAAACGCCAAATAGATGCAGCTTTTGCAAGGCATCAAGTCTGCATTGACCACACATACTTGTGGAAAAATATGGAAAAAAAACATGCTCTAATAAAACAATGTCTTTGAAACTGATTGGCCTCACCATCAGTGTTAAACCAGTAAACGCCAAAAGGCAAACAGTACAAAAACAAGGCAAGTATCGGTTTTACTGGTAGGAACCTCCTGGTTACACCAGCCCACAGGGGATTATTGTGTCCGTCCGTCCGTCGTGCATCCAGAGAGGGGCTGGGTGGGGAGGGGCTGGGTGGGAAAGGTGGAGCTGGGTGGGAAAGGTGGGGCTGGGTGGGGAGAAGCTGGTCACCCCGTGTTGCCCTTATAAAACGTTTAACCTACTCGCGCCAGCTTGTGCCCGCCCTCACAGTCGGCCATATTTGCGGAATACACCACGCCGCCGTTGACCCTGACCATTGACCGAGCAACCCAACGTTCCTACCAGCTCCCTCCGCAGGAATGTATTTACAAAAGAAAGTAGCAGTCCTGCGACAAACATTCCTGTCGACACAGTGGATGGGACGGTGCTGCTCCCCTATCGTATGGGACCTCAGGTGGGGCTCTCAGAAGTAGAAGTAGTTCCGTGTTATCCCGCTTTTATAAAATTTGGGGGAAAATATTTTATGAAATATTTTCAAGTTGTGATCTACGTTTAATTTATCAAAAACACTGAACACTTCACGCTAAACACATTGCCTTTGGTGGGTTATTTCGTGCTTTAAGAATAAACACTTAATGCTGATGGCTTCTCGGTATGGATGACGTGAAAAGCCAAGGCGTCATCTCAAACACCGATCATGTACCGACATCTTGTTGTTCGGTGTTTTCATGCAACGGGATCTGTGGGGAAACACGGTCACCTCAGTTGAAATAATGAGCCACTGCCAACGAGAAAAGTAGCGCGACAATAACGGCAGTGACGTCTGGCAAGCGCTTCCGGCCATTTCCTGTGGGTGTGCTGGCTCCTTGGGTTTCGTTGGTGGTGGCAGGCGTTGAGTGCGTTGCAGTGCTGCCCGCTGCGCTGCTCGTGTTAGAAGGTTTCTGCGTCTGAACCGTTGTCGACACTTGCTTTGATGGAATAATGCCATGCAATGGGGACGACGTTACCGCGCTCCTGGTGCTAGTAGTGGTGGCGGTTGTTGTTGTGGTAGATGTCAGCATTGAACGATTTGTCAATGTGGATGCTGCAGTATAGCTAGCACCATCGGGTTTCACCGTCTTCATAGTAGTAGTCATTGTGGATGTCGCATTGGTCCGTGTGGACGATGTCGTATTACTGGTACTATTTGGCATTGGCGAATTCATAGGTGTGGCAGTTGTTACATTTGATGGGATTGCATTGGTCAGTGTGGACGATGTCGTGTGGCGGTTGTTACATTTGATGGGATTGCATTGGTCTGTGTGGATGATGTCGTATTACTGGTACTATTTGACATTGGTGAATTCATAGGTGTGGCAGATGTCACATTTGATGGGATTGCATTGGTCTGTGTGGATGAAGTAGTATTGTTGGTACTATTTGGCATTAGTGAATTCATAGGTGTGGCAGTTGGTACATTTGATGGGATTGCATTGGTCTGTGTTGCTGATGTCGTATTACTGGTACTATTTGACATTGGCGAATTCATAGGTGTGGCGGTTGTTACATTTGATGGGATTGCATTGGTCTGTTTACCACCACAGTCAGTATGCATGTAGTGATAGCAGGTAACACCACAGTCGGTATACACTGATGTCATCATAGCAGGTACCTCCACAGTCGGTATGCACTGCTGTGATCATAGCAGGTACCACCACCACAGTATGCACTGCTGTAATAATAGCAGGTACCACCACCACAGTATGCACTGCTGTGATCATCGCAGGTACCACCACCACAGTATGCACTGCTGTCATCATAGCAGGTACCACCACAGTATGTACTGCTGTCATCATAGCAGGTACAACCACAGTATGTACTGCTGTCATCAGAGCAGGTACCACCACAGTCAGTATGCATGGCTGTAGTGATAGCAGGTAACACCACAGTCGGTATACACTGATGTCATCATAGCAGGTACCACCACAGTCGGTATGCACTGCTGTGATCATAGTAGGTACCAGCCTCACAGTATGCACTGCTGTAATCATAGCAGGTACCACCACAATATGCACTGCTGTAATAATAGCAGGTACCACCACAGTCAGTTCGCACTGCTGTAATCATAGCAGGTACCACCACCACAGTATGCGCTGCTGTGATCTCTAGCAGGTACCACTACCACAGTATGCACTGCTGTCTTCATAGCAGGTACCACCACCACAGTATGTACTGCTGTCATCATAGCAGGTACCACCACAGTATGTACTGCTGTCATCATAGCAGGTACCACCACACTCGGTATGTACTGCTGTCATCATAGCAGGTACCACCACAGTCAGTATGTACTGCTGTTATCATAGCAGGTACCACCACACTCAGTATGTACTGCTGTCATCATAGCAGGTACCACCACACTCGGCATATACTGCTGTCATCATAGCAGGTATGACCACAATATCCACTGCTGAAATCATAGCAGGAACCACCACAGTCAGTACGCACTGCTGTAATCATAGCAGATACCATCACAGTATGCACTGCTGTGATCATTGCAGGTACCACCACAATATGCATTGCTGTCATCATAGCAGGTACCTCCACCACAGTATGTACCGCTGTCATCATAGCAGGTACCACCACACTCGGTATGTACTGCTGTCATCCTAGCAGGTACCACCACAGTCAGTATGTACTGCTGCCATCAAAGCAGGTACCATCACACTCAGTATGTACTGCTGTCATCATTGCAGGTACCACCACAGTCGGTATGTGCTGCTGTCATAGCACGTACCACCACACTCGGTATGTACTGCTGTCATCATAGCAGGTACCACCACACTCGGTATGTACTGCTGTCATCAGAGCAGGTACCACCACAGTCAGTATGCACGACTGTAGTGATAGCAGGTAACACCACAGTCGGTATACACTGTTGTCATCATAGCAGGTACCACCACAGTCGGTATGCACTGCTGTGATCATATGTACCACCACAGTCAGTACGCACTGCTGTGATTATAGCAGGTACCACCACCACAGTATGCACTGCTGTCATCATAACAGGTACCACCACAGTATGTACTGCTGCAATCATAGCAGGTACCACCACACTCGGTATGTACTGCTGTCATAGCAGGTACCACCACAGTCATTATGTACTGCTGTCATCATATCAAGTACCACCACACTCGGTATGTACTGCTGTCATCATAGCAGGTACCACCACACTCGGTATACACTGTTGTCATCATAGCAGGTACCACCACAGTCGGTATGCACTGCTGTGATCATAGCAGGTACCACCACAGTCAGTATGCACTGCTGTGATTATAGCAGGTACCACCACCACAGTATGCACTGCTGTCATCATAACAGGTACCACCACAATATGCACTGCTGTAATCATAGCAGGTACAAACACAGTATGCACTGCTGTAATCATGGCAGGTACCACCACCACCACAGTATGCACTGCTGTCATCATAGCAGGTACCACCACAGTCAATATGCACTGCTGTAATCATATCAGGTACCACCACAATATGCACTGCTGTTATCAAAGCAGGTACAACCACAGTCAGTATGCACTGCTGTAATCATGGCAGGTACAACCACAGTCAGGATGCACTGCTGTAATCATGGCAGGTACCACCACAGTCAATATGCACTGCTGTAATCAAAGCAGGTACAACCACAGTCAGTATGCACTGCTGTAATCATGGCAGGTCCCACCACCAAAGTATGCACTGCTGTCATCATAGCAGGTACCACCACAGTCAATATGTACTGCTGCCATCATAGCAGGTACCACCACACTCGGTTTGTACTGCTGTCATCATAGCAGGTACCACCACAGTATGTACTGCTGTCATCATAGCAGGTACCACCACACTCGGTATGTACTGCTGTCATCATAGCAGGTACCACTACAGTATGTACTGCTGTCATTAGAGCAGGTACCACCACAGTCAGTATGCACGGCTGTAGTGATAGCAGGTAACACCACAGTCGTTATACACTGATGTCAGCATAGCAGGTACCACCACAGTCGGTATGCACTGCTGTGATCATAGCAGGTACCACCACCACAGTATGCACTGATGTGATCATAGCAGGTACCACCACCACAGTATGCACTGCTGTCATCATAGCAGGTACCACCACACTCGGTATGTCCTGCTGTCATCATAGCAGGTACCAACACAGTTAGTATGTACTGCTGTCATCATAGCAGGTACCACCACACTCGGTGTGTCCTGCTGCCATCATAGCAGGTACCACCACAGTCAGTATGTCCTGCTGTCATCATAGTAGGTACCACCACAGTCAGTATCTACTGCTGTCATCATAGCAGGTACCACCACACTCGGTATGTACTGCTGTCATCATAGCAGGTACCACCACACTCGGTATGTACTGCTGTGATTATAGCAGGTACCACCACCACAGTATGCACTGCTGTCATCATAACAGGTACCACCACAGTATGTACTGCTGCAATCATAGCAGGTACCACCACACTCGGTATGTACTGCTGTCATAGCAGGTACCACCACAGTCATTATGTACTGCTGTCATCATACCAAGTACCACCACACTCGGTATGTACTGCTGTCATCATAGCAGGTACCACCACACTCGGTATACACTGTTGTCATCATAGCAGGTACCACCACAGTCGGTATGCACTGCTGTGATCATAGCAGGTACCACCACAGTCAGTACGCACTGCTGTGATTATAGCAGGTACCACCACCACAGTATGCACTGCTGTCATCATAACAGGTACCACCACAATATGCACTGCTGTAATCATAGCAGGTACAAACACAGTATGCACTGCTGTAATCATGGCAGGTACCACCACCACCACAGTATGCACTGCTGTCATCATAGCAGGTACCACCACAGTCAATATGCACTGCTGTAATCATATCAGGTACCACCACAATATGCACTGCTGTTATCAAAGCAGGTACAACCACAGTCAGTATGCACTGCTGTAATCATGGCAGGTACAACCACAGTCAAGATGCACTGCTGTAATCATGGCAGGTACCACCACAGTCAATATGCACTGCTGTAATCAAAGCAGGTACAACCACAGTCAGTATGCACTGCTGTAATCATGGCAGGTACCACCACCAAAGTATGCACTGCTGTCATCATAGCAGGTACCACCACAGTCAGTATGTACTGCTGCCATCATAGCAGGTACCACCACACTCGGTTTGTACTGCTGTCATCATAGCAGGTACCACCACAGTATGTACTGCTGTCATCATAGCAGGTACCACCACACTCGGTATGTACTGCTGTCATCATAGCAGGTACCACTACAGTATGTACTGCTGTCATTAGAGCAGGTACCACCACAGTCAGTATGCACGGCTGTAGTGATGACAGGTAACACCACAGTCGTTATACACTGATGTCATCATAGCAGGTACCACCACAGTCGGTATGCACTGCTGTGATCATAGCAGGTACCACCACCACAGTATGCACTGCTGTCATCATAGCAGGTACCACCACCACCACAGTATGCACTGCTGTCATCATAGCAGGTACCACCACACTCGGTATGTCCTGCTGTCATCATAGCAGGTACCACCACAGTTAGTATGTACTGCTGTCATCATAGCAGGTAACACCACACTCGGTATGTCCTGCTGTCATCATAGCAGGTACCATCACAGTCAGTATGTCCTGCTGTCATCATAGTAGGTACCACCACAGTCAGTATCTACTGCTGTCATCATAGCACGTACCACCACACTCGGTATGTACTGCTGTCATAGCAGGTACCACCACAGTCATTATGTACTGCTGTCATCATAGCACGTACCACCACACTGGGTATGTACTGCTGTCATCATACCAGGTACCACCACACTCGGTATGTACTGCTGTCATCATAGCAGGTACCACCACAGTATGTACTGCTGTCATTAGAGCAGGTACCACCACAGTCAGTATGCACGGCTGTAGTGATAGCAGGTAACACCACAGTCGTTATACACTGATGTCATCATAGCAGGTACCACCACAGTCGGTATGCACTGCTGTGATCATAGCAGGTACCACCACCACAGTATGCACTGATGTGATCATAGCAGGTACCACCACCACAGTATGCACTGCTGTCATCATAGCAGGTACCACCACACTCGGTATGTTCTGCTGTCATCATAGCAGGTACCACCACAGTTAGTATGTACTGCTGTCATCATAGCAGGTACCACCACACTCGGTGTGTCCTGCTGCCATCATAGCAGGTACCACCACAGTCAGTATGTCCTGCTGTCATCATAGTAGGTACCACCACAGACAGTATCTACTGCGATCATCATAGCAGGTACCACCACACTCGGTATGTACTGCTGTCATCATAGCACGTACCACCACACTCAGTATGTCCTGCTGTCATCATAGCAGGTACCACCACAGTCATTATTTACTGCTGTCATCATAGCACGTACCACCACACTCGGTATGTACTGCTGTCATCATAGCAGGTACCACCACACTCGGTATGTACTGCTGTCATCATAGCAGGTACCACCACAGTATGTACTGCTGTCATTAGAGCAGGTACCACCACAGTCAGTATACACGGCTGTAGTGATAGCAGGTAACACCACAGTCGTTATACACTGATGTCATCATAGCAGGTACCACCACAGTCAGTATACACTGCTGTGATCATAGCAGTTACCACCACCACAGTATGCATTGATGTGATCATAGCAGGTACCACCACCACAGTATGCACTGCTGTCATCATATCAGGTACCACCACCACAGTATGCACTGCTGTCATCATAGCAGGTACCACCACACTCGGTATGTCCTGCTGTCATCATAGCAGGTACCACCATAGTCAGTATGTACTGCTGTCATCATAGCAGGTACCACCACACTCGGTATGTCCTGCTGTCATCATAGCAGGTACCACCACAGTCAGTATGTCCTGCTGTCATCATAGCAGGTACCACCACAGTCATTATGTATTGCTGTCATCATAGCACGTACCACCACACTCGGTATGTACTGCTGTCATCATACCAGGTTCCACCACACTCGGTATGTACTGCTGTCATCATAGCAGGTACCACCACACTCGGTATGTACTGCTGTCATCATAGCAGGTACCACCACACTCGGTATTTACTGCTGTCATCATAGCAGGTACCACCACAGTATGTACTGCTGTCATCAGAGCAGGTACCACCACAGTCAGTATGCACTGCTGTAGTTATAGCAGGTAACACCACAGTGGTTAAGGGCTTTTGCCGTTTATTAACCGTTGCACAACCCACGGGGGGAGGGGGGGGTGAACCACTTCTCAGGGGTTAGGGGTCCCGGGCTAAGTCCCACTCAGTCCCGACACAGCCGGCTGCCCCGTGCTGTCTCCTCTGCGCCGGCTGTGGGATCAGCCAACACGGCCGACCGGGGAGCACAGCCACGTCCAGCCCTGGCGCTGTGCTATATCCCGTATCCCTACCATCTTGCCCCTGGCTCCCAGTTTCACCCTCTCTCGACCCTTGACTCCAGCTACGACCCCGCTTATGTCACGGGGTCCCCCCTTTATCCTCGAGAAGCTGTGTCATCATGTGCACTGTCCAGCATGCATGACCCCACGTCCCGTGACATCATTGCACCGGACAGCGCACATGACGCCACTACTTTCTTCTACTCCTCTACATCACCCCCCCCGTGAAAAAAAAACAGTCTACCCGGCTGCAATCACCCCGCAAGTGGGGCCCCACACCGGACCGAAGACTGAACAACCAAAAGTGCGTGTGCCTAAAGGTAAAACCTCAACCTTAGGGCAGCACGGCCCCTCAGGCACAACAGCAACAACAACCACAACAAAACAAAACAAATAGAGCCCGAAGGCCTCATCCGCCATATAGCGCCGAACGGGCGCCAGGGGCTGGGCCCACTGAACGGCCACCAGGGCCGTCACCGGAGCCGCATCCCCCTCGAGCGGGTATGCGCTGCTGGCCCGCTCCCTCGTGCGGCGTCCGCCGCCCGTGCAGGTGGCCCGTCAGCGGGCAACAGGCCCACCGCTGTGGCCTCCGGTGACAGGGGGGTCTCTGTCGGCCTCACTCGGGAGGGGCCTGGGGGCACACACACAGGCCGGACGTCACCTCCGTCAATGAGACCCGGCTGGTCAGGCATGCCGGACGCATCATCAGCCGGCCGCTCCGTAGTTGGGGGTGGATCCCCCAGGGTAGATGGAACATAACGTTTGAGCCGGGACGGGTGCACTATCCACCGCCGGCGACCGAACCGAATCCGGACGCATTGTGGCCGGCGGACCTCCACAACCTCCATGGGGCCCTGCCAAGGGCGATGCAATTTGGCCGATGTGCCAACGGGGACCTGGGGACAATGCAGCCACGCTTTATGGCCCGCTACCCACGGGAGACCAGCTGCCTGGTGTTTGGGCAGCCGCTCATTAGCCGCCTGCCGGCTGGCAGATTTCTCGGCAGCGGCCTCGCGCAGCCGGTCAAGCGCGACCTTCAAAGGGGCCGGCACCGCCGACCCCTTCCTGGAGGAGCCAACGTCCATCTGGACGTGCACCGGTGACTCCGGTTCCCTACCGTACATCAAATAAAAGGGCGAAAATCCCGTGGAGGCATGAGGGGTCAACTGATACGCCACCAAGACCCCCGGGACGAACAGGTCCCAGTCTGACTGGGACGTGTTCACCTGGTGGCACAGCATGGACGTAAGGGTGCGGTTCAAGCGCTCTACCATCCCGTCTGACTGGGGGTGGTAGGGCGAGGTGCGGATTTTTTTTGGTGCCAAGGAGGTCACACACCTCCTTGAGCAACCTAGACAAGACATTCCGCCCCTGGTCAGTCAACAATTGTTCCGGCGCGCCCTTGTCAAACACGTACCCCTGGACGAAGGCCTCGGTGATAGAAGAGGCCGACTGATCGACCAAAGGCCATGCCATGGGCCAACGTGTGAGGTACTCAACGCCCACCAAGAGGTATTTGTGGCACCGTTGGGATGCAGGGAATGGCCCCAAAATGTCGAGCGCCACGAGCTCATTAATGCGAGAAACCCGGATGGACTGCAGCGGGGCCCGGTCCCGGACAACTGGGGCCTTCCTTCGCACGGTAGTCGTGGCAACCCTTCAAAATCAGTGCCACGTCACCCTCAACACCCGGCCAGTAATAGTCCCGCTTAAGGGTCAATAAGGTCTTGTGGTAGCCAAGGTGTATAACCTTCTCGTGAATGGCTCGGGTTAATTTACCACGCAGGCTAGTGGGTACAACCACACAATAGCATTCCAATTGGGCATCCCAACGCATGAGGAGACCATCATGCACGGTGATCGCTGGAGCAGCCAGCGAAGCTGCGCTCCGGGCCTTACGCCCGACGCGGCGCCGTAGTTTCAGCAGAGAGGAATCCTCCATCTGCAAGCTGGACCATACCTCCCGGGGGAGTCCAAGGCCGAAATCCGCGGGCGCCGCCACACCTGGAGGGGTGGCCGCTTTGGCCGACGTGACCAACTGGGCCGCGACGTCCCCTGGGGCCTTGCAATTGCTAGAGCCCAGGGCGCAAGCACACCCGCCGCCTGCCGGCAATCGGGATAAACCGTCCACATTTCCATGCTGTGCCCCCTCCCTGTGGATTACGTCAAAGGGGTAATCCTGGAGCACCTCGAGCCAGCGGGACAGCTGACCCGAGGGCTGACTAATCCTCAGCGAATATTGCAGGGCCACGTGGTCGGTTCGGACCGTAAACCGCCTACCGTACAAATAGGGCCTATACAACTGAACAAAAAAAACTATGGCCAAACGCTCCCTCCGGGTCACACAATATCGCTGTTCCGTCGGGGACAGAACGCGACTGCCATAGGCTACCACCCTCTCAACCCCATTGACTACCTGGGCCAGGACTGCCCCACTGCCCGTGTTGCTGGCATCGGTGTCGAGCAGGAAGGGTTCCGAAAAATCCGGGTACCCCAAGGGCGGCGCATCCGCCAAGACCGTGCGAAGCGCCGCAAAAGCCGCCTCCTCCTCCGCGCCCCAGTGAAACCTTTGGCCTTTAGTGGAAATGGCGTGCAGTGGCTTCGCAATTGTCGCAAAATTGCGGACAAACCGGCGATAGTACGATGCGAAGCCGACGAAGCTACGCACCTCCGCGACAGATGTGGGAGTCGGCCACGTCCGGACACAAGCCGTTTTATCCGGGTCCGTGGCGACACCTGATATGCTAACAATGTGTCCCAAATACTTTACCGATGGTTGTAGCAAGTGGCATTTCTGGGGTTTAAGTTTCAAGCCAGCAGCACGCACTTTGACGAACACTGCCTCAAGGCATTGCAAGTGCTCGCCAAACGTACGGCCAAAAACAATATCGTCATCCAAGTAGATTAGACAAGACTCCCACTGCAGCCGGGGCCGAATGGAGACCCATAGGAAGCCGATTGAACTCAAACAACCCCTGGGGCGTGCGGAACGCTGTCTTGGGTCTAGAGGCCTCATCCAGTGGCAATTGCCAGAAGCCGGTGAAAAGAACCGCGAGCTCGAGAGGGCGTCCAGGGATTCATCAATGCGAGGCAATGGATATGCATCAGCCACCGAGATCTTGTTCAATCTACGGAAATCGACGCAGAACCGGAGACTCCCATCCCGTTTCTTGACTAGCACAATGGGGGCACCCCAAGGGCTTGGAAAGGGGGAGATGATGTCCGCCGCCAACATTTCGTCGACAGCCGAGCAGATATGATCTTTTTCCGCTGGGCTAAATCGGTGGGAATTAAGTCGAATATGGGCCGCGTCACCCATGTCTATGTGGTGGTCCAAAATAGTAGTGCGACCCAGATCAAACTTACTTTGGCTGAACACATCAGTGAACCACTCAATGAGGTCGCGGAGTTGCCAACGTTTCCCGGAGGACAACGAGGCATTCTCGTCGCACAACGTGGTGATCTACGATGCATCGGGTTCCCCCGTGCGCATCACGCCCGCCACGACCCCTCCATCTGGGGAAGCGCTCTCGGGTGGAGGAGCCGGGGTTGCCTGCGCCAGGACGGCGCCGGCCGGGACTACAACCGGCGCGGGCCCCGAATTGAGGACCTGCAAAAAAAGTTCCTGGCCCCCCAACACGACTGTCAAGGCGCCCACCAACCCCTTCGTCCTTAAAAAGTAGCTCGACGGAGACAGGATGATACACGTCTCCGTGGAGCCCATTTCGAGTGGTCTGCACAACCTAAGGGGTAGCAGGATTTGTGACGCCGGAGGTACGGTCACTGCCGCTTTATTCAAGGACCGTACACTGGCGACCAAGGGAGACAGGACGGTAGGCAATTGTAGGAATTGCAGCCGCCTCCCTGATGGCATTTCCACACAGCCCTGGTCAACGAGAATTCGGATGGGCATCCTAGACAAAAAGTCGGTCCCCAAGAGGCATGGCACTGCCAAGGTCCTGGAGACCAAAATAGGCCCGGCCAACTCAATCTCGTCAACCCGAACCGACGCCACAACGTGGCGCAAGATACCCAAACTGCCGCCGTTCGCGGCGACACAAGCCCCACGAACCGGCCTTAACGGAGCAATGTTGCGGAGTAGCAGCCCGAAAGTGGCCTCAGAAATAATGGTGGCCGACGCCCCTGTATCTACCAGGAGGCGAACGTGCACCCCTTGCATGTATCCCGCCACCGCTGAGGAGCCGGCAGCTGCCGCCACCATCCAATGCGCAAGCGCATCCCAGTGGCGGGTCTGTCTGGGCCATTGAGCGGGTGATGACGATGGTGCACCCGACCCTTCGAGGACGACCCCATGACGATGGGCCCTAGCCCTGCTAGATGCATGAGGTGATGCGTCGCGACTCGCCTGGGGCCCTGGACCTGATGCCGACGAGGGTCCGGGAGGAGGTGGAGCCCCTTTTCCGAAGGCCCCCGGGGCATTCCGGCAGCCCCGCTCAATGTGGCCCCACTGAACACAGCGAAAGCAGGCCACCGTGGCCGCCTCCTGCGGACGGGAAGGTCCCGGCCACCCCCCCGCTGCTCCTCGACGATCGGGCATCGCCAGGGCCGCGAGGGTGTCCACCCCCTGAGAGGCGGCCCCCCCGTCCGGCGCCGGGACCCCCGCGCATGCCGCCATCTGAGGCTGTTGGCGGAGGGAGAGGTGCGCCTGAATGTTTTTGGCGACTGCCAAGGATGTGATCTGCCAATCATTGTTGATCGACAGAGCAATTCCTAGCTCCCTTGCCAGGTCAAGCAGCTTCCCCAAGGCCATAGAATCAAGCGCCCTGCCGTACAGGTCAGGGAATGCAGCCTGCGCCAGGGCCAGGAGCGAGCCGCGGAAGGCTATTGGCAGTTCACCCTCCTCCCGCCGACGCGGCGAGGTGTGGAGCAGTGGCCGCAGCCGCGGCAACCTCCCGCGGACGCGGCGAGGTGCGGGGATGCAACACCCGCTACCCACCTTGTAGATGCGTCGGCGTGGCCACGGCGGCCCCCGCGGGCCATGCCCCGGGCGCGGCAAAGTGCGGTAGAGTTGCGGCCCCAATGGGCCACGCCGTAGACGCAGCAAGGTGTGGAGGCGCCACCGCTTTCACGACCTACCTGTCAGCGGCGGCGTATGAAGCCGCGGCGTCGTCCGCGGCCCACCCCGCAGGCACGGTGAGGTACGTGGCCACGGCAACCTCCCGCGACGTGGCGAGGGACCACGGTATTGCGGCTTCCACGGGCCACGCCGAAGATGCGGCGGTATAATGAGGGTCTGCGGCGATCCCCGCGGCCCACCCCGCCGGCGCGGCGAGGTGTGGAGCAGTGGCCGCAGCCGCGGCAACCTCCCGCGACGCGGCGAGGGATGGCGGCATTGCGGCCTCCACAGCAGGGTTGCGATTTCCGCACCAATTTCCGCAAACATGCTGTTTTCGACCGCATTTTGCGGTAGTTTCTGTGACCCTCTTCCGCACAAATTTACGCAATTTGCGATGATTCCTGTGAAGACTTCCGCAAATCGTGACTTCGATTCCCGCCTTTCTCGGTGCCGTACTCGCGCGGTTGGCGCACATATCTTGCGTATGCCCATTTGGCTCTGCTGACTTCTGGAAAAAACGATATGTATATATGAACTATGGATTCCTGCATTCAGACAGCGTTGTTGGTGCGCACGAACTGTGAAAAAATTAATGAGAGCCGCGAGCTCTTGTGCGTCGAAGTACTTGTCGATGCCGTCGATGAAGCACACTTGCCACAAGTACACGACGCCACCGTTGACATGTTTGTCGCCGATAGGAATCCCTATGGTTGCATTATTCCGGATCGACGCAACCCCCAGCGCTGTGCTCAGGCCCTTTTGCCCAGCCCCATGATGTCTCCTAGCGTCTGCCATTCGGAGCCCTCGCAGTACTCGTAGCGACAAAGGAAAAACAAAAAACTGTAGCATTTTCTTTATTCATATTCTGTCGATATGCAAAACTATTCATCGTCGCTCAGATTGCAGCGCGTTGGGAAATCCACTGGTAATTTTGGCCAAGCGCTCAGATACCCACGCTGTTTTCGATACGCTCAGATACACACGCGTTTCCGCTCAGGTAATATCCTCGTCCAGCGTACGCTCATTTGCCTCTGTCGTAGCTACTTTATACCTCCTGCGAATATATACACTTTACTGCTAACGATTAAAACTTTGGCGCACAGGTCGGTCGGCTGTGAGAGGGCTTTCTCTCTGCAAAACAACATCAAGCCCGAGGAGTGGTTGCTCCTCTCGTGCAAGCAGTTGAACGCGCTTATAGTTTGCGCCCGCGACAAGCCAAAACTCAGCATCTTTCACGCCGAAGACGACATGAAGCGCTGGAAGAATGCGAAGAAGTGAAAGTACATGTGCTCGTAATCACGGCTCCGCATTTGAATAAAGTATGTGGTTCTTGTGCGGAAATGCGGAAATCATATATTCATTCCAATCAGTAACTCAAAGCCCTACGTGATGCTGGGCCTTGCATGTATCCTTTCCAATAGAACGCATTAACGTGTTGTTAAAAGCGCGCGGTCATAGGAGTAGTCTTTCCACCGTTTGCGGTTGACTTTAGCAAAAATGCGGGAAAATTTGAACCCTCCTTCCGCATTTTCCATGCGGAAATCGCAACCCTGCTCCACAGGCCACACCGAAGTTGCGGCCGTGGGATCAGCCAACACGGTTGAACGAGGAGCACAGCCACGTCCAGCCCTGGTGCTGTGCTATATCCCCTATCCTTACCGTCTTGCCCCTGGCTCCCTGTTTCACCCTCTCTCGACCCTTGACTCCAGCTACAACCCCGCTTACGTCACGGGGTCCAGCACGCATGATCCCATGTCCCGTGACGCCATCGCACCGGACAGCGCACATGACGCCACTACTCTCTTCTACTCCTCTACACAGGTACCACCACCACAGTATGCACTGCTGTCATCATAGCAGGTACCACCACCACAGTATCCACTGCTGTAATCATAGTAGGTACCACCAAAAAATGCACTGCTGTAGTGAAAGCAGGTACCACCAAAGTCGGTATGCACTGCTGTAGTCATAGCATGTGCCACCACTGTCAGTATGCACTGCTGTAGTGATAGTAGATACTGCTATCGAGTTGGTAGTTACTACTATAGTCAGTGTCATCATAGCAGGTACCACCACCACAGTATCCACTGCTGTAATCATAGTAGGTACCACCAAAAAATGCACTGCTGTAGTGAAAGCAGGTACCACCAAAGTCGGTATGCACTGCTGTAGTGATAGTAGATACTGCTATCGAGTTGGTAGTTACTACTATAGTCAGTGGATACTCTTATAGAGTCGGTAGATACTACTGTAGGCCCAGTAGATACTACTATGGTCAGTAGTTACTACAGTCACTAAATACTACTACACAGTCAGTAGCTACTACTGGCTCAGTAGATACTACTGTACAGTCAGTAGATACAACTACAGAGTCAATAGATACTCCTTCCTCGGTCTCTCTGTCTCACTCTCGCCGCTACACTATACTTCTTCCTGTACTCTACTGCTACTCTATACTTCTTCCGTTACTCCACTGCAACTCTATACTTGTTCCGTTACTCCACTGCTACTCTATACTTCTTCCATTACTCCACTGCTACTCTATACTTCTTCCCTTACTCCGTGTCTTCAGCTCCGACCGTCTGCATCCGCTCCCAGGCCCGACTCCACTCCAACTCCCCGCAACTCCAAAACCCCCTTCTATTTATCCCGGCCCTTTTTAATTCCCAATTAATTAGTTGGCTTCCCCCCGACGTCTCTCGCCTCCAGCCCCCGCTGCCACCTGTCTTCTTTCCCAGACTTTTAGGTGCCACTCAAACCCAACAACAACAACCAGCCAATCACAGCCCTGCATCCCTAATTGCTCGACGCGCCGTCTCCGACTCACCCTTCAGCCCCTGGTAACAGCCGCATGTCCCGATATGCTCCCACTGTACCCCACACGTACGTGTGTGCAATTTCCCCCCTTGGTGCGTGTTAAACCTCTATATATGTAAGGTTTTTAAGATAACTTTTAAAATAGATTTTTCACTTGGGCAACGCCGGGTACTTACCGCTAGTGGCTTATAAACCTTGACGAAATCAGCGAGCAATCACTTTGTGTGTGTTGGGTCGGTATGCAGTCAATATTGCCTCATCACACATCGTCACAAATGTCTGACCGCCCCCCCTCCCAGGTGCGTGACGTCCTTTATGGACGGCCCCTTGGCATGAACCGGTCGTCCTAAAAACCCCAAAAATGTCACTAGACGAGTTAGACTCAAGTTTAGACAAATCCTTCCGCCGTTTTGTCATGTGGACTAATTTGCTTATATTGTGTATGTACGTATGTGTGTGTGCGGTGACGATTATCTGAACCGGTCCTGGACCTCACCTCGGTCGATTTAGCCTCAAATAAGGACCTGGTGTGTTGTTTAAACATCGTTACTGGGGAGACAAAGGCGGCCGGGCATTGTGCTAGCCACCCACCCCCTCGTGTACCGTGCCGACCTTCATAGGTGTTATTCGCTAACAGCACTTGCCCCCTATAGTATGTTAAGACTATACAGGGGATCTTTGTCTTGTGTATGGGGTGTGGGGAGGGGTAGTGTAGCGGTTAGTGCGCTGTCCTACAAACCCAACCACAAGAGTTCGATTCTCACTCACGGCCAACACCAGTGACGATTATCTTAACCGATCCTGAGCCTCTTCTAGGTCGACTCAGCCATAAATGAGTGCCTGGTGTGATCTTCGGGAAAGTTCCAGAGGCTTCCCGGGTGGCTCCGCCCTTTCACATTTGCTATAGATGTAAACCCTACTCCAAATAAACCATAACTGCATAGCAAACAATGCCCCACATAATACAGGAGATGGTGCTCTCATTACACATTGATGTAGAGACGGAAATTACATTTTCAGATGTTGAAATATTTTGGTATTATATTTTATTAGTCTCGAGTCCATGTTCCTTTTATCATTTTCTAGTTTAATCTAGAGTAGACTCACATTGCTGGAACAACGAAGCGAAACCAGACCAGGTCCGATAATATCTCAGAAGGAAACAAAATAACTCACCACCCTCATCATTGCTCACATTTTCTCGCGCAACTCTCAAGGTTAATAAATGGCGCTTGTAAATATATATATTTTTAAAAGTGATATTTGTATGCATAAATATGTTTTTTAGAGAATGAATCTGAGTTTTTTGGAAAGGGAGCTGAGAGAAAATAACTGAATCCATTCCACCAACATTGTTACCATCCACTATCCAGGTCCACTGAATGGAAGAACGATTGACCTTTGTGGCTGAGTCGCGATATGAACACCATAGCCACATTTTAGATAACAGGGATTTCGTTTTTTTTACACCCAAAAACAGCAGGATGTGGCATGCATGGTGTGCATGCACATTCTATGTGCATCGCAAATGTGCGTTCTGCATGCACATTATGTATGGTGATTACACTATGAATAACCCAACCGGTAATGGATAGCCACCGTCACTTATATGAATACACTAGCGGAAAGTACCCGGCGTTGCCCGGGTGAAAAATATATTTTAAAACTTATCTTAAAAACCTTACAAATACATACACAAATACTAAGGTATTGTGAAAGCCCGGTGGGCTGTTTGTACATTTCTCCACCAACAAAATTATAAGAAGCTTGCAAAAGTTCAAAAAGTTATATAAAGTGTGGGGTAAATAGTTGATGTAAAAGGTTTCCGAAAATTGTGGACCCCCCCCTCAAAAAATATATTTACCCCTGCGTAGGTATATATACCTACACACCCTACAGACAACAGAGGAAGGAGTATCTATTGACTTTGTAGTTGTATCTACTGACTGTACAGTAGTATCTACTGAGCCAGTAGTAGCTACTGACTGTGTAGTAGTATTTAGTGACTGTAGTAACTACTGACCATAGTAGTATCTACTGGGCCTCCAGTAGTATCTACCGACTCTATAGTAGTGTAATGCGAGCATAAATGGGGTTGTTGCTGGGCTCGGGTCCAATCACACGGCCCGGGGTATTGGGGGGCAGAGCCTGCTCTGCGGGGCGTGTGGGAGGGGCCACCGTTCACCTCGGCTCCAATGGGAGGTGAGGTGAATGGGGGCGGAGCCAGCGGGGTAATAGGGGAAGGCCGGATCTGAGGATCCTGAAGGGGAGGAGTCAGGGTCACGTGGGAGGAATGTATATAAGTGGGAGCCCGGAAGAGATCGGGGCAGTCGGGGAAGTTAAGAGGCTGAGCCACGTTGGGTGGTGAGGAGGAGCCGTGCCATCGGCCACGTGGCCGAAGGACCTCTGCACGCCATCGGCCAGCGGTGTGCGGAGTGCGGGAGTAAAGGGAGCTAAGAGAGAGAGTGTGCGGTGCACGAGAGAGAGAGAGCGTGCGCGGAGCGCACGCGAGACAGCACTGGTTCGGGAGAGAGGCCAGTGGGGGGTGCGGAGAAGAACCAAAATAAAAGACGAACGGAGACCAGCATCGCCTGACAGAGTCCTTTATTACATTGGAGTCAGAAGTGGAACGAGATGTCAAAACACCTCAAGAAAAAGAATATACCTGCACCATCTTCAGAAGACGAAGAGGATCTTCCTCCAGTGGTGGCGGTCCCGACGTCGGCGAAGTGGCGACGGGCGACGCGCCAGGAGTGCAAGATGTCGTCGGGGCGGCCGAGCCGTCTGCGTCGACGGGTGCCGAGAACGGCTGGCGACACGTGGCAGCCCAACTTGATTCGCTGCGGGCCGTTCTGCTGCAGTTAGTCACCTTGGTGGCGCCAGCGACGATGCCGGATCGGCCACGCGGCGAGCCTGCAAGCGGGGAGCCTTCGAGTGGGGCCGAGCCGTCTGTCATTGGGGCCTGTGCGACACTTCCCGCCCTCTCCGACATGCGGCAGGACGCCGCATCTTGGGTGTGGTCGCGGACGAACGGCGGGAAGCCGCCATCTTGTCGCCGCCGCGGCGGGAAGCCGCCATCTTGTCGCCGCCACGGCGGGAAGACGCCATCTTGTCGCCGCTGGAGGGAACGCCTGCATCGGAAGACAGCAGCTCGGGGACTCGCAGCCATCGCCTGACGACAATTAAAGAATTCTCAATTGGAGGAGATTGGAGCGCATTTGCGTGGCGTTTTGAGTCGGCCGTCCGATCCGCCAAGTGGACGGATGCGGAGGCCTTGGAAGTTCTGCTGACGCTCCTGGACGACAAGTCTTTGAAATTCTTCCGCTCAATCAAGGCCGCGAAGAAAGCGACGCTGAAAGGGGTGTTCGAAGAGATGGCGGAAGCGTACGAGCCTCCGGACGACGCACACCGCAGATTCGTCCAGAGGAAACGGTCACCCGAGGAGTCGCCTGTGGCTTTCCGGGGCGCGGTGCTTGAGCTGGCCATGGCCGCGTATCCAGAGACGGAGCCCGACTTGCTGGAGCCCTTGATACTGGGTAAGATGTTGGAGCTGTCCAAGGACTTGGGCATTCCGATTCCGATTTGCGGCCATGAGCAGCTGACCTCCCGGATGGCAGCCAAGTGCCTCGATGCGCAGTTCAACTTGCGCCGTTGGGCACAGGTGACCGACTGGACGGAGAGCCCGACCGTGGAGGGAGGTGCCACCGGGTGGTCTCCGTCAAAGGCCCTCTTCGTGCCGGACGAGAAGGGGCCTGGCGATCTCTCTACAGCAGCGGCCCAGTGGGTTCCTCGAGGGGGAGCGGAGTCGCGCTCCGGCCCACCACTGAGGGATTGTTGGGACTTGTCGTGTTACTGCTGCGGGCATCTTGGACACTTCGCGCGGGACTGTCGGAGTCGCCCTCGCCCGCCTCTTCAGCCAGAGTCCCTGGCCAGGGACGCCACGTCAACGCCGGAGAGTCAACCGTGTCAGGCAAGTCGGTACGCATCAGACACCCGGCAAGGCCTGTCATCTTATGCATCACCGTCGGTATGCGTTCCGGGGGCCTGTTCTAACGGGGGGACTCTAAGGGATCCGCATCGCTCGCTGACACAATGGCGGAAATTGGCACGGAGAGTGGTCGCAGCCGCTACTGGGTCGTCGACCGTGCCGGGTTCGATACAGGGGGTCGACGTGCGGATTTTGGTAGATTCGGGCACGTCCGCAACTATCATTTCGGACGTGATATTCCATCTCCTGTCCATTCTGCCGTCGCGGGTACGACCGGTTTACGATTCATGTATTGCGGCAAACAGAGGGAGTATGGGCATCGTTGGTCAAGTGGAGGCACGTATTTCGGTTGGGGGTGTGTCGGCTGCGGGGACGGTGTTAATCTCCAGGTCCCTCGCTGTGCCGTGTTGTTGGGGACCGATTTCCTGGCAAAGATGCCCATTCAGATAAGGGTTGATAAGAATTGTATCGAGTTACCGGCGGGCCAGAAGATTTTCTTTTTGCCGTCGCCGTGGGGACAGTCCGCTCCGGACCGTCAGGTGCAGGCGCTATCCGATGTTTCGATCAATATTCCACCTGGCTCGCAGATGCTTATCCCACTGCCTTATCAGAAGCCCGTGCCTGGGGTCTAGGGAGCGGCGGGGGTGTTGTTGTTGCCGTCCAACGCGGTTGTGGATGGCCTGGCACTGGTCGCGGCATGAACGATTGTTCGGCCGTTTTTGCAAGTGTTGAATGGAGACGCGGACAATGTCGTCGTGCCGGCCGGGACGGTTTTGGCACATGGTACGACCGCCTTCACGGCCCATGATGATCCGGGCCACAGGGCCTCGTAGGGGGGTTTGGGCCTCGACGGCGCAGGACGATCGATGGATCGCCAGGTTGTGCCAAGAAAATGCGTCCTTGACTACGGACCAGCGGTCCGCGCTTCGTGCGCTGTTGGAGAAATGTTCTGATGTCTTTAGTAAAGATGATTTCGATCTGGGACGCACCTCGTTGCTCTCCCACCATATTAATACCGGGGATGCTGCTCCCATTCGGATGAATCCACATCGGTTGAGCCCGGCGGAGAGGGATCATGTACGCGGCGCGGTGGACGATATGTTAGCCGCTGACATTATCTCTCCGTCTAACAGCCCGTGGGGCGCTCCGGTGGTCCTGGTAAAGAAAAAGGATGGTAATTTATGGTTTTGTGTCGATTTTCGGAGGTTTAACAAGGTGTCGGTTGCGGACGCTTACCCCCTGCCGCGTATGGATGATTCCCTTGATGCCTTGTCTGGGGCATAATTTTTTTCCACTCTTGACCTCTCTTCGGGGTTCTGGCAGCTCCCCCTGGACGAGTCCTTGCCTTGCTGGTGTCTGTCGCGTCCGATGCGCCACTGACTTTGCCTGTTCAACCTGCAAGCACGCCTGTCGTGCCTCCTGTAGACGGGCCGGCTGTGATCCTGCCGGACACAGGGATTCCTGCACCGGGTGGGCCTACCACGGCGACGGGAACATTTGGCCCCGCTGCCCCTCCAACCCCGCCGCGGTTGCAGATGCAGGGGGCCCCGACTACGGACCTCTCTGGGGAACGGGGTGCTGGGACGGACAGGCCTCCACCAGCGGCGGATGGTTCCAGTTCCGCCGCTCCTAAAACCCTGTCGAGACTGCGACCTTTGAGGGCGCCGCCTCTCGTGAAGGACGGGCCGGCGACCCGCACTCGTTCCAAATCCTTTCCCTTTCGTTAATTATGTTGTTATACTCTCCGTTGTGTCTGGTGATTCCTGATTGTAATGCTGTCGCTCGCATTATTTGGTCCTATTGCAGCCGGGACGGCTGGCTTTTTCATCAGGGGGGGGTCATGTAATGCGAGCATAAATGGGGTTGTTGCTGGGCTCGGGTCCAATCACACGGCCCGGGGTATTGGGGAGCAGAGCCTGGTCTGCGGGGCATGTGGGAGGGGCCACCGTTCACCTCGGCTCCAATGGGAGGTGAGGTGAATGGGGGCGGAGCCAGCGGGGTAATAGGGGAAGGCCGGATCTAAGGATCCAGAAGGGGAGGAGTCAAGGTCACGTGGGGGGAATGTATATAAGTGGGAGCCCGGAAGAGATCGGGGCAGTTGGGGAAGTTAAGAGGCTGAGCCACGTTGGGTGGTGAGGAGGAGCCGCGCCATCGGCCACGTGGCCGAAGGACCTCTGCACGCCATCGGCCAGCGGTGTGCGGAGTGCGGGAGTAAAGGAAGCTAAGAGAGAAAGTGTGCGGGGCACGAGAGAGAGAGAGAGAGCGTGCGCGGGGCGCACGCGAGACAGCACTGGTCCGGGAGGAGAGCGTGCGCGGGGCGCATGCGAGACAGCACTGGTCCGGGAGAGAGGCCAGTAGGGGGTGCGGAGAAGAACCAAAATAAAAGACGAACGGAAACCAGCATCGCCTGACAGTTTCCTTTCACTACAGCAGTGCATATTGTGGTGTTACCAGCTATGATTACAGCAGTGGATACTGCGGTAGTGGTGGTACCTGCTATGATCTCAGCAGTGCATACTGTGGTGGTACCTGCAATGACAACAGCAGTGCATACTGACTGATGGTACCTGCTATGATGACAGAAGTGCATACCGACTGTGGTGGTACCTGCTATCACTACAGCAGTGCATACCGACTGTGGTGGTACCTGCTCTGATGACAGCAGTACATACTGTGGTGGTACCTGCTATGATGACAGCAGTACATACCGAGTGTGGTGGTACCTGGTATGATGACAGCAGTACATACTAACTGTGGCGGAACCTGCTATGATGACAGCAGTACATACTAACTGTGGCGGAACCTGCTATGATGACAGCAGTACATACTTAGTGTAGTGGTACCTGCTATGGTGACAGCAGTACATACCGAGTATGGTGATACCTGGTATGATGACAGCAGTACATACTGTGGTGGTGGTACCTGCTATGATCACAGCAGTGCATACTGTGGTGGTGGTTCCTGCTATGATCACAGCAGTGCATACTGTGGTGGTGGTACCTGCTATGATCACAGCAGTGCATACTGTGGTGGAACCTGCTATGATCACAGCAGTGCATACTGTGGTGGTTCCTGCAATGATAACAGCAGTGCATACTGACTGATGGTACCTGCTATGATGACATAAGTGCATACCAAAGGTGGTGGTACCTGCTATCACTACAGCAGTGCATACCGACTGTGGTGGTACCTGCTATGATGAGAGCATTACATACCGAGTGTGGTGGTACCTAGTATGATGACAGTAATACATACTGTGGTGGTACCTGCTATGATGACAGCAGTACATACTGTGGTGGTGGTACCTGCTATGATCACA
Organism: Lethenteron reissneri; assembly: GCF_015708825.2. Taxonomy (NCBI): domain Eukaryota; kingdom Metazoa; phylum Chordata; class Hyperoartia; order Petromyzontiformes; family Petromyzontidae; genus Lethenteron; species Lethenteron reissneri. Next base: position 4,851,358 of record NC_083844.1, on the reverse strand, counting down.
GCAGTACATACCGAGCGTGGTGGTACGTGCTATGATGACAGCAGTACATACTGACTGTGGCGGGACCTGCTATGATGACAGCAGTACATACCGAGTGTGGTGTTACCTACTATGATGACAGCAGTACATACCGAGCGAGGTGGTACCTGCTATGATGACAGCAGTACATACTGAGTGTGGTGGTACCTGCTATGATGACAGCAGTACATACTGACTGTGGTGGTACCTGCTATGATGACAGCAGTACATACCGAGTGTGGTGGTACCTGGTACAATGACAGCAGTACATACTGTGGTGGTGGTAGCTGCTATGATGACAGCAGTACATACCGAGTGTGGTGGTACCTACTTTGATGACTGCAGTACATACCGAGCATGGTGGTAACTGCTATGATGACAGCAGTACATACTGAGTGTGGTGGTACCTGCTATGATGACAGCAGTACATACTGACTGTGTTGGTACCTGCTATGATAACAGCAGTACATACCGAGTGTGGTGGTACCTGCTATGATGACAGCAGTACATACTGTGGTGGTAGTGGTACCTGCTATGATGACAGCAGTACGTACTGACTGTGGTTGTACTTGCTATGATAATAGCAGTGCATATTGTGGTGGTACCTGCTATGATCACAGCAGTGCATACCGACTGTGGTGCTACCTGCTATGATGACATCAGTGCATATTGTGATGGTACCTGCTATGATTACAGCAGTGCATACTGTGGTGGAACCTGCTATGATCACAGCAGTGCATACTGTGGTGGTACCTGCAATGATAACAGCAGTGCGTACTGACTGATGGTACCTGCTATGACATAAGTGCATACCGAAGGTGGTGGTACCTGCTATCACTACAGAAGTGCATACCGACTGTGGTGATACCTGCTATGATGACAGCATTACATACCGAGTGTGGTGGTACCTGGTATGATGACAGTAATACATACTGTGGTGGTACCTGCTATGATGACAGCAGTACACACTGTGGTGGTGGTACCTGCTATGATTACAGCAGTACATACCGAGTGTGGTGGTACGTGCTATGATGACAGCAGTACATACTGACTGTGGCGGTACCTGCTATGATGACAGCAGTACATACTGAGTGTGGTGGTACCTACTATGATGACAGCAGGACATACTGAGTGTGGTGGTACCTGCTATGATGACAGCAGTACATACTTACTGTGGTGGTACCTGCTATGATAACAGCAGTACATACCGAGTGTGGTGGTACCTGCTATGATGACAGCAGTACATACCGAGTGTGGTGGTACCTGGTACGATGACAGCAGTACATACTGTGGTGGTGGTGATACCTGCTATGATGACAGCAGTACATACCGAGTGTGGTGGTACGTGCTATGATGACAGCAGTACATACTGACTGTGACGGTACCTGCTTGATGACAGCAGTATATACCGACTGTGGTGGTACCTACTTTGATGACAGCAGTACATGAGGACCTGGTGTGTTGTGTAAACATCGTTACTTGGGAGACAATGGCGGCCGGGCATTGTGCTAGCCACCCACCTCCTCGTGTACAGTGCCAACCTTCATAAGTGTTATTCGCTAACAGTACTTGCCCCCTATAGTATGTTAAGGCTATACAGGGGATCTTTGTCTTGTGTATGGTGTGTGGGGAGCAGTGGTGTAGCGGTTAGCGTGCTGTCCTACAAACCCAACTACCAGAGTTCGATTCACACTCGCAGCCAACACCAGTGACGATTATCTTAACCGATCCTGAGCCTCTTCTAGGTCGACTCAGCCATACATGAGTGCCTGGTGTGATCTTCTGGAACGTTCCAGAGGCTTCCCAGGTGGCTCCGCCCTTTCACCTTTGCTCTAGATGTAAACCCTACACCAAATAAACCATAACTGCATAGCAAACAACACCACATATAATACAGGAGATGGTGCTCTCATTACACATTGATCTAGAGACAGAAATTAAATTTTCAGATGTTGACATTTTTCGTATTATATTATATTAGTCTCGATTCCATGTTCCTTTTATCATTTTCTAGTTTAAACTAGAGTAGACACATTGCTGGAACAACGGAGCTAAACCAGACCAGGTCCGATAATATCTCAGGAAACAAAATAACTCACCACCCTCATCATTGCTCACATTTTCTCACGCAACTCTCAAGGTTAATAAATGGCGCTTGTAAATATATATTTTCATAAGTGATATTTGTATGCATAAATGTTTTTTTAGAGAATGAATCTCTGTTTTTTGGAAAGGGAGCTGAGGGAAAATAATTGAATCCATTCCACCAACATTGTTACCGTCCACTATCCAGGTCCACTGGATGGAAGAACGATTGACCTTCGTGGCTGAGTCGCGATATGAACACCATAGCCACATTTTAGATAACAGGGATTTCGTCTTTTTTACACCCAGAAACAGCAGGATGTGGCATGCATGGTGTGCATGTGTGTAATAAAGGACTCTTTCAGGCGATGTTGGTCTCCGCTTGTCCTTTATTGGGTTCTTGTCTCGCACCCTGCGGGTCCTTGGCCGGACGCGCGCCCCTTCTGCCGTGCACCCCGCGCACGCTCCCTGTGCCCCGCACACTCTGCAGCCACACCGCTGCTCCGTGTGCCACGCACACTCTACCAGCCACTCACTAGCTACGTATGCCCCGCACACTCTACCAGCCACTCACTCCGCTAGCTCCTCAAACTCCGCTAGCTTCTCACACTCCGCTAGCTCCTAACACTCCGCTAGCTCCGGCTGCCCCACGCACACCGCTGGCCGACGGTGCCGTGGCCTCCGACCATGTGGCAAATGGCGCCACTCCTCCGCCACTGCCCAGCGTGGCTTCCCCCTATTTCCACTCTCTTCCAACTCCCAGATCTCTTCCGGCTCTCTCCCTATATCCTCCCCATCACGTGACCCTGACTCCTCCTTCCCATACTGCCCCCGTCTCTGCCCCCCGTACACCCCGTCTCCCATTGGAGCCGAGGTGAGCAGTGGCTCCTCCCACACGCCCCGCTGACCAGGCTCCGCCCCCCAATACTCCGGGCCGTGTGAGTGGCGCGGAGGCCAGCAACTAACCTGTTCTTGCTCGCATTACATGTGCATCGCAAATGCGCGTTCTACATGCACATTATGTATGGTGATTACACTATGAATAACCCAACCGGTAATGGATAGCAGTACATACTTAGTGTGGTGGTGTCTGTTATGATGACGGCAGTACATACCGAGTCTGGTGGTACCTGGTATGATAACAGCAGTACATACTGAGTGTGGTGGTACGTGCTATGATGACACCAGTACATACTGACTGTGGTGGTACCTGCTATGATCACAGCAGTGCATACTGTGGTGGTGATACCTGCTATGATCACAGCAGTGCATACTGTGGTGGAACCTGCTATGATTACAGCAGTGCATACGTTGGTGGTGGTACCTGCTATGATCACAGCAGTGCATACTGTGGTGGTACCTGCAATGATAACAGCAGTGCATACTGACTGATGGTACCTGCATTGATGAAAGAAGTGCATACCGACTGTGGTGGTACCCGCTATCAATACAGCAGTGCATACCGACTGTGGTGGTACCTTGTATGATGACAGCAGTACATACTATGGTGGTACCTGCTATGATGACAGCAGGACATACAGAGTGTGGTGGTACCTGCTATTGACAGCAGTACATACCGAGTGTGGTGGTACCTGCCATCACTACAGCAGTGCATACCGAATGTGGTGGTACCTGCTATGACATCAGTATATACCGAGTGTGGTGAGTACCTGCTATGATGACAGCAGTAGATACTGAGTGTGGTGGGACCCGCTATAATGACAGCAGTACATACTGACTATGATGGTACCTGCTATGATGACAGCAGTAAATATTGTGGTGGTATCTGCTATGATGATAGCAGTATATACTGTGGTGGTGGTACCTGCTATGATGACAGCTATACATACTGCGGTGGTACCTGCTATGATGATTGCAGTACATACTGTTGTGGTGGTACCTGCTATGATGACAGCAGTACATAATGTGGTGGTGCTACCTGCTATGATGACAGAAGTACATACTGTGGTGGTACTTGCTATGATTGCAGCAGTACATACTGTGGTGGTACCTGCTATGATGACAGCAATACATACTGTGGTGGTGGTACCTGCTATGATGACAGCAGTACATACTGTGGTGGTACCTGCTATGATGACAGCAGTACATATTGTGGTGGTGCTTCCTGCTATGATGACAGCAGTAAATACTGTGGTGGTACCTGCTATGATAACAGCATTACATACTGTGGATGTGCTTCCTGCTATGATGACAGCAGTACATACTGTGGTGGTGCTACCTGCTATGATGACAGCAGTACATATGTAGGGGTGTTATGGGAGGAAAACAGACGTTTACACAGGTGTGGCCACATCCACGTCCGCAAACGGTTACCACGCTGGGGAGGCTGTGGGGGGATGCTGTGATCCCACACAGCCCCGCCCCTCGGTGCGGTGGCAAGTTGGTAAAAAAGGCGGAGAGCCAGAGAGCTCGAGGCAGACGTTGGAACGAGTCAAGATGAAGAACCAGTTTAGATCGAAGGCCAGCTAGCTAGTCGCTGGAACTCCTCTGGTCACTGTCCTTCTAAAGGTCGGCCAGAGCAAGCCAGGGATGCGACTCCAAAGCCACGAGAGTCGACGTCCTTCTAAGGGCCGACTTCGTGTGGCTGGTTGTCGGGATCTGTGCCTAGCCAGGGCCAGATCAGGTCGTCTCCTTGAGAAGATGTGTGTGAGAATAAGTGGGAGCTAGCTTGGGATTACTTACCCTTAATAAACGGGTGAAGGGGCCGCTACCTCTTCTGTTATACGCTGTACCTGCGTAAGAGTTAATAAACGGGTTTTGCCTCAAGCTCGACCGTCCCTGTTGTCACTACACATACTGTGGTGGTACCTGCTATGATGACAGTAGTACATGCTGACGTTATGTATTTAAAATGTAAAAGGTTAATTTGTGAATATGTGTGTCTGTTCGAAATGTTAAGCATACTTGGCGACATGCAACCAAGTTTTTAAAACTTGAATAAGCCGATTCTAAAGGAATCTACAACCTTCGATTCAATTTCGATTTAAAGCTTTCGTGACTGCAGGGATTCATCTTCTTGGTTCTTTCGGTAAAGTCACGTAGAAGGGAAATAATAAAATAATAAAAATAAAACATAATAAATAATTCTCACGACGTTTCGGCCACAATGCAAGCAGCCGTCCTCAGGTGAAGAACAGGTCTGTCGGAAAGACAGCGTCTGAATGAAACACCACCAGGCTTGGAGCGTATATTTAAGCTGGGTTGGAGGGGGAAGAGCGCCTTGACAATAATTTGCATATCAAGAGGAATTTAGCATATTTATAGGAAATGCAGATATGGGATTAGTCATTACTTGTGGAATGCGTAAGAGGTGGGCGGGGGGTTTCAAAGTCATAATATGCCCGTGCATTATGCAGGATTAGCAGCATCAAAGGGAGGGAGTAAGGTTAGCATTAATAAAGGGAAGGAATGTAAATAGAGTGAGGGACGGTGACTTTCAGACCGCAGTCCACTCACTGGCATTGACTAAATTTATTTTATTCTCCACAGGGAATGGATTCTTTGCTCCGCTGCAAGTCTCCTACCACCACTATCCCATTGACATATTTCGTTGCTTCCTCTTAGTACCTTTCACGCGACGGTCAAAGGTATAGTGTATAGCAGATTGTATAAGAATAAATAGTATAAAAGTGTAATGTTTAATACAATGTATAAGGTAATATATAGTATCGTAATTGATTTGTGAATATACAGCAGTGTGGTATACAATAGGGTGGGTAGAATAATACATAGTGTAATATTACAATGTATAGTCTATAAGCATATTAGTTGCTGCAGCTCCATACTATTAACATTCCTTCCCTTTATTAATGCTAACTTTACTCCCTCCCTTTGATGCTGCTAATCCTGCATAATGCACGGGCATATTATGACTTTGAAACCCCCCGCCCACCTCCTACGCATTCCACAAGTAATGACTAATCCCATATCTGCATTTCCCATAAATATGCTAAATTCCTCTTGATATGCAAATTATTTTGTCAAGGCGCTCTTCCCCCTCCAACCCAGCTTAAATATACGCTCCAAGCCTGGTGGTGTTTCATTCAGACGCTGTCTTTCCGACAGACCTGTTCTTCACCTGAGGACGGCTGCTTGCGTTGTGGCCGAAACGTCGTGAGAATTATTTTATTATATTTTATTTTTTATTATTTTATTATTTCCCTTCTACGTGACTTTACCGAAAGAACCAAGAAGATGAACTTTCGATTCTTTTGCGCTATTTAAAGAATCGATTCTTGGCGCGCTCAGGTTTCATTTTTATTACTGAGTTTTATATTCATTGGTATGTTATGTTTTTAAGTTTTCAGAAGTTTTAAAATATATTTTTCTCCCGGGAAACGCTGGGTATATCGACTCTAAAGCACAAAGTCCTCGCCTGACAAGAGTGGCCTGTTGAGGCCTAGTCCCGTGCTGAGCCCCCGGCCTCGCCTAGATTGCCCAGCCAGCTGAGGCTGGGGGCTGGGCCGCTACCACCCCCCCCCCCCCCCGCCGCGCTAGAATAATCCTGTATCGGCACTATAATATTAGTATCTACCGACCCTATAATAGTAATTGCACACATTGGGTTGGGGGGGGAGGGAAGAGGACGTGACACTTTGATGAATTTACCTCAGCGTCGCGTGTACATTTTTTTGCATTTGGGTTAGATGGGTCAATGAGGATGGGCCAATGAGCGTCACGCAGCAAAATCAAGCTAATGCCGTACGTCACATTGCACCATCTTTCTCCTGGTACTACGCAGTTTGTCGCACAACCCATTAAAATATATATATAATAAATAATTGCCGGTACGTTTACAAATGCCTGGGCTTTTCTTTGTCCCAGTCCGTCACCGGAGACAAACAACCCTTCGCTACTCGCCGTTGCGCAATATCCTTCCCTCGCTAGCCGCATTGACTATACATCTGCCACCACTGTGACCAGACCCACGAGACGGATTCTTCCTCCAGTACAGTATGAATAAATATTATGATTCTCACGGACAGGGCCAGTGAAGTGTTCCGCCTCGATTGTCAAGCAGCAAATTCCAATAGCCCATTATCTCACTTCCCTATTGGCCAAATTCCATAATGCGTGATGGGTCCTGGGCCAAACAAAAATACTAAACAATTTTTTTTAACCACACTATTTTTTTTCCAAAAAAAGGTCCCCACTGAGCTATGCAACTCTTTTTCAGAAGCAACGTGGCTGTCACAAATGATAGCTCAACGAAGTGGATTACCATCATGTGGACATTTATAGCAGCCAAATAATCTAAACGCGTGATGTTGATTATAAATGTGTAGGAAAAAAACCGGAGGACCCGGAGAAAAATCCACGCAACCACCACGGGGAGAGACAGAGACACGTATGTAAACTACAAATATACAGCAGCATGTGTCAGGGTCGGGGGTCGAACAATGTATAATTGTGCACTCCTTACAGCCAATTAGTAAAGTTTGTCACTTAAAAAACGTGCCAATTAGTTTTTACTTCAGCACTAACCGGTTGTGTGTTGGTGAGTAAACTCACTACAACATTTACAATTCGAGTACCGTGAGGTTTCGCCGGTATTCATTAACGGTTGGGTTATTCATAGTGTGTTAAACATATATAATGTGCATGCTGTCAAATGGCATAAATAAGTGGCAAGGGAAACTACAATGGAGGGTGGTATCCACCTGTAATAGAGAAAGCGGGTGATTTAAAATTAGAAACACCTGCAGCAAACAAGGTGTCAATCAATCTTAATTTGGAGCTTTCGTGACTGCAGGAATTACTTTTTGGTTTTATCGGTAAAGTCACGTATAAAGTAAAAATAATTAATTAAATAATAGCATACGACGTTTCGATTGCAACACAAGCAATCATCATCAGGTATAAATGAAATAGCAACAAAAATCTAACCAGAAAACTATAGGCAGACATATAAGCAGACAGATATCACCAAGATACATAGAGAGAGAACAACACATAGGCACATAGAGAGAGAATGTCTCTGTGACGAGGCCTTAAATAGAGAGAGGAGGCGGGGGCGGAGAGAGGGAGGGGTTAGATAAAAAATTAGCATGTCAATGAGTAGGACGACAGGTGGTAAAGTATGCAAGCTTGAAAATTAGGAGAACGGGAGAGAGACACACTAAATTAAATAACCTAGCAAAATATCGAAATGTAATGTAATGCAACACAGAGAGTCGGTCAACACACATTAACGCATAGCCTGGTTGATTACGTATTTCAAAGATTGCTAAGTTAGAATGTGTGAAAATTCCAAAAAGAGACAAAACACAAAACACGAGAAACGGAGACACACAGACAGAGTAGAACATAAGAACGACAAAAACCGAGTGGAGACAGAAAAAAGTACACTAAATACACGGGCAGAGAGAGGAAACAAAAAACCCAGAGTGAGAGAAAAAGATAAACTTAAAACTTCCCCGTAGAAGTGGACCAATCTTAATTTGGAGCTTTCGTGACTGCAGGAATTACTCTTTGGTTCTTTCGGTAAAGTCACGTATAAAGATAAAATAATAAATTAAATAATAGCATACGACGTTTCGATTGCAACACAAGCAATCATCATCAGGTATAAATGAAATAGCAACAAAAATCTAACCAGAAAACTATAGACAGACATATAAATAACTTAGAAAAATATCGGAATAAAAAACCTAGCAAAATATCGAAATGTAATGTAATGCAACACAGAGAGACCGACTCTCTGTGTTGCATTATATTTCGATATTTTTCTAGGTTATTTAATTTAGTGTGTCTCTCTCCCGTTCTCCTAATTTTCAAGCTTGCGTACTTTACCACCCGTCGTCCTACTCATTGACATGCTAATTTTTTATCTAACCACTCCCTCTCTCCGCCCCCGCCTCCTCTCTCTATTTAAGGCCTCGTCACAGAGACGTTCTCTCTCTGTGTGCCTATGTGTTGTTCTCTCTCTATGTATCTTGGTGATATCTGTCTGCTTATATGTCTGTCTATAGTTTTCTGGTTAGATTTTTGTTGCTATTTCATTTATACCTGATGATGATTGCTTGTGTTGCAATCGAAACGTCGTATGCAATTATTTAATTTATTATTTTATCTTTATACGTGACTTTACCGAAAGAACCAAAGAGTAAGGTTCAATCACCATTAGTGTGGGGGGTAGGGAGTCAGACATTTGTGACGAGGGGGGTTGAGAAATGTGACGTCACATCAAAATGCGCAACTTTAAATAAATACAGACAACACGTTCTATTTAATTAAATAGACTTTTTAATACATGTTTTCTCCTACAAAATCAGAGTGCAAAGCCACATTAAATACGCACTACAATGACAATAGTTTAAAGCGATTTGAAGCATGTTTTATTTATTTTTTGGGGGGGGGAGGGCAGAGCTTTGTGACGTCATATTTGAGGGGGGGGTCTGACTTTTTGTGACGCCGTGTAACGAAGAGGGGGGGGGGGGTCAAAATCGTCCAAAATCGCGTGACGTCATTTATTGACTGCTCCTTATGACACCACTCTCTGGTGGAAAGGGGCCAGCAGGCGCCAGCTCGCTTTCTCTCGAACGACGGTGGCAGGGCGGTGGTGGCCCACAATGTGCTGGCTCGAGCTTCACCTTGAAGTCTGGTTTCTTATGAAATAAAGCTCAAAAGTTGGTGGTAAACGCCATCTAAGGCTAAACTTGCCATAAGGGGTGTGCGTTTTCGGGAATGCGTAGGCTCAGGTGTGAGTGTCGGGATGAAGGGGTCATCCTGTGGCCTATTGTGAGCAGAGTGTTGTCCCAGATATATGTTACAGTGGGAAAGCTGGCAGGGGGAGCTTATCTACAAATTAAAGACAAACCAACTCTCTTGAATCACCTCATTTTCGTATAGATTGCTGTCTCACTCGACACGAAGCACTCTAGACACGGGCGTGACTTGGCTGACCAAAAATATAAGTGGCTGCGATAAAGGTGAGACAGGAGAAGTAGACAATAACTAAAAGTGCTATACATGCATAACGCGCATGTGAGATGCACATACAATGTTCATGCACACCATGCATACCACATCCTGTCGGTTTTAGGCACAAAATATTATAAATACAGTAACACCTTGGTTGCGAGTAACTTGGTCTGCGAGTGTTTTGAAAGACGAGCAAATTTTTTAAATAAATATTAATTTGATAAACGAGCGAGGTCTTGCAATACGAGTACTGTAGTACGTACATTATACGCTTTGTCTGCCGAGCGTCACGTGATCACAACTGAGCCGATGGTTCTCTCTCTCGCTGCGGGATTGTGGGTAATCGTCTCCCATGCTCGGTCTCAGTCGGCGTGCCTCACTCGTATAGTCAACATTCGTGCGAGCGTATACTGTTTACTATAGTGTTGTGACCACGAGTGTGTGCATAAAGCATTTTTTAAATTTTGTGTCCAAGTGTAGTGCCTGTTCTTTAGTAACTGTACTGCAACAATGGGCCCCCTCCTCTCCTCTCTCTCGTCTCCCTCACACCAGCCACGATTAAATGTAATTAATAAATTTGATTACTTTATATTAAATTAAAATAATAAAAGGTATTTTGTATTCATAATTTTTACATGACTATTTTTGGGTTGTGGAACGAATCATCTGAGTTTCCATTTATGCGGAAATTCTCTTTGAAATACGAGTGCTTTGGATTACAAGCACGTTTCTGGAACGAATTATGCTCGAAATCCAAGGTTTTACTGTACCTGTTATCTGAAATGTGACGGTGTTTGTGTCGCGACTTGGCCACGAAGGTCAATCGCCCTTGGTGAGTTTTTTTTTTTTAAATTTCGTCTGAGATATTATCGGACCTGGTCTGATTTAGCTCCGTTGTTCCGGCAGCGTGAGTTTACTCGAGTTTAAACGAGAAAACGAGAAGAGGAGCATGGACTCGAGATTAATTAAATATATTACCAAGAAACGTCAACATCTCATTGCAGTTTCTGCCTCTACAGGTCCATGTTTTTATTGGATACAAATGGTTGCATGGTGGTGCTATTTGCCTCACGGTTCACGTTCAAGTTCATGTGACGTTAATGAAAAAAAATAGGAGTGCTCGGTTTCAAGTTCCAAATTTAAAAAAATTCCAACAAAATTGCTCGCAATTACTAATCTTAATTTATCTTCTTGGTTCTTTCGGTAAAGTCACGTAGAAGGGAAATAATAAAATAAAATAAATTTAATATAATAAAATACAATTCTCACCACGTTTTGGCCACAACGCAAGCAGCCGTCCTCAGGTGAAGAACAGGTCTGTCGGAGAGACAGCGTTTGAAGGAACACCACCAAACTTGGCAGCATATATTTAAGCTGGGTTAGGGGAGGAAGGGCGCCTTGACAAAGAATTGGCATATCTACAGAGGAATTTAGCATATTTATGCAGATATGGGATTAGTCACTACTTGTGGAATGCGTAGGAGGTGGGGGGTCTCAAAGTAATATTATGCCCGTGCATTATGTAGGATTAGCAGCAACATAGGGAGGAGGTAGGGTTAGCAGTAATAAAGGGAAGGAATTTTAATAGTAAGGAGCTGCAGCAGCCAAACCACCACGTAAAAAACTAAAATATAAACTACATCAATATGTAATAAAAGACTCGGACGCTTCTCTCTGACTCCGTGTCCTTTATTTGGGTTCTTGTCTTTTCTCTCACGGCACTCTCTTAGAGACCCTCTGCTTGCAGCCCCTGGCTGCTGTCACTATTGTAGCCTCCTTCTTCTCCTTGCAGACTCGCTGCTAACTCCGTGCGCAGACCCCCGCTGCCAACTCCGTGTGCAGACCCCCCGCTGCCAACTCCGTGTGCAGACCCCCGCTGCCAACTCCGTGTGCAGACCCCCGCTGCCACCTGCAGCCTCCTCGCTGCTCCTGCTGCTCCGGGGTCGGTCACCGTTGGTCGACGGTGCCGAACCTCGTTCCCCGTGTACGTGGCGATCTCGCCACTCTCCCACTCTCGCCCTACGTGGCCTCACTCGTTCCTAGTCTCCAATCACTCCCCCTCCTCTTCCGGTTTCTCTCCCTATAGACCTGACCCCTCTCCCCCACGTGACTTAACTACTCCCCTCATGACGTCACATCCGGAAGGTCGTTTACGCCCGCATTACACCACCCTCCCCCGTAGAGAAAATCCAGCCGACCTCGGCTGAACAACAACTTAACAAGTAATGCGAGTGTAAAAGACCAATACGTTAAAGGACACGAAGCATACAACAACAATAAAAACAAGAACACAACACAAAGTTAACGAAATGTGAGGGATTTCGAGCGAGTGCGGGTAGCCGGGCCGTCCCGGACGGTCGGCGGCCCACCCGCCGAGCGGGAACGTGGCAGGGTTTTAAGGGCGACAGGATCAAGTTCGTCCGTCGCCATTGGAGGCCTGCCACCGTCCTGGTCCCGTTCAGAGGCGTCCCGTAATCGCGTCCGTGGCGGGGTAGGAAGGGCTGCAGGTCCCGGAGATTCCGCAGCCCTGGTCGGCACCCCGCGAGCGGAGCGTCCTCCCTCCTGCGGCGTCACGGCCGGCTTGTCTGTGCTGTAGAATCTTTCTTGGGAGCGTCCGCTGTCGAGGCCTCCTGCTGGGGCGGACCCGGAACGCGGGCCCAGCAGTCCCTGGCATAATGGCCCCGACGCCCGCAGCGGAAGCACTCGATGTCGTTGCGGCGCGTAGCGGGCACCCCGTCCCGACGCGGCCGTATCGGCGGCGCAGCCCGCGGCCCCGGCCCACCCCGGGCCGGCCACGGAGCGGAGGCAGCTGACAGCTCCTGCTGGCTGCTCCCATCCGGCACGTACACGGCCTTTTTAGGGTCCCACCCTACGGCACTCCCCTCGACGACAGGACCACCTGTCCACGCCGTAACTTGTTTCCAGCGGCGAAGGTTAAACTGGGTGTCCAGACCCTTCGCCGCGGCCCGGGACGTGAGCTTTTCATGACCGCACACCGGCATAGGAATGCCGAGATCCCGGGACAACTCCAACATTTTCCCCAGGATGAGAGGTTCCAGCAGGTCAGGCTCCGTCTCCGGGTAAGCGGCCATAGCTAGCTCCAACACCGCGCCCCTATACGCCACCGGTGACTCCTCGGGTGCGCGTTGTCGTTGCACAAACCGGCGATGGGCATCATCCGGCGGCTCGTACGCGTCCGCCATTTCGTCGAACACACCTCGCAGAGTCTTCTTCTTTGCGGCTTTTATAGAGCGAAAAAATCGAACGGACTCATCATCGAGAAGAGTCGGAAGAACCTCTAGAGCCTCGGCGTCCGTCCACCTCGCTGAGCGTACCGCTGCCAGAAATCTACAGGCGAACGCACTCCAATCGCCCCCGATGGAGAATTCCTTGACAGTTGTTAGGTGACGACTGCGACTCCTTGGCCTGCTCTCTCCAGCCGCTGGCTCCTCTGGTGGCAAATTCAACATGGCGTCGCAACGCGGTGTCGACAAGATGGCGGCTGACCGTCGCGGAGGTCCCAAAATGGCGGCTTCCCGCTTTTTGTCGTGCGCCACGCCCAAGATGGCGTCTTCGTGCCGCGTGGCCGATGGCGGCGACAGCGAAGACAACCTGGACTTCTGCGGACCACCAACATCTCCTTCCGACGCCGCCCTCGGCGTGACAAGCTCACACAACTGTGTAATGACGTTCTTGAGAGTTACAAGTTGCTCCGCCATCTGGCTCCATCTTGAATCCGCGTCCTTTGGAGCAGACGGGTCCGCCGACACGGCGACCTCTTGGACCCCCGGACCCGCACTCGTCCCAGCACGGATCTCTTCCTCTGCCAGAGTCAGGCCGACTTCAGGAGGAAGATCATTGTCGTCGGAAGATGAAGCCGATGCCGGAGACGGAATATTATTTTTTCTCAGTTGTTTCGCCATGCCGTTACACTTCTGACTCCAGTGTAATAAAAGACTCGGACGCTTCTCTCTGACTCCGTGTCCTTTATTTGGGTTCTTGTCTTTTCCCTCACGGCACTCTCTTAGAGACCCTCTGCTTGCAGCCCCTGGCTGCTGTCACTATTGTAGCCTCCTTCCTCTCCTTGCAGACTCGCTGCTAACTCCGTGCGCAGACCCCCGCTGCCAACTCCGTGTGCAGACCCCCCGCTGCCAACTCCGTGTGCAGACCCCCGCTGCTAACTCCGTGTGCAGACCCCCGCTGCCACCTGCAGCCTCCTCGCTGCTCCTGCTGCTCCGGGGTCGGTCACCGTTGGCCGACGGTGCCGAACCTCGTTCCCCGTGTACGTGGCGATCTCGCCACTCTCCCACTCTCGCCCTACGTGGCCTCACTCGTTCCTAGTCTCCAATCACTCCCCCTCCTCTTCCGGTTTTTCTCCCTATAGACCTGACCCCTCTCCCCCACGTGACTTAACTCCTCCCCTCATGACGTCACATCCGGAAGGTCGTTTACGCCCGCATTACAAATATACTAAATATACTCTCCAATAAGCTGAGCTACTAACAGTAAGTCATACTTAAGTCATGCTTACTGTTAGTCATACTTACTGTTACTAGAAAAAACTAAAATATTAACTACAGTAAGTATGACAAACTAAAATATAAACTAACAGTAAGTATGACTTACTGTTAGTTTAGCTTATTGGAGAGTATATTTAGTATATTGATGATATTGATGAAGTTTATATTTATTTTTTTACGTGGTGGTTTGGCTGCTGCAGCTCCTTACTATTAAAATTCCTTCCCTTTATTACTGCTAACCCTACCTCCTCCCTTTGTTGCTGCTAATCCTACATAATGCACCGGCATAATATTACTTTGAGACCTCCCCACCTCCTTAGCATTCCACAAGTAGTGACTAATCCCATATCTGCATTTTCCATAAATATGCTAAATTCCTTTGTTCATATGCAAATTTCTTTGGCAAGGCGCCCTTCCTCCTCTAACCCAGCTTAAATATACGCTGCCAAGCTTGGTGGTGTTCATTCAGACACTGTCTTTCCGATAGACCTGTTCTTCACCTGAGGACGGCTGCTTGCGTTGTGGCTGAAACGTCGTGAGAATTGTATTTTATTGTTTTATTTTTATTATTTTATTTATTTCCTTTTATGTGACTTTACTGAAAGAACCAAGAAGATGAATCCCTGCAGTCACGAAAGCTTTAAATCGAAATTTAATCTTAATTTAATATTATATGTGAGCACAGTTAGCCATATTACGGTGCAGAAGCAGTTCCAGATAATTGTACTGCATTTAAACTCTGCAGGATGCCTTAAGCCTCAGCTTTAAGCATTTGTTTAAGGCACTGCACCAAAGTCGAGTGATAATGATGGCAATCGGCAGTATGCAAGAGCCGATCAATGGGTCATCGTAACAGGATGGCACACGGGGTCACGAAAGGGCGACAGTGGTGGGAAGAAGTGGAGCGGCGAGGGGAGGGTAGAGGAAGGGAATGATGGGCAAGTGGGTAAATCCACTCGCTGTCGCAACGGCACCCTTATTGAAGACTACATTCGTCTGTGAAATGTAAAACGTAACGCCTTTGCGAGAGTAATTAGCTATGATAATTAAACAATAATTTAGTTATAACTTCTTTTGGTTCGCCAAAAGGAGCACAACACAAGCAATTCAAGTATAAAAATATTTCTCAGCTTTGGCGTTCTCTGGTCTGACACTGGTGAGACTAGGACATAAAAAAACTGTCTGGTGTAGGCCAATCAGTTTCAAAGACAATGCACATTATCCGAGTTTGTCTGCATGTGTAGAGGAGAGAAATACGCGGTGCGCATAGTTAAACGGGTGCAACGAAGGGCAAACAGGTGTGAATTTTGCAACATTAGGTTTGCACCGACAAACTGACGGTAGTTAAGGGGAGAAGCGGGTGCACCTGAGGTCAGACAGGTGGGTTCGCTGTGACCGGAGGTTGCTGTCAAAGGGACGGAAGATGGGGGTGATTTAATGGGCCAAAAGGCGCCGGCCTGGTGGCAGCTTGAGGGAAAGCACGTGAGGAATTGGAATGAGGGGGGATATATAAGGAGAGCATGCATAAGCGGGGCGGGGGGGGGAGTTGTTCATGGGGAATGAAGAGTGAAGAGACATCAACGCTGCTGCTCCAGCCGTCAACCCGACCGAAAAAGCCTAAGAGTATAGGGATCTCAACCCTCACGTCATCGCCGGGCGGGTGTTTGCTGAACCCCCCGCCCGGGACAGATGGGTGAGCAGGTCTGAGGGAGCGTAGGTGAGGGCAGCGGTGGAGGTGCGGAGTCGTTGAGTGCGAAGTTGCTGTGTGCAGAATCGCTGAGAGCAGAGCTGCTGAGTGCAGGATTATTGAAGGGCAGAATAGATAGGAGCGGGGAGAAGTCAAGTATATGTGACCATACAGATAGTTATAGGAGTGCCTATAACTGGCACAAGAACAGTTAAATAAAGTGTAAGCATGTGACTTGTTACAACGTGTCGGTGAGTAATTATTGAAGACACTACACATGTTCAACACAATTACGTGTGGTTAATGCAGACATTATTCTTTGCTAAAGGTATCTATTTGGTGTTTGAACATCTTAACACCTTGTTTTATTGTTAGAAATAGTAAAGCCGAGTCTAATTTTTCATACTTTTGTAGGGTACTGTACATGGCAAGGGTTATAGTGGGGTCTGTGGAGATGGGTAGAAACAGGTGCAGCGAACTGTACGAGGGAAGGTTCGAGAAGGGAGTAGAAGACAGTAGAGTCTGCCAGAAGAATCTACTGAGGGGAAAGTGCTGGAAGTTACCAGGGCGTAGCTGAGCAGGTATATAAGTTGTAGTGAGGCCCGTGATCGGGGCGTTGGCTTGCGGACTGAAGGACGACTGTAGGTGGACAACCTTTGGGCTAATTGGTGGAGATCGACATCGTGGAAACCATCAAGAAAGACTGTTCGAGATGAATCTAGTAGAAACCACCGGGACTGCAGATAGATAGTCATAGCCTTGTGAAACGTGAGTCATACTCTTGCCTTGTAAATGCGATACTGTAAAATAAATCGTCTAGAAAATCGAACCTGCGAAGGAGCTTTTTTACACTTTGATACTGCAAAAAAAAAAACATAGCCAACCGTGGTAATCGGAAGTGCAGGGGAAAAACAACAAACTAAACACTCAAAAACTGTTTTTTTTAATACAGATGTAGTGGCATAGCACTGATTGTTGGACAGCAGCAGCAACTGCAGGTGGGCACTTAGTGCACACCCCGCTGAGCATATACGCAGATGTACTGGCAGGGCGGAGGAACAGGGGCAAGGGTCATGATATACCTCGTGTGGAAGCCCCTGGAACCTTCTCGAGGTTCAAAGGGAGGCGCTGCTAGGGCGGAGCCAAGCCACACCAAAGGGAATATAAGCAGCAGACAGCAAGAGTTCTGGGGCTGCGGGTTCTGGGATTGGACTCGTCTCGTCATCTCTGTTGTCGTCGTCACCCTCGTCGCTGCCGCCTTCGCCCGATCATTGCGCAGCCGGACAATAGTTGGCTGTCCCGGTCGACGCCGTCAGTGCAACGCGAACAGGGTCGTGTTTGGAATGGGGCGCGCGGCAGAGCGGTCGTGTGTTAAAGAGAGAGGGGGCCCAAGTGGTGGCATGAGCTTGGCAATAACAGCAAAAAAAGAGGGCAGAGCAGTGCCTCCTGCGACGACCTCGTCTCCGGCTGACTGTCGGTCGCACGCCACCTGCACACACAGATGACACTACACAATGAAGGCAATCACAAGGTTGTCATTTCATTTAGAGGAACAATAACATTAATATTACCTAGTTGGAAATCAGCACTTTTTCTTCTATGACAAAAATCATCAACTTATCTCTCAGTCTTGAGTTCTAACAATCCATTTAACATCTGCACATGAGCTCATTCAATTGCTCAGCCTCTAAGGTGGATGTTAGTTTGGAGAACTGGCCACAGTGCATTATAACCATGATGTACCCTGCCCATGTGAATGTTAAAACTTCCTCAATGCTCTCCATTTCAGTGCAAGTCTCAACCCCTACGTCAATACTTCAACAACTGTAATGACTCTGACGACAATAATATAAGAAGAGCCACTTTTATTAGTTTACACCAAAAGGAACCCTACTATAAAATTACATAAGGGACCCTAGGCTTCTTGATTGTCTTCCAGCTTGTGTCTTCGAACGTCCCCACTCCTTGTGCTCTCCGCTTATATATCCCTCAGTCCCCTTTCTCGAATGTTCCCTCGCCTTATTTCCCTTGGCCAATCCCTGTCCTTTCCCTCTAACGGATCTAAACTGTCGCCTCTGGGTTCCACTCTGTTTTCTGCATATTCTCCTTGAAAACTTTCCCTCCAATCACTTGAAAAGCCTGCCTCCTGACAAATCCCTGTGGAGGCCTCTTTCCTCCAATCGGAGACCTTGGTTTATTTTTGAATAGCTGATAGGCTGCACATTGGCTTGGTCATTTTCGATCATTACACAACAATTCCATAGAGGTGCTTTGACAGCTGTGGTAACTGACCGAATACTGGTTTACCCCAGTTGTGTCTTTTTGTCTGAAGGCACTCTTTTACACATTCTTCTTTCTTTAAAGAGGACAAAGCTACCTCGTGATCAACTTCAGACCCGCTTATAGCCAAGTTCTCAATTTGGTCTCCAACACAAGTGATGAGGCCGGAGAGGTGAGCATGCACTGCTGCAGTATTACAATTGAATGTTTAGTTCAAAATGCAGTGTGCTAACGTAGATATTCGTAGTTATGCAGTTTATGTACAGTTATTCATAGTTATAAATAGCGCTGTGTAGCTTTAACTAAACATTTTGTGCCGTGTCTACCACTTCTAACTCATCTATAAGAGCACCATCATGGAACTGATCAAGAATCGCTGCCATATACAGCTCGGTGTAATTCTGTTTCGTGGAGTGTCAAGTATATTTTTTATTTAGCTTGTTAAAGATTAGATATACTCCCAAAGTCATTAACAGGACACCCACACAACAACAATCAACATTTACACCAACAGGTTAAGCCAGAACCTGACACATTTTGCAAAATATCTTAACATTACAAATAGGTTTAAACACGCTTTTTTAAAGTTGTACGTTTTAATAAATATTTTATAAGTATATAACATAAATATTATAAGTTAATCACTTTTATTAAAAAAAATACCAAATCAGTCTTTTGATCTAAGTTCCATATATCAACCATACCAATCCACGTGTATCATTGTTTTCCTAAGTTAATTGTGTCCCCACTTTATATGGTTGCTGGTGACGGCTTAAATTCAGGACTTTTCTTGGATTGTAGACTATCAAAACACCACGAAGGCAATATCAAGTATTTTCGTTCATTTAAAAAAACTAGTAGTTAAACAAATTTTTAGCAAGCTCATAAGTGCACTCGCGCTGTTTAGTTGAAACATGTTCATGTGTTTCCTCGCCTTATTGAAGTCTTGTGTTGAACTGACCTAACCTGGATCGAGCTATAAAGGTCTGAGCACTCCACAGCCAATCGTCATTGTGTTCTCCAATTATCACGGCTACTTACGGTATACACTTTACTACTATACACTACACATTACTAAACACTACACTACTATACTCTACACTATTATGCACTACTCTACTATACATTACAGCACTATACTACAATGATAGCTAATTTATTTAGAACTGCTGGTTGTTGTGTTTAGTTTGTCCTCCCCCCGCACCTCCGATTAGCACGGTTGGTTATTGTACGGTGCGAAAGAACATGCATACTTACGTATCTTTTCTCACTTCCAGCAAAAGTTTTATCCAAAAGCGTTTGGACATGGGCCGCGTGGTGCCAACTTCCCGGCTTCTGTCCGGATCAATGCAGCTGCTACTGACAGTGCTGATGATGCTGGCCACGGTAAGCTGAACAAGGGTCACAGCGTCCCAAGGCAGGAATAATCGGAGTCTAAATTGTTTGGGGTTTGGTCTAGTGAGTGATGGGGATGCTACCGCTATGTAAATGGTTAGCCTACTGGGCTTGCAATACACGGCTCGACGGTTTGAGCTCCTGGCGCCGGCAATTTTAACACTTAACGTTGCTTGCACGATGGTGGCCCACATGAGCACTCATTCAGGCTCAATTCTGCTTAGCTGCTGAGATACACTACTCTGTCCCATCCGGTCATCTATGCTCCCAGTCTCTACCGTCCCTCCGTGTATCGCCCTCTTCTTCTTCCTTCTCTCTTCCCTCCACTGAAACCAACTCCTACTGCAGTACACAGAGCATCGTCTTCACAACCGGCTCGTATTCCTCTCTTAAAACAACCCTTATCTATTCTCTTCTATTCCATCCTGCTACTGCTACTCTATGCCCCAACTACAACCAAGCCTATCCCAACCATTATCACTACCCCTACCCCAACCCATACCACTACCACGACCCCTATGACTACTACTACCCCTAATCACTACCCCTTCCCCTATCACTACCCCTTCCCCTATCACTACCCCTTACCTTATCGCTACCCCTATACGATCCCTTCTGTTGTATGTGGAGGGTCTTACAATATTAATTATTTTATTTTATTGATTCTCGCAAGCTCGTGTCTAGGGGTTTTCTTACATCAATTATAAGACATTCTCCGCAATGGTTAGCAGGTTCATAGATCTGTCCATCAGTACAGGCTTTTTCAAGTAATATGACTCGTGAAATAGAAACAAGCCACTCGGACACTCAGTACACTACAAATCTGAGTATTTAATAGATCAAAGCATCAACTAGTCTCATAATCACGTCAACTCTGCATCATTCTTCTTCTACAATATACATGAAAAACACGTGACCAACCGATGCAACCTTATGCACCAATACATGACGAAGAAAAATACTAATGTCTAGGTATATAATTGGCCAAAGTGCGAACCTTCAACTCATGTACGAGGTTTGGGTCGGGTTTTGCGTCCCTCTGGCGATCTGGTTTTACCCCCTGCTGTTTGTACTCATCCACTGTCAGGTCACTCATCAATGAAGGAGCTTGTTGGTGCTCCTCAAAATTATGAATTTTTTAGCACTGGCAATGTTTTTAGACTCGTCATTTAAATGGTTGGTCAATTCTGACAGAGTTATGGTGTCAGTACCCCCCTTAATCACTTCATCTTTGGGAGGCAGTACACCATTGTTTTAAATAATTTTCTCTGAGTGAATATCTTTTTGGAGACATGCATTCTGTTCTAAGGCGCTAGTGTCAACACCCCCACAAACTCCCTCACTACGGATCGCAAATTCCGCATGCAGCTCGCAATTCATAAGTACAAGCTCGCTCCCTGCCACTCCAGCTTCCAAGCATCTCAATAGATTTGCCTCTTTTCTCATTCTGCATTTCTTTATAGGTTTCTGGCTCTGATTGGGCCCAGATTTGATTGGTACCGTAATGCACACTGTTTAAGATGATTCTGCAGTTCTATCCCAATTATTATCTCTCGGCATGTTGCACAATGTACAATGGGTGAGTCTGTTTAAGGCAAATAATTGCCAATTCCACTAATACCTTACCCAGGGGTCATATGCAGGTGTTCTCACATCCAGAAAACGTAATATTAATTGGGAACAACGGGAAATGTTTTACCTCGAACTATCAGAGCACTCTGAAAATCGTCACAATCCCTCCGAGATCACTGAATTTTCAGCTCCTGTATCACAGAGAGCATTGCCGGTCATGGTTCCTTGAAATGTCACTGATAATTATGACCCGCTGGTCCGAGAGGAATCGGCTCCCCAAGCTGTAACATTTACTTAACACCTCTAGAGTAATATCATTCTCATCTGTCACATCGATCTTCCATTGACTTATTTTCATGTCATCAACGTCTGCTATCTGGGTTAGTTGCTCGGGTATCTCAAAGTCACCCCTTGTCATGGTGACTATCTCTTGATCAGGAAGAGTGTCCTCTCGGTTAATCCTCAGAACACGCCTTGTCTCATGATTGGGTGGTGGTTATCCACCTTTTCTTGCTGGTGGTGGCATTAATAGTGCAGGGCCAGGTTGAGCTGGACCCTGAATAGACTGGAATCAGGGATCATTGTATGGTTGAGCTGCATTTCCCCGAAATCTGGGATTGTCATATGGAACCGTAACATTTTCCCGAGACCTGGGGTTATTCTCAAACCTGACCCCCTTTTTCATTGACCTTGTAGTCCCATAGAATTTTACCCCCCCCCCCTATCCTTTGAGTAATTTCGCAGATCATTTTCCACCACTTGGTTACTTGTATTTTTAAACCTGAC
Source organism: Lethenteron reissneri (assembly GCF_015708825.2). Lineage (NCBI taxonomy): Eukaryota > Metazoa > Chordata > Hyperoartia > Petromyzontiformes > Petromyzontidae > Lethenteron > Lethenteron reissneri. Next base: position 4,829,071 of record NC_083844.1, on the reverse strand, counting down.
CATTGGTATCCAATTTAGTTGTCTCCCAACACTGCCATAGCCTTCAGGAACTATTTCCCCTTCTAGATACAACTGAGCCAGATGGTGGACTGCGGCATTATATTAAGCCAGATGCCCTTTTCTCCGATTGCCTATGTGCACTTTCCTTTTTCAATTTAGTGTAGGCAAGCTGTTTCTGGTTTTAACATCATCCTGACAACCCGAATAATTTCCGGTCTCAAGGAATTAAAGAACATCACCTTGAATACCTGGTCATCCACTGGGGTGCTGCTAACTCGGTTTGCATAGTAAACATGCTTGAAATGTATTATATACTCCCGTGTGTCCTCATCGACTCGTTAAGACATAGCTTTAGCTGCATTGATACCATCTGAAATATCTATATCTTCGCCATATATCTGAATGAACGTCTGCCCAAGACAATCAAAGTTAGCCCTGGTCTTATGTGATAATGACTACCTATTTACCGGCACCTTCATGCAAACTCCAGCAGAACAGAAGTGCTTTCTCCTTTGACTTGTTTAAGTTTCATCTCCCTGTTACGACTTTAACATGATACAAATGGTTCTGTATACTTCTAAACTTATCTTCTGGATCGAAACGTATGACCCCTCTTGATAGCCTCATTCAACCATGAAATTTGTACCACTTAGAGCCCACTTTCTAGATAGCTGGTCCTCATCGAACGTCTCAGTATAAAAACTTTCACATGATGTAGACAGACCATCATCCTCACTGGTAGTTTCCCTATCACTTGACTTCCCCCTACCCCGGAATCTGTGTTTGTCTCTATTTACTTTTATCACATGACTTCTGACTTTTGCATGAGTCTTGCCCATATCGTGATAACATTCTGTTGTGCAATTTACCCTGATCTTGTGATTTGTGTTTATCATGTGATTTACCTTTGTCATGTGGTTTTAGTTTGTTACCTTGGAATGATGATTTTGTTTGTTCAGCCGCCTGACAGACAACCTTTGTCATCCTCTGTCATTTTATGCATATTTGAGAGAACTTCCATCATTTGTTGCATATTTTAGAACTTCCTTCATCTCTGTCTTAAGGTCATCTAGCTCTGATCTACGTATCTGAGTGTATTATGTATGATCGCTTGCTGAGTCACTCTGTTTGGGTGCATCTACAGTATCCCCTGCCAGATCTCGTTGGTCTAAAGTTCTAATAGCATGCAATCATTATCGCTTGTATCATAGCCTGCCTTGCATTCATCATAGCCTTCCTTTCCTCCATCAGGACCTCTTTTTCCATCCTCGTGGCCTCTTCTTGCAGCCTGAGGTTACGATCCTCAGCCATTATTTTTACGTATAATTTCGCTCATATACCATGTAATTCACTTTGGTAATCTGACCTAGAGCTCTGTACTAACAACCACACATAGTTGAACCTAACGCTAATCCAAGGTTTTATCACGGAGAAAGACAAGGTCCTGATATGCCATGGATTAATTTATATTTCATGGGCATCTGTCTGTGGACAGATTCCAGACCTTGAACCACCATTTATTGTATGTATAGGGTCTTACAATATATATGATTTAATTTAATAGATTTTCGCAAGCTAGTGTCTAGAGGTTTTCTTACATTAATAACTATTACAGTAAGACATCAGAACAATTACCAGTGGGCCCTCTTCGTAGGTTAGCACCTGGGAGCCATGCCTTTCACATAGACTGGCAAAAAAATAGGTGTTAAAATGTTCAAACACCAAATATAAACTTTTTGCAAGGATTCAAGTCTGCATTAACCACACGTACTTGTGGTGAACATGCAAACAAACACGCTCTGATAAAATAACATGTAAATTATCTTTGAAAATTAATGGCCCACACCAGAGACGGCCTTCTTTAGGGCCTTGTCACACCAGTGTCAGACAATAGAATGCCAAAAGGCGAATGGTGCACAGACAATGCACTATCAGCACATTTATAGCTCGGTGAGCAGCTACAAAATGGGAACTTTTTGCCAGTAGTATAAAAAGATTATAGGTTTTACCCTTTCTGGCAATAAAATAGGTGGTATTTTGTTTGTTTCCATGTTCACTACAAGTACATGTAGTTAATGCAGTCTTGAATCCTTGCAAAAATGTAAATATATACAGGGTGTTAAAAAAAGATGGACCCAATTTCAAAGCAGTATATTTCACAATGGCAACATGTTACAATTACACGAAAAGTTACAAACGGTTTAATGAGTTATCAAGTTTTACTAACCATTTTATAAATGCTCTTTGTGCCCTCCACCTGCTGTACGGACAACATCGAGATTATAGTTTAATATGTACCAAACGCCTCTTAAAACGTCTTCTTCCACTGAAGTCACCGCTGCCGTGATTATGTTTTTGAGGTCATCCAGATAGTCACTAAGGGTAGCAGAAAAACACGGTCTTTGTGCCACCATGCACTTTGACATTGGCAGATCAATGCCAAAACGCCGTTTAAACGCACGCTGCATCGCAATTAAGGATTCGGTCTTGCTGAACTGCAGAACGCAAACGCCTTGTGTTGTGGGGTCGCCATCTTGCGAATGACTGAGGCTAGGGGCTGTTTGTGCGCTGGCAGAGGCATCTAGCGGTAATCCTTTGAAACTGTATGCCCCGCCCTTTCAAGTGGTAAGAGTTTCATTCATGGGCGTGGTTGCAGAGATATAGCAATTTCAAATCGGGTTCATTTGTTTGAAACACCCTGTATATTTGGTGTTTGAACATCTTAACATCTGTTTTATTGCCAGAAAGGGTAACGCTATTCTTATTATGTCATACTTTGAGAACTTTGAGTTCAAAATGTACATTTCCACGATTGAAATCATGCCCGTTCTCATAAATATTAATTACCGTTAATGCAACCAGACCATGGGACGAGTCTTTCGACTGGGAGGCTGGATATTATATATTTGTATGGTGTTTTCTACCTCCTACAACATTCCAACCAATAATCTCGGAAAAAGGGACCCTGACCCGTGAGGGTCACAGGTGCGATATCACATTTATATATTTCTAGGCATGAGAGTGAAAGCCTCCCTGTTCAGACCATAACTCTGCTACTAGGAATGAAGGCCCTGTTATAATGGGCTCAACATATATGTGGTATAAAAGAGAGCAACTTAAAGAAACCTTGTGATGAACAATTATAAATCTAATATAAATTATGTATTAATAATCATAAAGGAGGACACACCCAAAACTACCCCTAGCACTATCCCAACTAACTCATATTACAACCCCAACCCCATATTACTACCTCTACATAACTAACCCAACCCCTATTACTACCCCTATCCCTATCACTCCCATATCTGTTACCCCAACCCCTATCACTACCCCTACCTGTATCACGACCCCAATCACTTACCCCTACACCTATCACTACCCAAACCCCTAAAACTACCCCATCACTACCCCAACCCCTATTAGTCCTCATTCTCACTACCCATATTACTACCTCAACCCCTGTCACTACCCCTGTTACTATCCTTACCCCTATTACTACCTCTACCCCTATCACTACCTCTACCTGTATCATTACCCCAACCCCTATTAGTCCTCATTATCACTACCTCAACCCCTATCACTACCCCAACCATAACCTCTGCCGCCTATGCTCCCAACTATCACCATAACTACACCACCACTTTTAATGACCACTCTTTATCTCAAACACTTCCATCATGTGTACCAATTTTAGATTCATGTAACATGCTTTGGATTAAGGCGCTGTATACATCTACATAAAATAAGATCCTGGGTGATTTTATCACAAATTGCATCCATTGTGACTGCCACTGTGGCTCCATTGCACCATTTTCTCCTGGTTTCCAACCTTCCCTCTTTATGACGAGTCATATTCCCCAAGGCTCAAACCAACCGTGTCCATCCAGTGCTTTGCCGAGCAGCATTGGCATCTAGTTACCAAACGGATATGTTATAAGATCGCACTCATGACACACTGAGTGGTTTCCACAATTGAACCACAATACTTACTGATCTTGGCAAGGAGCATAAACCATCACGTGAACTCCGGTCGTTCTCGCCCCGGCTTTTGGACAACCATCGAACAGAGACGGTCACTGCATCATGTGCTTTCAGACGCGCTTCTGTGGCAGTCTGGAATGCTCTTCCTTCCGATATCAGGAAGCCACTGGAGCCATGCATTTTAAAATATAGATTGAAAAATCAATTCTTTAAAACTGTGTTGCTGAGTTTGTTGTCCTTCCCCCTCAACCTACGATCAATGCAAATTGGCTATGTACAGTGCAAAAGAAGTCCAACGTATATACAACATCACACATCGAACCATCTTGTGGGTCTGGTGGGCTTGGCAGTGGGGAGGCCAGGCTAGAAGCGGCTTTCAAGAAAGGCCATCATATTGTAATAAAGGACTCTCAGGCGATGTTGTTCTCCGTCTGTCCTTTATTTGGGTTCTTGCTTGCACCCCGCGATGTCTCTGGTCGGACCCGCACCTTCTCCATCTCGTGCCTCCGCACGTCGTTCGAGTCCTCCGCTCTTTCTCTCTGCAGCCACACCGCTGCCCGTGTGCTCCGCACACTCTGCAGCCACCCTGCTGCTCCGTGTAACTCCGCACACTCAGCAGCCACTCTGCTGCTCCACGTACACCGCTGGCCGACGGTGCCGTGACTCAACCTCGTGGCAATCGTGCCACTCCTCGCCAGCACTCCGCGTGGCCTCTCCCTTCTCTATTCTCTCTCGACTCCCGATCCCCTTCCGGTTCTCCCCCATATCCTCCCCCTCACGTGACCCTGACTCCTCCTGCTCACGTGACCCTGACTCCGCCCCCACTCACGTGACCCTGTCCTTGCTCGCATTACATGACCCCCCCCCCCCCCTGTAGAAAAACCCAGCCGTCCCCGGCTGCAACAGAACAAAATAATGCGAGCAACAGTCCAGCAATCAGGCATCACAAGACAAACGGAGATTATAACAACAACAACAACAATAAATAGAATAATTGACGAAAGGAAAGGGACTTGGAACGCGTGCGGGTCGCCGGCCCGTCCCGAACGGGGGGCGGCCCCCGCACAGACCGTGACCGCGACAGGGTTTTAGGAGTAGTGGGATCGGAACCGCCCCCCGCTGTTGGAGTCCTGTCAATTTCAGAGTCCCGTTCCCCAGAGAGACCCGTCGCCGGGGTAGGCCCACCCGGAGTAGAAATCACTGTCTCCATCCGTGTCACGGCCGGTCCGTCTGTAGAAGGCATGACAGGCGCGCTTGCAGGTTGAACAGGCAAAGTCAGTGGCACGTCGGATACAACAGACACCGGCAAGGCAACATTAGGAGATGACGCATCCGAACGTGGCTGCCACGTAGGGTTTCAATCGAGACGTATGCATGTACCAGCGCCGCGATCCAAAACGAACACGCGCGGACTGCGGACTAGGCACCTCAATAAGCACAACCGGCCCCTGCCATGGTTGGTGCAACTTAGGGGAGGTCCCCACCCGCACCTGCGGGCATTGCAGCCAGGCCATGTCCCCCACTCGCCAGGGGGATTCCCCATCCGAGCGCCGAGCGCAACGTTCATTCCGGGCCTGGGTCTTGGCCGTAGCCAATCTGGCCCCCTCCCGTGCCTCCGCCACGCGACAATCGGCGTCCTGAATGTACTCCGGAAGAGGCTTAACAGGACCCTTCGCCTCCGTACCCAGCTGCACGTCCATCGGCGGCACATTCTCGTGGCCGTACATTAAAAAAAAGGTGAGTACCCCGTCGATGCATGAGGCGTCATCCTGTATGCAGAGAGCACCCCAGGGATATGCAAATCCCAATCAGCCTGCTTTTTGCTAACCGTGTGACAGAGCATGGCCGACAGGGTCCGATTAAGCCATTCCACCATGCCATCCGTTTGCGGGTGGTAGGGAAACGTTTGAACTTTCTTGGTCCCCAGTGCAGCACACACCTCGGCCAATAATTTAGAAGAAAAATTTCGCCCTTGGTCTGTGAGCAACCTTTCCGGCGCCCCTTTGTCCATTACATATCCGAACAGGAACGCGTCTGTGGTAGACGCCGCCGACTGGTCGGGCAAGGGCCAAGCCATCGCCCAGCGGGAAAGATATTCCACCCCGACCAGCAAAAATGTATTCCCCCGAGCGGACGGCGGGAAAGGCCCCAAAATATCCAACGCCACCAACTCGTTAATCCGAGACACCTGTATGAACTGCACTGGTGGAACATATGGGTGTTTAGGCGGCTTCCGCCGGGCACAGTCGGGACACGCCCGAATGTGCCCGACGATATCGGTCGTCATGCCGTGCCAGAAGTAGTCCCGCTGCAACGTCAACAAGGTTTTCTGCACCCCGAGATGTAACAACGTCTCGGAGTGCAGAGTCCGAAGCAACTCGTACCGTAACGAGGACGGCACCACCAGACGCCAGCGATCATGCAACCCTTCCCTCCACATCAGCAACCCATCCCGGAGAGCGGCTCAAGGCGTCCCACCGGACAGCGGGCCCCCCATCCCCTTCGCAGCCCGACCCCGCATGGCTCCCAGCGGCTCATCGAGCAATTGCTCACGAACCCATACCGAATGCGGCAGGTTCAAAACGCCATCAGCCGGTCCCGGACACATGGGAGCCTCGGGCACCTCAGCCGGTCCCGGGCATATGGGAGCCTCGGGCACCTCGACAGGTCCCGGGCATACGGGAGCCTCGGGCACCTCGACAGCGGACACAACAGGCCGAGGGGATTGCGGAACCCGCGTACACCTATTCGTGCCCGAAGCGCAAGCGCAAGGGGACCCCGGTGGCAATCTGGAGAGTGCGTCCGCGTTCGCGTGACGCGACCCCTTCCGATACTGAATATCGAATGAAAATTCCTGCAGCGTTCCAACCATCGTGCCAATTGGCCAGACGGTTGGTCAACTCGCAGGCCATATTGCAAAGCCGCATGGTCCGTGCGCATAATAAACGTACGGCCGTACAAATACGGCCAATATTGTCGAAGAAAATGTACAATGGCCAAAAGTTTGAGGCGAGTAACGCAGTAACGGGTCTCCACAGCAGACAACACACGGCTACCGTAAGCCACCACACATTCAACGCCATTCCTAGATTGGGAGAGAACAGCCCCAATTCCGGTGTCACTAGCGTCAGTATCCAGAATAAAAGGTCGAGTGAAATCTGGATAGTCTAACGTCGGTGGCGACGCCAAACGATCGCGCAGGCCCTGAAACGCCGCCTCTTCCGTCGGTCCCCAGCTGAATCTCCGGCCTTTAGCCATAAGGAGGTGCGACGGCCTAGCGATCGTGGCAAAGTTTGGAATGAACCGGCGGTAGTATGAAGCGAACCCAACGAACCGACGCACCTCGCCCACTGAGGCCAGAGTCGGCCAGTTACGGACGCACGCCGTCTTCTCCGGGTCCGTGGCGACCCCGTCGGAACTGACAATGTGGCCCAAATAGCGCACGGATCGTTGTAAGAGGTGACACTTTTTGGGCTAAAATTTCAAATTGGCAGAAAGCATTCTGGCAAACACCATGTCCAACCTCCGCAAATGTTCCTCAAACGTGCGGCTGAAAACGATAACATCGTCTAAGTATATCAAGCACGTCTCCCACTGCAGACCCGTTAACACGAGCTCCATCAGCCGCTGGAATGTCGCGGGGGCGGCGTTCAAGCCCATGGGAAAACAATTAAACTGAAACAATCCCTGCGGCGTCCGGAAAACCGTCTTTTCCCTCGAGGACTTGTCCAGGGGAAGTTGCCAGAATCCCAATGAGAGATCAAGAGTAGAAAAAAAATTTGCCCCAGACAAGGCATCGAGGGAATCGTCCATACGCGGCAGGGGGTACGCAGCCGCAACCGACACCTTATTTAATTTGCGAAAATCAACACAAAACCGCAGCTTCCCATCCTTTTTCTTCACAAGGACCACCGGCACGCCCCACGGACTGTTGGATGGGGAAATAATGTCAGCGGCCAGCATCTCCTCCACTGCGCCGCGAATGTGATCCCGCTCCGGCGGACTCAACCGATGCGGGTTCATCCGAATCGGAGCGGCATCCCCCGTATCAATGTGGTGGGAAAGCAAGGAGGTGCGACCCAAATCGAAATCGTCCGCACTAAAGACGTCGGAATACCTCCCCAACAGCGCATGGAGCGCGGACCGCTGGTCCGCAGTCAAAGACATATTTTCCCGGCACAACTCGGCAATCCATCGATCGTCCTGTGACGTGGAGACCGATACCCCCCCTACAAGGCCTCGGCGGTCCTGATCGCCATGGCTCGTGAAAGCAGTCATAGCGTGAGCCAAAACCGTTCCGGTCGGTACAACAACATTATCCGCGCTCCCATTCAACACCTGTAAAAACGGAGGTTGACCCGGCCGGACAATCGTCTGTGCCCCCACCAGCGTCAAGCCACCTGTTATAACAGTAGACGGTGATAACAAAACACCCGCCGCACCCTCGATTCCAGGCACCGGTTTCCGATACCGCAGCGGAATAAGCATCTGCGAGCCAGGCGGAAAATCAACCGATACCTCGGACAGCGCCTGCACCTGACGGTCAGGAGCTGCCTGGGCCCAGGATGACGGCAAGAATGAAATACACCGACCCCCCGGTAATTTGATACAATTGTGATCCACCCTTATTTGAATGGGCATCTTGGCTAGGAAATCGGTCCCCAACAAATAGGGCACCGCGAGGGACCTGGAAATCAATACTGTCCCAGAAGCGGAAACCCCCCCAACCGATATACTGGCGTCCACCTGACCCACAATGCCCATACTACCCCCATTCGCCGCTATGCAAGAGTCGTAAACCGGCCTCACCCGCCCCGGCGGAATGGACAAGAGGTGAAATATCACATCGGAGATAATAGTCGCGGACGCTCCCGAGTCAACCAAAATGCGCACGTCGATCCCTTGGATCGACCCCGGCATGGTCGACGAGCCAGTAGCGGCCGCAACTACCCTTCGTGCCAATTTGCGCCACTGCGTAAGCGAGCGACACGGACCACTGAATGCCCCCCCGTCAGTAATGGCACCCGGCCCGCGTAGCGATGGTGATGCATGAGATGACAGGCCTTGCCAGGTGTCTGATGCGTACCGACTTGCCTGTCGTGGGTGGTCCTGCCCCGTCGCGTCCATGACCGAAGCCTCCTGCTGGGGCGGCTGTTGAACGCGAGCTCAACATTCTCTGGCGAAGTGGCCTCTACGGCCGGAGCGGAAACACGCCAGATCGGCTCGCCGTGCAGCACCCCCTCTGTCTTGTCGCTCCTGCGCCGGCGGCCCTGGTCGCAACCCCGCTCCTCCCCAAGCCGGCCACTGGGTCGATGCCGCCATCAGCTCCTCAGGACCCCTCTCATCCTGAACGTAGATGGGCTTCTTCGGGTCCCCCCCTGTTGCACCGCCGTCGATGGTGGGGCTCCTTGTCCACGCTGTCACCTGTTTCCACCGGCGAAGGTTGAATTGGGCATCCAGGCACTTAGCCGCCGTCCGGGACGTTAACTTTTCGTGGCCGCACACGGGCATGGGAATGCCCAAATCCCTGGATAACTCCAACATTTTGCCCAGCATCAAGGGTTCCAACAAATCGGGCTCCGTCTCCGGATACGCGGCCATAGCTAGCTCGATCACAGCGCTCCGGAATGCCACCGGCGATTCTTCAGGTGCCCGTTGCCGCTGCATGAACCTGCGATGTGCATCGTCCGGGGGCTCATACGCCTCCGCCATTTCCTCAAAGACCCCCTGTAGCGTCGTCTTCTTAGCGGCTTTGATGGAACGGAAGAACCGGACGGACTCGTCGTCAAGAAGCATTGGCAAGACCTCCAAGGCTTCCGCATCCGTCCATTTAGCGGATCGTACCGCCGCTTGAAAACGGCAATCTCTGCCAATGGAGAACTCTTTGACAGTCGTTAGACGATGGCTGCGGGTCCCCACGCCGCCGTCATTCGCCGATGGTGATCCATACGGCAGCGACAAGATGGCATCACTCTGCAATGTGTTCAAAATAGCGGCTCCCCGTCGGTCGTCTCCGACCCCGCCCAAGATGGCGGCTTCCCGCGTTGGAGGCGGCAAGATGGCGGCTTCCCGCCATTCCTCCCCGACCACGGCCAAGATGGCGGCCTCGTGCCGCGTGGTGGAGAGGGCTGGAAGCGACGGCAAGGCCCCACTCGGCTGCTCCCTGCTCGGGCTCCCCGGACTCGTCGTGGGCGTCACCAGGGTGCATAACTGCGTTAAAACAGCCTTCAGCGACTCAAGTTGGGCCGCCACATGTCGCCATCCCTCCTCGGCGCCCACCGTCGTAGACGGTCCTGCTGAGCTGGCAACATCCTGCACTCCCGGCGCGTTGCCCGTCCCTGCGTCGCCTCTGCCTTCCATCGTTGGTAGCGCCACCGCCGGAGAAAGGTCGTCGTCGTCTTCAAAAATGGTGCAGAAGATGGTGCAGGTGTGGTTTTTCTTCTGAGCTGTTTCGACATGTCTCACTTCTCACCCCAGTGTAATAAAGGACTCTCAGGCGATGTTGTTTATTTGGGTTCTTGCTCGCACCCCGCGATGTCTCCGGTCGGACCCGCACCTTCTCCGTCTCGTGCCTCCGCACGTCGTTCGAGTCCTCCGCTCTTTCTCTCTGCAGCCACACCGCTGCCCGTGTGCTCCGCACACTCTGCAGCCACCCTGCTGCTCCGTGTGACTCCGCACACTCAGCAGCCACTCTGCTGCTCCGTGTGCTCCCGCACACTCTGCAGACACCCCGCTGCTCCACGTACACCGCTGGCCGACGGTGCCGTGACTCCAAACTCGTGGCAATCGTGCCACTCCTCGCCAGCACTCCGCGTGGCCTCTCCCTTCTCTATTCTCTCTCGACTCCCGATCCCCTTCCGGTTCTCCCCCATATCCTTCCCCTCACGTGACCCTGACTCCTCCTCCTCACGTGACCCTGACTCCGCCCCCACTCACGTGACCCTGTCCTTGCTCGCATTACAATATTGTGCTAAGTAGGTGGATGAAGAGTCGTTTGTCCCATTCATTGCTCAGATAACCCGGGGCCAACCCCTCCCCTCCATCAGTGATTTTATTTCACTTCAACAGTTTTTTTTGCATGTTTAGTTTGTCCCCCCCCCACCTCCAATTAGCATGGTTATATACATACTGTGGGAAATAATTTCAACATGCAACTCCATTTCTTTACTTTTTTTATTACGACGCATGCTGTCTGCTATTATCTGCAAAGGAGTGGATCATATTGTGAGCAGAAGATGTTAGTCCATTAATAAACTGAATAAATATTGTTGGAGACAGAGATTTCCAGAACACCAGAGTTGATGGTGAAGGTATCCGATTGCCTACTAACAACTGAACATATTGACCTATATGGAAGAACGTTAGAATCCAAACTTGGAAATAGCAGTTGATCCCAAATGATGGTAGCTTGGAAATTAAGATTCCAGACACGGTCAAAACCTTTATAAATGAAAAGGGCTACGATCTTAGACTCTTCAAAATGTTCAATGGTAAGCCCCATGCATGAATTACTTAAACTAATACCTGTAGATCATGCTTGATGTAACACATCCTAGCAATCACCGAGGAAATTATAATCTTCATTCTAATGGCAGTTGATGTAGATACAGATCAATAATTACAATTTCACATTAGGAGCAGTGGAGTGTATCGCTGTGATGTCTCGTTCGTATTTGTGAATCGGACATTGCATCGCGTTATACGTTGTGCTGTCTGTTCTGGGTGACCACAGTCGTACACTATTACTGCAGAGTTTTTTTATTTTACATTTGTACATTAGGTATCCGCATCTGCCATGGTTTGTGCAGTGGATGTGGTTTAGGCTAGACTATGCGTTTCGTGGAAGATCAAACCCAGGGATTTTCTGCTTTGGATTTTTCACAAGGTGTTTGTTTGTGAGTTATTTTGAACCCCATTCAGCTCTCCAGGCTTAATCAGGGTTGAATTCGCATTGTTGAATGTTAAGCGCATGGGTCCAAAAGAGCTTGCGTGACTTAACGTGATGAAAAGGGATACTATTGAGGTCCTGATGAAGGGGAAGGCAACTGTATTCCTCAATTCGCAGGACTTCTCGGAGTGTTGCAGCATTGTGATAGACGGGTGGAGGAGAGATTTGTACAGCACGGGTAGCCAGGGTGTTGGGGTCCACTTGAGGGTTCCAGTGATGCACCGCATTGTAGTGTTCAGTTGGACATCAACAAGTCGAGTGTGACAACTTCTGGTCCATCCTGGTGCAAAATACACGGTTACAGAGTAGACAAGGGTACTCATTGATGTCTGTAGCACTGGTGGTGATGCTCACAAGCTTGTGCTTGTCAGTTTCTGGACCAGGTTGACCCTTGTAATGGTCTTTGTAGCTACCTTTTTAGGAGGTCATGAAAAGTTGGCGTACAGTCCACTCCGATATAGGTTGGAGTGGGGTCGTGTCACACTGTTTAGGCAGAAGGTCAGAGTGTGCATTGCGCTCCTATTATCAAGATGAAATGCAGTGACTTGTTTTCTGGGAAATTGGATTGAGCCTCCATTTCCGGAAATATTCCCCCATGGTGTTTCGGTCTTGGTTTAGAGTGGATTTGATGTCATAGAATGTGGCTGCCTGCGTTGCAAGGGCAAGGTTATCTGCATATACACATTTGCATGACCAGGTTGGTGGCATTTCACTGGTGTAGACATTGAAGAGTGTTGGCACGTACTGAAACTTGTGGCAATCAATTGTTGAGGAACCGGTTGAGCTGGATTTCTTTTGCCCATATACAGTGAGGGAAAAAAGTATTTGATCCCCTGCTGATTTTGTACGTTTGCCCACTGACAAAGAAATGATCAGTCTATAATTTTAATGGTAGGTTTATTTGAACAATGAGAGACAGAATAACAACAACAAAAATCCATAAAAACGCGTGTCAAAAATGTTATAAATTGATTTGCATTTTAATGAGGGAAATAAGTATTTGACCCCCTCTCAATCAGAAAGATTTCTAGCTCCCAGGTGTCTTTTATATAGGTAACGAGCTGAGATTAGGAGCACACTCTTAAAGGGAGTGCTCCTAATCTCAGCTTGTTACCTATATAAAAGACACCTGTTTACAGAAGAAATCAATCAATCATATTCCAAACTCTCCACCATGGCCAAGATCAAAGAGCTCTCCAAGGATGTCATGGACAAGATTGTAGACCTACACAAGGCTGGAATGGGCTACAAAACCATCGCCAAGCAGCTTGGTGAGAAAGTGACAGCAGTTGGTGCGATTATTCGCAAATGGAAGAAACACAAAAGAACTGTCAATCTCCCTCGGCCTGGGGCTCCATGCAAGATCTCACCTCGTGGAGTTGCAATGATCATGAGAACGGTGAGGAATCAGCCCACAACTACACGGGAGGATCTTGTCAATGATCTCAAGGCAGCTGGGACCATAGTCACCAAGAAAACAGTTGGTAACACACTATGCCGTGAAGGACTGAAATCCTGCAGCGTCCGCAAGGTCCCCCTGCTCAAGAAAGCACATATACATGACCGTCTGAAATTTGCCAATGAACATCTGAATGATTCAGAGGACAACTGAGTGAAAGTGTTGTGGTCAGATGAGACCAAAATGGAGCTCTTTGACATCAACTCAACTCGCCGTGTTTGGAGGAGGAGGAATGCTGCCTATGACCCCAAGATCACCATCCCCACCGTCAAACATGGAGGTGGAAACATTATGCTTTGGGGGTGTTTTTCTGCTAAGGGGACAGGACAACTTCACCGCATCAAAGGAACGATGGACGGGGCCATGTACCGTCAAATCTTGGGTGAGAACCTCCTTCCCTCAGCCAGGGCATTGAAAATGGGTCGTGGATGGGTATTCCAGCAGGAAAATGACCCAAAACACACGGCCAAGGCAACAAAGGAGTGGCTCAAGAAGAAGCACTTTAAGGCCCTGGAGTGGCCTAGCCAATCTCCAGACCTTAATCCCATAGAAAATCTGTGGAGGGAGCTGAAGGTTCGAGTTACCAAACGTCAGCCTCAAAATCTTAATGACTTGGAGAAGATCTGCAAAGAGGAGTGGGACAAAATCCCTCCTGACATGTGTGAAAACCTGGTGGCCAACTACAAGAAACGTCTGACCTCTGTGATTGTCAACAAGGGTTTTGCCACCAAGTACTAAGACATGTTTTGCAGAGGGGTCAAATGCTTATTTCCCTCATTAAAATGCAAATCAATTCATAATTTATTTTATATGCGTTTTTCTGGATTTTGTTGTTGTTATTCTGTCTCTCACTGTTCAAATAAACCTACCATTAAAATTATAGACTGATCATTTCTTTGTCAGTGGGCAAACGTACAAAATCAGCAGGGGATCAAATACTTTTTTCCCTCACTGTATCATCAGTGGAAACGCTGACTATGGAAGAAAACTACTGGATCAGTTACTGGCTTGCAATTCAACCAAATGTAAAAAAGGCAGAGCCATTTTAGAATACGTATGGCATGAGGCAGTAGTACTCTGGGCAGTGTGTTAAGACGCCAGTGTTTTAGATACACAATGTTTCACTCCTGACCTTGCTTTTCACATTTCTCCTGCCTGATTGCCATCCAATATTGCTTGGCTGCCCTAGCAATCTCTCCGTATCAATCCTTACAAACCAAAATTATTTTCTTTCCTGCTTCCCGTTTCCCACCTCCCTGCCCTCCTACTTCATTTCCTTTCCCCTGTTCTTTCTTATCCTTGTATTGTCTGCCCGTAATCTTGGTATCATCTTTGACTCCTCTCTCGTTCTCTATCCAACCACATTTCCGCCACTACCTGTTCCTGCCGCTTTCACCTGCAAGTAAAACATCTGACTTGTACTCTGCTTCGATCACAGATAGTGCTGTGGATGGGCGGGTGTGAAAGTGCTGCCTCCTACTATGTGAACGAGAGATCGTTTGAAGGGACCTCGGAAATAACTAATTGGACCTTTTTGCCAGAATCAAAGTAAGAAAAAATTAAATAGGTGTTACCCTTGCTGGCAATAAAACAGGTATTAAGATGTTAAAACACCAAATAGATACCTTTTTAAAGGAATAAAGTCTGCATTTAACACAGCAATTGTGGTGAACATGCAAACAAACATGCTCTGATAACACTGGTCTACAGCTAAAATGCGTACGAAGTAAATGTAGTTTAACTTTACTAATTCTGCGTCACTGAGAATGAAAATGCTTAAAATTGTTGATTGGCTCTAGTTTTCAAGATGTGCTACTGGGTCAGAATATACGACCCTTGACTTGGGAATGGCGGAGGAGAAGGGATCTCAATTTAAACCAGAAATGACTAAAATACATATTTGACTGTATCTATAAATAAATGTATGACTGGGTTTCGGCAGTACTTGCTTTTTGAGCAAAACAATGAATGATGCAATCTGAACCTGGTATTGCATGATACATGATATGAATTGCATGATGTTATCCCTAGAAGCCATGGAAGATGCAATCATAACTAGGCAGGCATCCTGCTGCTGAACAAATTGTGCTATATCAGCTCTAGAAATCCATAGTGCCGTGCTCTCTTATTTGTCAGTGTTTGATTTTGCAAAGGGACACATTTCTGTATAGCCAAAGTGAGCAGAGATGCCTCGTACTTGTGCGAACAAAGCAGATAACTTCTGCTATGTTTGTGGTGAAGTGACTTTTACATCACAAAAGCACAGTATAACCACTAAGGTTAAGAAATCCTATCTCCTTTATTTTGGCTGCAAAATTGGAGATCATGACAATATGTGGGCCCCACACACGCTGAGACACTAGTGCAACAAATGTTTGCCAGTGGTTGAACAGGAAATGGAAATATATGCCTTTTTGCAGTGCAAATGATTTGGAGAGAGCCAACAGATCATATCAGCAATTTAACACGTAGGCTTTCGCGACCAATGTTATTCATAATCAACGATTTTTGGGTTTAGATCGCGTTTATTTATAAATGTGTCGTAACCCTCCACCACCCGACACGGCCAATCAGTAAAAAATGTGTCACGTTGACAAAGACAAATAGTTCACTGCTTTAGCCCACCGGTGTGTTGAAGCAACAACATTCACAATTTGAGTACGACGTTTCGCTGGTAATTACAACCAGCATCATCGGGCAATTCGCCAGAATGGTGAGGCTCTCCTGTGTCTCCCGTTCTTATATAGAGCAGCAGCAGGATGACGTCATCATTAACTCATTAACTCATCAGGTGCAAAGATTCAAGGGGGGAGTGATTGTAATTATATACTAGATTAGTAATCAGGCTATTGTTACGATGCGAGTTGTAGATTAGTAATCATTTGGAATGTGTTTTATTGTGATTATGCTACATTAGTAATCAGTTAGTGGTTGTTTCCCTTATAAGTAATTGTAATGTATCTTATTTAATAATACGCTTCCAGGCCGCACTAAGCCTGTAGCTGTCTGAGCGATTAAAGTTATTTCTGTTTCTCTCAATTTCAATCGATTCTCTAATTAGTCTTTGCCAGTAGTAACTAGTTTTACACAACACTTCCACGTTGTCAAAATCAATTGAGTGTCCCTGTTGGTATGCATGTTCTGCTACTGCCGACAGTTGTGTTTGTGATAGTTTAATATTTCTCTGGTGTTCTTTTAGTCTTACACTAACGTTACGCCCTGTCTGTCCAATATAGCATCTGCCACATACACAATTAATCCGATATACACCTTCTGTTGATAATTTAGGTAATTCGTCTTTAGTGCACGTTACTAGTTGTTGAATTTTGTGTACTGTACCAAATCTTACTGTAATGTTTTGCTTTTGCAAAACACGGGCTAATTTATCAGTTACTCCTGAGATAAATGGTATTTTTATTGTTTTAATAATCTGATCGCTTTCAGCAGTGTTGCTTTGCGATCGTGATTTGGCTTTTAGTGCTCTGTTGATTTGAGCATTATTGTAGCCATTCTGTCTTAGTGCTTCTTTAACATGTTTAATCTCTCTCACTAGACTTTCACCATCTGACACTACATTTCTGAATCGCTAAAGCATTTACATTTAAATATAAGCAATAGTGTGTCCATGCATGATTGGAATATAATCGATACTATAACACAACAATCGGCTGATAATGCGTTTAATCTAACAAATGCTAACCAAATTAACAAATTTTCTAGACTTTACAATAAACAAATCCCTATTAAAAACGAACAATTTGAAAACAAAACCGTAATGAACTTGACTAACATTGATTTAACCACTGACATGATTTCTGTCCTTTCTAAAGGCCTTAACTTTGCCGTTACCCCACGCACAATTCCAGTGGATGAGATAATTGCTGAGGTAGAATCCGCAGTAAGACTCCTTCCACATAATGAGGCAGAGATGACTAGACACGAGGTTGCCAAAATTATTCAGAATAGTAAAGTACCTAAAGTAAATATTAGCTCGAACGAGGCAAAAGCCTTAAGAGAGCTTCGTCTAAACAAAGATATTCAAATCCTAGCAGCTGACAAGGGCCGCACTACAGTAGTGATGTCACGAGCCGATTATGATAATAAAATTAAAGATTTATTAGAGGAAAGTACCTACATTAAAATTAAACGAGATCCAACTAATACTTTGGAACGTAAGACTACTGCAATCATTGCAAATTCATTAATCCCAAAAAATGAGCAATTCCTAATGAAGCCAAGGGCTTCAAAACCACCTAGACTGTATGGGCTACCAAAGATCCATAAAGTCGGCATCCCTTTACGACCTATAGTCAGTACAATTGGCTCTGCCACCTATAAATTAGCAAAATATGTAACTAAACAAATTCAGCCTTACATCGGTAGGACATCATCATTCATAAGAAATTCAGAACATCTTGTGAATATGATCAAAGATATTAAACTTAACCCTAATGATATTTTGGTGAGTTCTGATGTGATTTCGCTATTCACTAAGGTTCCAGTGAGCGAGTCGCTTAAATTACTTGATACACTGGTAAAGAATACAGGTTTACCAAAAGATATTCCGAAACTCGCAGACCATTGTTTAAATAACACTTACTTCTTATGGAGAGGCGAATTCTTTAAACAAAGGGAGGGAGCAGCAATGGGCTCTCCTTTATCTCCTGCTATAGCAAATTTGTACATGGAAAACTTTGAAACCAGAGCACTTGCCTCGAGCACATTAAAACCATCCTTTTGGTTTAGATATGTGGATGACACTTTGGTTGTCTGGCCACATGGTAAAGATACACTTAACGATTTTCTAAATCATCTCAATGCACAAAACCCGGCCATTCAGTTCACCATGGAAATGGAGGTGAATAACACACTCCCGTTCCTGGATATTTTACTTGGGCATGGCCCAAACGGTAAAATAACACACAGCATTTACAGAAAGCCAACGCACACTGATGCCTATCTGAATGCAGATTCGCATCATCACCCAGCTCAGAAATCCTCTCTTATCAAGACGCTCATACATCGGGCTAAAACAGTGTCAGATGGTGAAAGTCTAGTGAGAGAGATTAAACATGTTAAAGAAGCACTAAGACAGAATGGCTACAATAATGCTCAAATCAACAGAGCACTAAAAGCCAAATCACGATCGCAAAGCAACACTGCTGAAAGCGATCAGATTATTAAAACAATAAAAATACCATTTATCTCAGGAGTAACTGATAAATTAGCCCGTGTTTTGCAAAAGCAAAACATTACAGTAAGATTTGGTACAGTACACAAAATTCAACAACTAGTAACGTGCACTAAAGACGAATTACCTAAATTATCAACAGAAGGTGTATATCGGATTAATTGTGTATGTGGCAGATGCTATATTGGACAGACAGGGCGTAACGTTAGTGTAAGACTAAAAGAACACCAGAGAAATATTAAACTATCACAAACACAACTGTCGGCAGTAGCAGAACATGCATGCCAACAGGGACACTCAATTGATTTTGACAACGTGGAAGTGTTGTGTAAAACTAGTTACTACTGGCAAAGACTAATTAGAGAATCGATTGAAATTGAGAGAAACAGAAATAACTTTAATCGCTCAGACAGCTACAGGCTTAGTGCGGCCTGGAAGCGTATTATTAAATAAGATACATTACAATTACTTATAAGGGAAACAACCACTAACTGATTACTAATGTAGCATAATCACAATAAAACACATTCCAAATGATTACTAATCTACAACTCGCATCGTAACAATAGCCTTATTACTAATCTAGTATATAATTACAATCACTCCCCCCTTGAATCTTTGCACCTGATGAGTTAATGAGTTAATGATGACGTCATCCTGCTGCTGCTCTATATAAGAACGGGAGACACAGGAGAGCCTCACCATTCTGGCGAATTGCCCGATGATGCTGGTTGTAATTACCAGCGAAACGTCGTACTCAAATTGTGAATGTTGTTGCTTCAACACACCGGTGGGCTAAAGCAGTGAACTATTTGTCTTTGTCAACGTGACACATTTTTTACTGATTGGCCGTGTCGGGTGGTGGAGGGTTACGACACATTTATAAATAAACGCGATCTAAACCCAAAAATCGTTGATTATGAATATCAGCAATTGTTACTGCTGCATGGCGCCTCCAGTTGGGAAAGGTGTGTCAAAGAAGAAAGTGGGCTGTGCACCAGAATCATTGTCACTTGAGTCAGACGAGGAAGTGGATGAAACTTCTGGTCCTGAACCATCAAGGTCACATCAACCAGATTTTCTACCATCCTTCTCCTCTGAACCACACCTCATAACACAAAGTGAACTGAAAGACCTTGTCAGGGATTTGGAACTACCCATGAGTAAGGCAAAGCTGTTGGGCTCCAGACTGCAGCAGTGGAATCTCTTGCCAGGTGATGTTTGGGTTTTCCATGTTCCATGACCATCAAAAGGATCGTGTCCCATTCTTCTTCATGTAAGGTGATCTTGTAGCCTGTAACAAATCGATGGTGTGATGGCAGCCCTCAACATCGTTCATGATCCAGATGAGTGGAGACTGTTCATTGATTCATCAAAGTTGAGTCTTAAAGCTGTTTTGCTGCATAATGGCAATGTTTAGCCATCAACTCCAGTTGGTCATGCAGTCCATATGAAGGAAACCTATGACAACATGAAACAACTTTTGAGGTGCATAAACCATGACCAACATCAGTGGCAGCTTTGTGGCGATTTGAAGGTTGTTGCTCTCTTGCTTGGTCTGCAGACTGGATACACAAAATGCTGCTATTTTCACTGCGAAATGGGATAGTCGTGCGAGCGTTTCCCACTACATCAAGATCGATTGGCCACTCCGACAGTCATTGGAGCCTGAGAGGAAAAGTGTTCAGCATCCACCAATTGTTGAATCAAGGAAGATGTTGTTACCACCCTCACACATCAAGCTGGGTATGATAGAGAACTTTGTCAAAACCATGGACAGAACACAAGTAGCTTTCAAGTACCTCCGTGGAAAATTGCCAAGGTTAAGTGACGCTAAGATAAAGGAAAGGTGTCTTTGTTGGTCATCATATTCGTGAACTTCTTCGAGATGATGCATTGACAGTGCACTGCGTGGCAAGGAAAACACGGCATGGAAAGCCTTCCAGTTAGTGGCAACACGTTTTCTCGGAAACAACAAGGCAGACAACTACAGGGAGTTAGTGGAAAACCTCCTCGAGGCATACAAAAGCCTTGGTTGCAACATGTCACTAAAGATACATTTTTTTGCACTCTCATCGCGATTTTTTTCCACTAAACTGCAGAGCAGTGAGCGACGAGCATGGCGAGCGATTTCCCCAGGACATTGCAACAATGGAGAAACGCTATCATGGCAAATGGAGCCCATCAATGCTTGCAGACTATTGATGGACAGTGACAAGAAATGCTCCATGTTATTAATACAAGAGACAAGCCAAGAATTGCCAAGTAGGCACTGAATACGGACTAAACTCCATACTCATGAAACAAAAGGCAAAAAATGATGTATATGTAATGCGAGCGTAAACGGGCTCGCGGGATGTGACGTAACAGGTGGGAGGAGTTAGGGTCACGTGGAGAGAGAGAGAGAGCTTTTAAGGACAGGAACCGGAAGGGCTGGGGAGAGAGTGTGAGAATAGAGACAGAAGAAGGCCACGCAGGGCAGGAGAAGGAAAGTGGCGTGATCGCCACAGGGTTGGGACTCGGCACCGTCGGCCAGCGGTGTCCGGGCACGGAGGCGACAGAGCGCCAGCAGCGGGGCTGCATAGTGAGCAGCCGTGGGGTTGCAGGTCGGGAAGCGGAGAGGCTGTGTAACGAGCCAGCAGCGGGGCTGCATAGTGAGTCAGCAACAGGGCTGCAAGAGCGACGGCAGCAGTGGGGCTGCCGAGCGGGAGACGGAGGAGACTCTGAGCGAGACGCCGTGCGGGCAAGTTGTACGAACCAATAAAGGACAACGGAGACAGAGCCAGTGCAAGAGTCCTTTATTACACTGGTGTCAGAAGTGAAACGGCATGTCAAAAGAATATCCCCGCATCATCGTCTGCTACATCTTCCGACGACGACGACCTTCCTCAGGCAGTGGCGCTGCCAACGATGGAGGGAGAAATCAACACGGGAACGAGTGACGGCCCGGGGGTGCAGGAGGTCGCCGCTTCGGTGGATCCGCTCGCGCTGGGGGATGCTGACCAGCGATGGCGACAGATGGCGGCCCAGCTGGAGACTTTAAAGACTGTCTTGACACAACTGTGCAACCTCGTCACGCCGGCGACGGGTTCGGGGAGGCCCGGGGGTGAACAACAGACCAGGGCCTTGCCTGCGCCGCCAGCGCCCTCTACCACGCGGCATGTGGACGCCATTTTGGGTGTGGCGGGAGAAGAACCGCGGGAACACGCTATCTTGAGTCTTCCGCGACGGGAAGCCGCCATCTTTGACACGTTGCGGTGCGACGCCATCTTGAACATGCCACGCGACGCGCCGTCTGCGGAGGACAGCGGAGCGAGGACCCGCAGCCGTCACTTGACGACAGTTAAAGAATTCTCAATTGGCGGCGACTGGAGTGCGTTCGGCTGCCGATTTTTGGCGGCGGTACGCTCCACCAGATGGACTGACGCAGAGGCCCTGGAAGTCCTGCCAACTCTTCTCGACGATGAGTCGGTCAGATTTTTCCGTTCCATCAAGGCCGAGAAGAAGAAGACACAGAGAGGGGTTTTTGATGAGATGGCGGATGCGTACGAGCCTCCGGATTACTCTCACCGACGATTCGTTCAGCGCCAGCGGGCACCCGAAGAGTCGCCGGTGGCATACAGGGGTGCTGTCCTGGAATTGGCCATGGCCGCATACCCTGAGATGGAGCCTGACCTATTGGAACCCCTTATTTTGGGCAAAATCATAGAGCTGTCGAGAGATTTGGGGATCCCTATGCCGGTGTGCGGCCATGAGAAGTTGACGTCACAGGCTGCTGCGAAGTGTTTGGATGCCCAGTTTAATCTGCGCCGTTGGAAGCAGGTGACAGCGTGGACGGGGGGACCCATCGTGGAAGGGGGTGCCGTGGGTTGGGATCCCAAGAAGGCAGTCTACGTTCCTGACGGGGGGGGGGCCCGCATGAATTGACGGCCGCCTCTGCGCAGTGGCCTGCCCGCGGAGGGCCGGGGCCGCGGTCTGCACCGCCGACGCGGGAGCGTCGGGACGGAGGGAGTGCTGTGCGTCGCAACGACGTCGAGTGTTTTCGCTGCGGTCGCAAGGGCCACTTCGCCAGGGATTGTTGGGCCCAAATCCCGGGGCCGCCCCAGCAGGAGGCCTCGACCACAGACGTGCCACGGAAGGACCCTCCAGGACAGGCAAGTCGGTGCGCACCAGACACCCGGCAAGGCTTGGCACCTCATTCATCACCATTGCCGCGCGATCCGGGTGTCGTTAACAACGGGAGGCCGCCGACTGGCCTATGTCGCTCGGTAACGTAGTGGCACAAATTGGCACGGAGGGTTGTTGCGGCCGCTACTGGTTCGTCCACTGTGCCGGGTTCTATACAAGGGGTCGACGTGCGCATTTTAGTAGACTCCGGTGCGTCCGCGACGATTATCTCGGATGTCATTTTCCATCTGTTGGGCATCCCGCCGGACGCAGTGCACCCGGTTTATGATTCCTGTGTAGCAGCGAACGGGGGAAGTATGGGCATTGTGGGCCAGGTGGACGCCAAGATATCTGTAGTAAGTATCAGGAGGCTTGACGACAGGATCGGAGGCACACTTATTTATTGACACCAACTTGTAATGGGTACACACAATACTTAAGGGGGTATCGTCCCCTTCACTCGGCTACAGGGATACACGACTTCTAACCCCTCTAACCTACGCCCAAGTCCCCCACTACGGAGCTAGGGGAGGCTAACTATCCCAGCCCTGGTCAAGCTGGGATCCCGGCACCCTGAGTCTCCAGACTGGCTTGTCAGTCCGGGCTCTCGGGGCCACGCCACCGGCTTGCCCTGGTCGGCCCTGATAAGGACAGCGAGCCAGGGGAGCTCCGGGGCCTATGCTAGCTGGTCTTCCGTCTTCGCTGGTTAAAGCTGATACCTCCACACCGAGCCCTCCGGCTCACCACCTTTTATAGGACTCGGCCCCCGGGAGGGGCCCGTGGGGGATGCAGGTGCGGACGTCGGTGCGAGCACCTCCCCTGTGTACGGCCCTAACCCCGCCCCTTGTGTTTGCTAGCCATCCGTGGCCATGCACAATTACACCTCTACCTCCGTGGCCATGCACAGTTACACCTCTACATCACCCCCCCCCCTGTACAGCTCGCAGCTGTCCCCGGCTGCAAAAAAAAATCTGAATAAAGGTGCATCCCTCCCGAAAAGCGTGTGTGTGCCTCGCGTAATTTTAACATGAACAATGAGAACCATAACAAGAACAACAACAACAACAGGAAACAGGTAGAAGAAGAAAGAGAAAAAAAATAACCCGGCGCACCCTCCCGAATAAATACCCCATTCCGCAACCCCAACATATATACACGCACTCCGGACGCCTCCCCCCACTGTCCGCAAGGGCCCCCCAACGGCCGACCTCACAATAGTCTGCGCATTTTGGCGCGCGTTCTCGCGGCGGGCCCGTCACAAGGGCCCGTCCCGGCACGCTCAGTGGCGGTTGTTGACGGTCCGGGTGCAAGAGAGTCTGGCGTCGCTGCCGAGTGACCCCCGACCCCTCCGGGAGGGGTTGGCGGGCGTGGACTCGTCACTCCTGTTGCACCTGGAGATGGAACAGTTGATGTCAGGTTAGGCGAGAGCAGCAACGTCGGGGAGTCGGCGGACCCCTCACACGTTTGGCCATGCGTGTGTGTGTGTGAACCACGGGCCGGCGCAATGAACGGTTTCAACTTTGAGGGGTGCACGTACCACCGACGCCTCCCCCATTTGACGCGAACACATTGCGGCCGCAAGACCTGTACGACCTCCACTGGCCCCCGTCACGGCCGTACCAACTTTGACGAGGTTGCCAGCGGCACCTGTGGACAGTGCAACCATGCCCTGTCCCCTGGTTTCCATTTGAACACATGTACCCGCCCCAGCCGAAGCCTCTCGTTCGCCTTCTGGCGGAGTTCAGAATTTTGCACGGCCGCTTCTCGCGCCTCAGATAATTTGCTGATGTTAAATTTAACGTGTTCGGACAAGGTAGACTTTGCCTGAGGCGCCGAGAGCTTCAGCTGGGTCGTCACAGGGGGGTTAGCCTCGCGGCCATACATTAAAAAGAAAGGGGAAAATCCGGTGGCCGCATGGGGAGCCATCCTGTAGGCCTGCAACACACCGGCAATGCGAAGGTCCCAATCTGTCTGGGATTCCGATACCTGCTGGGACAGCATAGCCGTGATGGTCCGATGCAGCCGTTCCACCATCCCGTCAGTTTGTGGGTGATACGGGGAGGTCCGAATTTTCTCCGTACCCAAGAGGTCGCACACCTCGCGGAGGAGTTTTCCCGAAAAATTCTTACCCTGGTCAGTAAGCAGCCGTTCCGGAGCACCCTTGTCGAGGACATAGCCCTGGACAAAGGCCTCCGCGATGGCTGCTGCCGACTGGTTGGCCAGGGGCCAGGCCATAGGCCATCTCGTGAAGTATTCGACCCCTGTCAATAAATACCTATTCCCCCTGGGTGTAGCGGGAAATGGCCCGAGTATGTCTAGAGCAACGAGCTCGTTAACCCGGGAAACCTTTATGGACTGCAGCGGAGGGTTGGACGCCCTAGCTGGTGGCTTCCGCTGCGCACATTGCGTGCACGACCCCAGGAGATCCCCCACGTCCTTTGCCATGCCCGGCCAGAAGAAATCGAGCTGGAGCGTGGCAAAGGTCTTGTGAACCCCCAAGTGCAGAAGTCGCTCATGAACAGCCCATACCACCTTACCCCTTAATGCTGCAGGCACCACGAGCCGCTGGCGGCGGGATTTTCCATCCCAGTGCATTAAAAGACCCTGGAACAACCCCCACGAGTCAACGTTCGCCACCCCCTGACCAACCCCCCCAGCGCGACGGCGCAGAGCGAGGAGGGAGGTGTCCTCCATTTGGAGGCGTCCCCATTCCGCGACCGACAACCCCAGCAACGAATCCCTCCCTTCTTGCTCGATAGGACCCGAAGCCGAAGGCGCATCGGCGGCGGCCACAAGGACCGAATCGATGCCCGTGTTACTTGCATCTGTATCGAGCAAGAAGGGTTGTGAGAAATCGGGGTAATTCAACGGCGGAGCCCCCACCAGGGCATTCCGGAGGGCGCGAAAAGCAGCCTCCTCCTCCGGCCCCCAATGAAACCTGACTCCCTTGGACGTCAAGGCATGCAATGGTTTCGCGATCGTAGCGAAGTCAGCCACAAACCGTCGATAGTACGACGCGAACCCAATGAAACTCCTGACCTCTCCCACCGAGGTGGGAGTCGGCCAGGAGCTGACGCATTCCGTTTTGGCGGGATCAGTGGATATCCCCGAGCGCCCAACAATGTGACCCAAATACCGCACCGATTCGCGGAGCAAATGGCACTTCTGCGGTTTAAATTTTAAATTGGCAGCCCGCATTTTGAGAAAAACAGCACGCAACCTCTGGAGGTGTTCCTCGAAGGATTTGCTAAAGACGATGACATCGTCCAAGTAAATTAAACACGAATCCCATTGCAAGCCTGCCAAGACCAGTTCCATTAACCGCTGGAAAGTAGCCGGCGCAGAATGTAAGCCCATCGGCAAGCGGTTAAATTGGAAGAGACCTTGCGGTGTCCGAAAAGCAGTCTTAGGTTTTGATTCGTCATCCAGAGGAAGCTGCCAGAATCCAGATAGTAAATCGAGGGTGGAAAAGAATCGCTCCCCCGCCAAGGCATCGAGCGACTCATCCATTCGAGGAAGCGGGTACGCATCTGCCACAGAAATTTAGTTCAATCGCCGAAAGTCGACACAAAACCGCAGTGAGCCGTCGTGTTTTTTCACCTAAACGATCGGCGCGCCCCACGGGCTGTTGAAAGGGGAAATGATATCGGCGGCTAGCATGTCATCAACAGCTGATTTGACATGATCCTTTTCGGCGGGACTCAACCGAAAGGGATTTTGGCGGATTGGCGCGCTGTCACCCGTGTCAATATGGTGTCGCAGCAATTTAGTACAACCAATATCAAATTTGTGTTGACTAAAAACGTCGGCAAATTCGTTCAGGAGAACTCGCAGCTGCGCACGCTGCGAGTCGGACAGGTCCACTGATCCCGTGCAAAGCGCATCCAGCCATCCGTCATCACAGTCCAAATGCGGTCGCGACGGAGGATCGGTGGTTACCTGACCCACAAGTGGTTCCTCATAGGGTACCGGCGTTGCGTGTGCAAGCACGGTCCCTTGAGGAACCACGGCCGTTCGCGATCCTACATTAAGGACTGCAATGAAGGGGTCCCCATCCCCTTTCACCATGGTCTGAGCCGCTAGCAAATCGGGTCCATTGACCCCGGCTCGAGATGGTCCCAACAAGACCCCCCGATCCGCAACCCCTTCAGCAAACGGCCGACGCAACCTAAGAGGGACGAGCATCTGAGCCCCCGGGGGTACGCGCACAGTTTTTGTCACAAGCGCCTGCACGGTGGCAAACGCCCGACGCTCCGTGGTGGGGGAAGACAAAAATGTAACACGTCGGCCCGATGGGAGCTCGATGCACCCCTGGTCAATCAAGATACGAATGGGCATTTTGGCCAAGAAATCCGTCCCCAACAGGCACGGAACCGCGAGTGAGGAGGAAACCAAAACAGGCCCGGATAATTTAATGTCTCCAATGCAAATTTTGGCGCGGATTTGCCCAATAATGCCCAGCGAGCCCCCGTTAGCAGCATAGCATGGCACGTCAACGGGGAGCAAGGGACGACTTTGAACGGGAAGGATGTTATAAATCAAATCAGATATAATGGTCGCCGATGCCCCTGTGTCAATTAAAATCCGCACCTCTACCCCATCAATATGACCGACCACAACCGACGATCCCGCCGACGCTGCAACGACACGATGGGCGAGCTCCGACCACTGACCCGGTTGGAGCGCTCGCCGCATTTCAGAACAATCGTGCGCAACGGCCGGCAATTTTCGAGCCCTGTTCAGTTGAGCGTGTGAGTGTGTGTTGGATGTGTGCATGGGCCAAACGTGTGAGGTGCCACGACTCGCCGTATTTCTCTGCTGGAGCTTGGGTGGAGACGGCGTGGCGTCCTGACGAGGTGTCGCCCCGCGCTGACGGGGAGCCCGGCATCCTGACGCAACGTGGCCTTGCAGGCCACAGTTGTAGCAGCGTGTGAGCGCCCCAGATGGCCTGGGCTGCTCCTGGTGGCTCGGTCCATTCCGAGCCTGTGGTGCCGCTGATCTCCATTCCCCCCGCCGCTCCACCCCGCAGACCTCCTCCGATGGGAGGGCAGTGGCCGCCATGGCATGGCCGGCCACCCCCTTGGCAGCCTTGCGACGCAGGGACCGCAAGCCCCCGTGGATGTGGCGCGCGACCAGCAGGGACGACATCTCTGCGTCGTCTTGAGCCAAGACGGCGACGTCCAGCTCATCAGCGAGTAGCAGCAGCTTTTCAGCCACCATGGCGTCCACTCCCTCCTCGTCCATCCGCGGAAAAGCTGCCTTTGCCAGGGCCAGGAGAGCCGTCCGGAAGGCCAGGGGCGATTCGTTGGCGCCCCGATGCCGATTGTGGAACAGCTGCCTGCAGTCCGAAGGCGGCCCATAGACGGCTGACAGCAGCTGCAGCGCCAGGTGCAGCGTGGCGCGCTTTTCCTTAGGTGCCGAGGTGAGGGTAGCCAGGGCGTCGTTGTCCAGCATCGCCGGCAGCGCGCTTAGTGCTTCGGCGTCCGTCCAGTTCGCCATCTCTTGATGAGCGATGAACCGCCTTTTGAAGCCGCCCCAGTCTCCGTCCGCACCCACGAATTCTTTGAGAGGCGGCAGTCGCTGCTGTAACGCGACGTCCGTGGCTGCAGATCGCTCTCCGTCGCTCCCAGCAGATGTTACAGTGTGGGCGGGCTGCGAGCATGGCATCGCCGGTCGCTCTGATGTTGACGCGCTGGCCGGTGCTGATGACGTCACGGCTTGTGCTTGGCCCTCAGCAGTCACCTGACGCGGGCCGGCCCCGCCCTCTCCTCGCACTGTAGTGATGGCGGGACATTTAACCGCGAGCCGCGTCGGGGTGGCGGGAAATGTTGCCACGCGTCGGCTGCTGTCGTTGTCCCGCGCAGCCCCTCCAGCCCCCAGCCGCGTGATGTCTTCCAACGCGGCGGCCGCAGCGTAGAGCAGCTCCGCCAGGCGGGAGTGAGCCAGCCGAAGTCTCTCGGCCGACGCATCCCCCCCTTCCTGTCGTAGCAGCGCCGGTGTATTCGGCCCCGGCTGCTCCGATCCGCCCCCGGCCATCTCTGGTGGCGATTCGGCCGCGGTGTCCTCCATCTCCGACTCCCTGGTACGTGTCGTCCCTCGTGTGTCCATCGTTGAACGTTTTACTTCTGACCCCAGATTTAGTAAGTATCAGGAGGCTTGACGACAGGATCGGAGGCACACTTATTTATTGACACCAACTTGTAATGGGTACACACAATACTTAAGGGGGTATCGTCCCCTTCACTCGGCTACAGGGATACACGACTTCTAACCCCTCTAACCTACGCCCAAGTCCTCCACTACGGAGCTAGGGGAGGCTAACTATCCCAGCCCTGGTCAAGCTGGGATCCGGGCACCCTGAGTCTCCAGACTGGCTTGTCAGTCCGGGCTCTCGGGGCCACGCCACCGGCTTGCCCTGGTCGGCCCTGATAAGGACAGCGAGCCAGGGGAGCTCCGGGGCCTATGCTAGCTGGTCTTCCGTCTTCGCTGGTTAAAGCTGATACCTCCACACCGAGCCCTCCGGCTCACCACCTTTTATAGGACTCGGCCCCCGGGAGGGGCCCGTGGGGGATGCAGGTGCGGACGTCGGTGCGAGCACCTCCCCTGTGTACGGCCCTAACCCCGCCCCTTGTGTTTGTTAGCCATCCGTGACCATGCACAATTACACCTCTACCTCCGTGGCCATGCACAGTTACACCTCTACATATCCATCGGGGGGGTGTCGGCCTCAGGAACTGTATGGATTTCGAGGTCCCTTGCAGTTCCGTGTTTGTTGGGGACTGATTTTCTGGCCAAAATGCCCATTCTAATAAAAGTTAATCAAAATTGCATTGAACTACCGGGGGGTCGGAAAATTACATTTTGCCGTCGCCCTGGGGGTGACCCGCTCTGGTCTGCCAGGTGCAGGTGCTGTCCGAGGTATCTGTTGACATTCCACCTGGTTCACAGATGCTTATCCCTTTGCGATATCGGAAACCGGTGCCTGGTCGGGAAGGAGCGCCTGGGGTTTTGTTATCACCGTCCGCAACCATAACGGGCGGGTCGGCGCTGGTCGGGGTGCAAACTATTATCCGGCCGGACCAGCAGCCGTTTTTGCAGGTGCTCAATGGGAGTACGGAGAATGTTTGCGTGCCGGCCGGAACAGTCGTGGCCCATGCCACGACAGCGTTCACGGCCCATGACGATCTGGGCTGCCGGGACGTGGTTGGTGGAGTTTCGGGCCCTACGGGCCAAGATGATCGCTGGGTTGCCGAATTGTGCGGGGAGAATTCATCCCTGACCGGGGAACAGCGATCCGCACTTCGCGCGCTATTGTTTAGTTATTCCGATGTGTTTAGCTCGGATGATTTTGACTTGGGACGCACCTCCCTGCTTTCCCATCATATTGACATGGGGGACGCTGCTCCGATTCGGTTGAACTCGCATCGGATGAGCCCGGCGGAGCGAGACCATGTTCGTGGAGCAGTGGATGACATGCTGGCTGCGGACATAATATCTCCGTCTAACAGCCCATGGGGCGTGCCTGTAGTCTTGGTCAAAAAGAAAGACGGCAAATTGCAATTTTGCGTCGATTTTCGCAAATTAAACAAAGTGTCCGTGGCGGATGCGTACCCCCTGCCGCATATGGATGATTCCCTCGATGCCTTGTCGGGGGCGAAGTTCTTTTTGACGCTAGATCTCTCTTCGGGATTCTGGCAGCTTCCCCTCGATGAGCCCTCGAGGGAAAAGACTGCTTTCCGTACGCCGCAGGGCCTATTCCAATTTAATTGTCTTCCGATGGGGTTGAATGCTGCCCCCGCCACATTTCAGAGGTTGATGGAGCTGGTATTAACGGGGTTGCAGTGGGAGACATGTCTCATATATTTAGACGACATCATCGTCTTTAGCCGCACATGTGATGAACATCTACAGAGACTGGAGGCGGTGTTCGCCAGGATGCGCTCCACCAATCTAAAATTTAAACCTAAGAAATGTCACCTATTGCAACGATCCGTGCGCTATTTGGGACACATAGTCAGTGCCGACGGTGTTGCCACGGATCCGGAGAAGACGGCGTGCGTCCGCAACTGGCCAACCCCGGCCAACGGTGAGGGGATGTGCGTCGCTTCTTGGGGTTTGCCTCATTACCGTAGGTTCGTTCCCAATTTTGCAACGATCGCTAGGCCTCTGCACCTCCTTACGAGTAAAGGACGGAAATTCAGTTGGGGACCGCCAGAGGAAGCGGCGTTTAAGGGCCTGCGCGATCGTTTGGCGACGGCGCCAACATTGGACTATCCCGATTTCAATCACCCTTTTATTCTGGACATGGACACGAGTGACACGGGCATTGGGGCCGTTCTGTCACAGTCCAAAGGCGGTGTGGAACGCGTGGTAGCATACGGTAGCCGCGTCTTGTCCCCCGCAGAAACCCGCTACTGCGTCACTCGCCGCAAACTTTTGGCCATTGTCTATTTTCTCCGCCAATTTCGGCCGTATCTCTACGGCCGTTCGTTTATTGTGCGCACGGATCATGCGGCCTTACAATATGCTCTGAGGGTAGACCAACCATCTGGCCAGCTGGCACGATGGTTGGACACTCTGCAGGAGTTTTCCTTCCAAATTCAGCATCGGAAGGGGTCGCGTCACGCGAATGCGGACGCGCTCTCCAGGTTACCGCAAGGATCCCCTTGCGCTTGCGCGTCAGGTACGCATAGGTGTACGCCGACTCAACAGCCCCCTCAGCCTATTTCGTTAGCGGTCGAGGTGCCTGAGGCTCCAGTGTGCCTGGGACCGGCCGATGGGGTTCTGAACCTTCCACGAGCAGTGTGGATTCGTGAACAAATGCTTGACGACTCGTTGGGGACTCTGCGGAGTCGGGCTGCAAAGGGAGGGGGGGGACTGGTTTCCGGAGGGACACCGGGGGCCGCGACAGACTGCTGATGTGGAGGGAGGGGTTACATGATCGATGGCGTCTTGTTGTACCGTCGTCGTTACGGTACGAATTGATTAGGACTCTGCATTGCGACACGCTATTACACCTGGGGGTGCAGAAAACCTTGTTGACGTTGCAGCGAGACTACTTCTGGCACGGCTTGACGACGGATGTCGTCGGGCACGTTCGCGCGTGTCCCGAGTGTGCCCAGCGGAAGCCGCCTAAACACCCATATGTGCCGCCGGTACATTCTATACAGGTGTCTCGAGTTAACGAGTTGGTGGCGTTGGATATTTTGGGACCCTTCCCGCCATCCGCTAGGGGTAATAAATACTTGCTAGTTGGGGTGGGTTATCTCTCCCGCTGGCCGATGGCCTGGCCCCTGCCCGACCTGTCGGCGGCGTCCATTACGGACGCCTTTCTATTTGGATATGTCACGGACAAAGGGGCGCCGGAGAGGCTGCTCACGGATCAGGGTCGGAATTTTTCTTCTAAATTGTTGGGTGAGGTGTGCGCTGCTCTGGGGACCAAAAAGATCCGGACATCTCCCTACCACCCGCAGACGGATGGCATGGTGAAACGGCTAAATCGGACGCTGTCAGCCATGCTATGTCACACGGTTAATGAGAAGCAAGCTGACTGAGATTTGCACATCGCTGGGGTACTCTCGGCATACCGGATGACGCCTCACGCGTCCACAGGATATTCTCCGTTTTTTCTCATGTACGGTCGCGAAAACGTGCCGCTAATGGATGTGCAGTTGGGAACGGGAGTGAGAGGCCCTACTAAGCCTCTCCCCGACTACATTCAGGACGCCGTTCGCCGCGTCGCTGAGGCGCGGGAGGGGGCCCGATTGGCTACTGCCAAAACCCAGGCCCGAAACGAACGTTGCGCTCGACGCTCGAAGGGGAAGTGCCCCTGGAAGGTGGGGGACATGGCTTGGCTGCATTGCCCGCAGGTGCGAGCAGGAACCTCCCCTAAATTGCATAAACCATGGCAGGGGCCTGTTAGGCTCATTGAGGTTCCTAACCCGCAGTCCACGCACGTTCGGTTCGGATCTCGGCGCTGGTATGTCCATACATCTCGGTTGAAACCATACGTGGCCCCACGGACGGATGCGTCATCTCCTGATGTTGCCTTGCCGGTGTCTGTTGCTGCCGACGCACCTTTGCCTGTGCCTGTTGACCCTGCAAGAGCGCCTGTCGTGCCTTCTACAGACGAACCGGCCGTGACACTGCCGGAGGCAGTGGACTCTGCTCTGGGTGCGCCTACCACAGCTGCGGGGACACCTGACCCCGCCGCCCCTCCAAACCCACCACAGACACGGTTGCGGGACACCCCGGACTTGGGTCCTTTGGGGGAACGGGACCTTGGCGTTGGCGGGCCTCCAATAGCGACAGGCGGTTTTGATCCTGTCGCTCTTAAAACCCCGTCGCGTTCTCAGTCTGCAGGGGGGCCACCGCTCGTCCGGGACGGGCCGGCAACCCGCACACGTTCCAAATCTCTTTATTTTCGTTGATTGTTGTTCTTGTTCTTGTTGTTATTGTTATTATCGTTGTATTCTCTGTTGTCCGGTCATGGCTGATGGTTGGTGGTCGCTCGCATTACTTGTTATGTTTCAGCCGAGGACAGCTGGAATTTTCTCTACGGGGGAGGGTGGTGTAATGCGAGCGTAAACGGGCTCGCGGGATGTGACGTAACAGGTGGGAGGAGTTAGGGTCACGTGGAGAGAGAGAGAGCTTTTAAGGACAGGAACCGGAAGGGTTGGGGAGAGAGTGTGAGAATAGAGACAGAAGGAGGCCACGCGGGGCAGGAGAAGGAAAGTGGCGTGATCGCCACAGGGTTGGGACTCGGCACCGTCGGCCAGCGGTGTCCGGGCACGGAGGCGACAGAGCGCCAGCAGCGGGGCTGCATAGTGAGCAGCCGTGGGGTTGCAGGTCGGGAAGCGGAGAGGCTGTGTAACGAGCCAGCAGCGGGGCTGCATAGTGAGCCAGCAACAGGGCTGCAAGAGCGACGGCAGCAGTGGGGCTGCCGAGCGGGAGACGGAGGAGACTCTGAGCGAGACGCCGTGCGGGCAAGTTGTACGAACCAATAAAGGACAACGGAGACAGACCCAGTGCAAGAGTCCTTTATTACATATATATAATACATTTTATTTATATAACCATATTGCTGATTTTTTAAGTGTTGCATGAACACGACAGGTGACATTTTATCACGTAAAACAACCATAAACACATGAAAAGAACTAGGTTTACAATTTATGAGCAAAACTCGACACACTATACATACACATACAATGTAAAAACTTAAATATCTTCAGAACAGTAGCCAATCGGTGGTTTTAATTTACATATTTGAAATCCATAATAAACAGCACATTTCATCTCTGAAGCAGACGTTTAGAAATTGAAGACCAGTGTAACATATGCATTGTCTTTGAAACTGATTGATCTATACCAGACAGCCTTCTTCATACTTTATTTGGAGCTTTCGTGACTGCAGGAATTACTCTTTGGTTCTTTCGGTAAAGTCACGTATAAAGAGAAAATAATAAATTAAATACTAGCATACGACGTTTCGATTGCAACACAAGCAATCATCATCAGGTATAAATGAAATAGAAACACAAATCTAGTATACTTAGAAATGTAATGTAATACAACAGAGAGTCGGATAACACAACAGTTAACACCCTACCTGGTTGATTACGTTCTTCCTGAGAATGCCAAATTTGAGAGAGAGATAAAACACAGAACCAGAGACATATAGACAGACATATAAGTAGAGACAGATATCACAGAGATACATAGAGAGAGACGTACATCGGCACATGCTGTGATATCTGTCTCTACTTATATGTCTGTCTATATGTCTCTGGTTCTGTGTTTTATCTCTATCTCAAATTTAGTATTTTCAGGAAGAACGTAATCAACCAGGTAGGGTGTTAACTGTTATGTTATCCGACTCTCTGTTGTATTACATTACATTTCTAAGTATACTAGATTTGTGTTTCTATTTCATTTATACCTGATGATGATTGCTTGTGTTGCAATCGAAACGTCGTATGCTAGTATTTAATTTATTATTTTCTCTTTATACGTGACTTTACCGAAAGAACCAAAGAGTAATTCCTGCAGTCACGAAAGCTCAAAATTAAGTATGAACCACTTCTACGGGGAAGTTTTAAGTTTGTTTTTTCTCTCTCTATCTGGATTTTTGTTGTCTCTCTCTGCTTGTGTATCGGTCTTCGTGTCTGTGTCTTACACATTTCACACTTAACTTCTAATTTAGTAATCTTTGGAAGAACGTAATCAACCAGGCTATGCGTTAATTGTGTGTTGTCCGACTCTCTGTGTTGCATTGCATTACATTTCGAAATTTTGCTTGGTTTATTTGATTAAGTGTACTTTCTCTGTTTCCACTCGTTTTGTCGTTCTTATGTTCTGTTCTCTCTGTGTGTCTCGGCTGTTGTTCCTCTCTCTCTCTGCTTGGGTCTGTTCTTCGTGTTTGCATCTTGTCTCTCTTAAAAATTTCACACTTAACTTCTAACTTAGCCATCTTTGAAAAACGTAATCAACCAGTCTATGCGTTAAGTGTGTGTTGTCCGACTCTCTGTGTTGCATTACGTTACATTTCGAAATTTTGCTAGGTTATTTAATTCAGTGTGTCTCTCTCCCTGTCCCCTCATTTTTCCAAGCTTCTGCAGCGTGCCACTCATTGACATGCTAATTTCTCTAACCCCTCCCTCTCTCTCCGCCCCCACCCCCTCTCTCTATTTAAGGCATCGACACAGAGGCGTGGTTTCTCTGTGTGCCGATGTACGTCTCTCTATGTATCTCTGTGATATCTGTCTCTACTTATATGTCTGTCTATATGTCTCTGGTTCTGTGTTTTATCTCTCTCTCAAATTTAGCATTCTCAGGAAGAACGTAATCAACCAGGTAGGGTGTTGACTGTTGTATTACATTACATTTCTAAGTATACTAGATTTGTGTTTCTATTTCATTCATACCTGATGATGATTGCTTGTGTTGCAATCGAAACGTCGTATGCTAGTATTTAATTTATTATTTCCTCTTTATACGTGACTTTACCGATAGAACCAAAGAGCCTTCTTCATGACCTATTATCACCAGTGTCAGACTAGAGAACGCCAAAAGGCGAAAAGTACAAAAACAATGCACATATCAGAGCAGCTATATCATGGGGTACCTTTTTGCCAGTAAGAAAGTGTATAAACTGAGAATAGATTTTACCTTTTCTGGCAATAAAACAAGTCTTAAGATGTTGAACATGTTTGTTTTGGATGTTCACCACAAGTACGCGTGGTTAATGCAGACTTGATTCCTCGAAAAAGTTATCTATTTGGTGTTTGAATATCTTAACACCTCCTGTTTTATTACCAGAAAGGCGAAAACCTATTCTGTGGTATCTGCTTCTGTGAGCTGTTCTTTGAAACGAAGGGTTAAGCTGCTCTCTTAAAGTTCTGAAAGGATACATTGGCTCCAGAGACGATACCGTTAACACAATCGGGATTCACTTGCGAAAAATATGGAGAGATAATATTCGTGAATTCAACGAGGTACAATGTTGCTGTGATGTAAGATACATTTCATTTTGTGATTCTTTTTTTTTCCTAGGTCACAAGAGTTGCGAATGGCTGTTCAATATCAGGTATGCTCTAAAATAGTTGCACTAAAAATCTTGATTCAAACGTTTCCTCTGCACTATTTTTGTGCAGAGGAAACGGCAACAAGAAGAGAGAGACATAGAGTTATAGAGACAAACATAAAGAGACCCATACATAGATGTATGTACAGTAAGAGCTCAGAGTACGCTGCAGGGGTTGGGTTCCATGTGCCCCCACGTAAGTGCGAATTCACATAAGTGGAGGTTCGCCTATACGAGTATAGATATGAAATCTAAGAGGGTATATACAATGCATATAAATGTAAATACATGTGTAGTGACATATAATCGGTCACTTAGCAGCATAGTGCTGGTTGCGGGCAGGGAAGGGAATCTGCAGCTTACAGCAGCCCTGGCTGACAGCAGGCCAAGTGATAGATGAGAGGGATCTAGGGGAAGGGTCACGGAAGGGGCACATCGAGAACCCGCTAGTAGGTTCCAGGGGGGGCGTGGCCAGGGGCAGAGCAAGGCCATGCTGACAGTATCATAGGGTCCCCGGGAGGAGACCTCGTGGCTGTCGTTTGGAGTGGGATCCCGTCGTGCTGCTGGAGTCTTCGACGTCGTCTCCATCTTCACCATCTTGGCGTCGTCAGTCGGGCAGTCTACAAGCTGTCCTGACTGGGAAACGTAGTTACTAAGTGTTAACTGTCAGGCCGTGTTAATAAACAAAGTGCCTTCTACTCTTAGTGTCTCTGGGTCGGTCACTAAATTTGGTGTCAGAAATGTTAAAGATAATCAAGAAAATAAATATTTTCATTATGTTATAGTAGGCCAAGAGGAAGATTTTGCCGATAGTGTCCTCGTGACGAGGACGATGGGGATGTGATCCCCCTGACAACCCCAGAATCGGGGACTCCAGTGACAGGTCCTGAGGCGGAGTTCCCGGCAGAGCAACAATGGAGAGATGTTGAACCCTTGCTGCCAGTGGTAAGAGGGGTGGGGCAAGCTCACCGCGCGGCTCACAGGCTTGCTCTCCAATGCAGTGGAGCTGGTTGTCCAGCTTGGACTTGCAACGCCTGCCGGGGATGCTGCAATACGGGGGCAGCAGGCAGGCAGCTCGAGCCTCGCCACCATTCCAGCGTAGGAAATGGCGGAGCTCCCACCCGCGTGGGCGGATGCCATTTTGCCCACCGTGAGAGGGGTGCTGCAATCACCTGCCATTTTGCCACCCGGGTGGGAAATGCATTCCACCAAATTTTAGTGGCCATCGGCAGCCTTGGGCAGTGGTGCCTTCTCGACAAAAGCGGCTGCCTTTTGTTAAGGAGTCTGTGGCTGCAGGGGGCAACTGGACGGCTTTCTAGCGCCGTTTCAGCACAGCTTGCAACCTGGCTGGGTGGTCCAATGAAGAGGCGCTGCGAGCTCTGCCCACGGTGCTGGACGATGACTCCTTGGCTGCATTCGAGGCCATCTCCACAGCGGACCGAGCGATGCTGCTTCAGGCATGCGCCCATATGGCAGCTATTTTCGACCCGCCATCCAACGTGTGTGGAAGATTCATGCTGCGAGGGGGGAGACCAAGACGCCTCTTGCCTTCTACAGTGCGCTACTGTCCTTGGTCCATGCAGCATATCCGTGGATGGAGCACACAGTGCTGGACTCTCTGATGCTGGAGAGACTGCTGTCGCTGGGCCAGGAGCTGGGTGTCTCTCTTCCTGCCATGGAAGAGGACGACTTATCATCTCTGAAGGTGGCCCGCTGCATCCAGGCCCACATTAGTTTGCAGCGGTGGCCCGTGGTGGCCGCCTGTGTAGGATTTCCGGAGGACCAGGACGAGCTGGAGCGGCAGGAGCCAGAGCGAGATTGCACATTGTTCATCCGGAGCCCATGTGGGAGGAAAAGTGAGGGACAACAACGGGAGTGGGGACGGTGAGGTGGGACCCCCTTCCAGCGTGGAGGTCTCCAATCACTTGTTTTAAGTGCGGCCAGCTGAGCCACATTGCCAAGGGGATGCCATGCCAGCCCTGGATCGTTTTCCTCACCTTAGTCTTCCTCTGCCCCGCTGATCTCCACTTCCCTGGGCCTGCAGGCAAGTCGCGATGCATCAGACACCCGACCACCAGTCACTTCAGATGTTGGTGCTCTTGCGGTTGCTGAATCCACTTGATCACGCGGACATCATTGGAGGGGTCCTTTTAACCTCTTTGAACAGGGCTATTCAGGGTCTCGCGTTGGTGGGGGCCCAAACAATAGTAAGGGGGGATCAGGTGCCTTTTTGCAATTTTTGAACGTCAAGCTGGGAGCCGCGGTTGTCCAAGCGGGTACAGTTTTGGCCCACACGATGGCTGCGTGTTGTGAGGAGGCTGGCAAGAAGGCCGCAGAGGTCGTTGCCATGGTGGAGCGGGGAGGCAAGTCGGATGAGGCTTAGATGGATGCAAAGTTGTCCGGAGAGCAGTGAGGCGAATTGCATGCCTTGCTCCAAGAATTTGCTGATATTTTTAGTCAAGGGAAATATAATATTGGTCGCATGTCACTGTTGCAGCACCGTATCGTTACGGGTAATGCCACTTCAATATGTCAAAATTTGTCAGTCCCAAGCAAGAAACTATGTTTGCCAGGCAGTCGACTAAATGTTGGCTGCCGACATTATCTCCCCTTCCACCGGTCCGTGGGGGTAGTTAAAAAGTGGGATGGGAGTTTGCTTTTTTGTGTCGATTTTCATAAATTAAATAAAGTCTCCATGGCAGATGCATACCTGCTCCCACGGATTGATGACTCCTTGCACACCTTGCTGGGTGCGCGATTTTTCTCTACCCTCGACTTGTTGTCAGGATTTTGAAAATTGCCCTTGGATGAAGGATTCAAACCTAAAACCGCGTTCCGAACACCTCAGGGGTTGTTCCAATTTAACTGTCTCCCAATGGGTCTTCACTCCACTCCAGCCACATTTCAGCGGCTTATGAAACTAGTCTTGGCAGGTCTTCAATGGGACTCATGCCTCATTTATTTGAATGATGTGATTGTGTTCGGGCACACATTCCAGGAGCACCTGCACCTTTGCAGTCAGTGTTTGTCAGGGTGCAGGCGGCCAATCTTAAATTTAAGCCGCAAAAGTGTCATCTTTTGAAGATGTCGGTTTGCTATTTGGCCCATATTGTTAGCGAGTCTGGGATAGCGACTAATCCCAACAAAACTGCATACGTGCGCACGTGGCCGACCCCCACATCGGTGGGTGATGTGCGCAATTTTGTCGAGTTCACGTCATACTATCGCCGGTTCGTACCCAAGTTTGTGATGATTGCTAAACCACTCCACGTGCTCACTGCTAAGGGCCAGAGATTTCAATGAGGAGAGGAGGAAGAGGCCGCATTTGTCTCGCTGCGTGACGGCATTGCCAATGCGCCTCCTCTTGAGTACCCTGATTTCTCTCTACCCTTTTGTATTAGATACGGACGTCAGCGACACCAGAATCGGTGCTGTACTGTCCCAGGTCATGAACAGTGTTGAGAAGGTTGTGGCTTACAGAGCCGTGCGCTGTCCCCCACAAGAGCAGCGTTATTGTGTGACACGCCGAGAGTAGTTGGCCATAGTGCACTTTGTACAGCAGTACAGGCCATATCTTTACAAAGGTAATTTGTTGTGCGCATGGACCACGCGGCCCTTCAATATGCTTTGCGAGTTCACCAGCCTTCCGGCCAACTTTCCCATTGGTTAGAAATTTTGCAGGACTACTCCTTCGCGGTCACCTACAGGAAGGGTATACGTCACTGCAACGCGGACGGGTTATCGCGGTTACCACCGAGGGACCGCTGCGCATGCTTGATGGGTGCCAGCCGATGTAAACCATCGGCTGCGGAATTGCCGTGCACTGTTGTGGCATCGGTCGATATTTCACCACCCGCGGCAACTGCTCCCTGTGACAACACAATTGGTCTCACACACGCTGAATGGGGATGCCTCCAAGTAGAGGATGCCTCCTTGTTAAAATTGCAGCATCGCATTGAAACGAGGGGTAGCAAAAAGGTACCGGTGGGAATGTCTCTCAAAGCCCTTCCTGATGGGCTGCTGATCAGGTGGGATGAGGAATTGCATTGTTATTGCATCATTGTGCCGTCCGCTCTGCGGGGTAAAGTTACACGGGCTGTCCACGTAAAGTTAATGTACCTTGGGGTGCGGAAAACTTTGACTTTGAAGCGTGACTTCTTTTGACCCAGGATGTCAGAGGATGTGTACCACATGGTCAAGGGTTGTGTTGAGTGTCCTCGTCGCAGGCCTCTGCCGAGGCAGGCCCAGCATCCATTACAATCCGTTGTGGTGTCTCGTAATAATTAGCTCGTTGGCTTCAACATCCTCGGCCCGTTTCCTGCAACTCAGAGGGGAAACAAATTCGTTCTTGTCGGGGTGGTTGGTAGCATGGCCACGCCAGATCAGTCGGCCGCATCCATCATAGATGCATTTCTACATGGGTACGTTTTGGACAAGGGGGCCCTGGGACATCTCATTACGGACCAGGGTCCAGATTATTCATTGAAATTGATGAAGGAGGTCTGCGACTCCCTGGGCACAAAAACCATCCGGATGTCGCCCTACCATCCCCAGACAGATGGGATGGTAGAGTGTTTGCACAGGACTCTTACGTCCATGCTGTGCCAACAGGTCAACGAGGCACAGTCCAACTGGGATTTGCACATTCCAGGTGTTCTGGCCGCGTATAGGATGGCCCCTCACGCCTCAACAGGATTCTCCCCCTTTTTCCTCATGTATGGGAGGGAATGTGACCCCCCCCCCCCATGGAGGCTCAGTTAGGCATGGACCTGGGCAAGAGGAAGGTCGTTGTGCCCATGCCAATGCAGCTTACGATCAGGCTGCTGACAGAAGCACGAGAGGCGTCTCAGAAATTCTGCTAAACGGCAGGCCACCAATCAGAAGCTTGTGAGGCAAAGTTAATCCGCAACCTCATGGACCACTGTGGACAAGGCGTGGTTACATTGTCCCCAGGTGCCCCTGGGCATGTCCTCAAATTGCACCGGCCACGGGAGGGCCCTGTTGAGGTGATTGAGGTCAGGAGGCCGCAGTGCGGGCATATCCAAGTGGGTCACAGGGGCAGGTTTGTGCACCTGTCACAGTTGAAACCCTATTTTCCACCTTGTGGTGACAGTTCATCTCCACTGCCTGAGTGCCCGGTGTCTGATGTATCTAGCGAGCCAGGGCGAGCAGACACGGAGGTTGCGGCTCAGCAGGATTGTTGTTTCGCCTGCAGGATCCCAGCGACTGACACCCACAGACACACCGGCAGCACGTCCATTAGGCCATTTACACATCGTCCTGGGGGTCACCAGGAAGTCAATCCTCGTCCCACCTGGGGGCCAAACGAGGAGAACCTGCTCCAAAAGTGTTAGGTTTCGATAACCTGCTTTTTTAAATCCCTGAGGTATGGGTTCATTATTGTGGGTTCTCCCCGAAAATTGTTCATTCTCCCTGTCAGTTTAATAATATTCTTAAAGCTCCTTGCTACGAGGGTGAGTGATGTCAGCTAGGAAGCTGATTTTTTCTTACGGGGGGTGGGGGGGTGATGCAGTGGCATCGAATCAGTCACGTAGCAGCATAGCACTTGCTGCTGGCAGGGAAGTGGGATCTATAGCTTACAGCAGCCCTGACTGACAGTAGGTCAGGTGATAGATGAGAGAGGGATCTAGGGGAACGGTCATGGAAGAGGCACATCGAGAACCCACTAATAGGTTCCAAAAAGGGACGTGTCCGGGGGTGGAGCCAGGCCATGCTGACAGTATAAGAAGGGCCTCTGGAGGGGACCTCGTGGCTGTCGTTTGGAGTGGGATCCCGTCGTGCTGCTGGACTCTTCACTATTGTCTCCATCTTCACCATCTCTGTGTCGCCAGTCAGGCAGTCTACCAGCTGTCCTAACTGAGAACCATAGTTACTAGGTGTTAACTATCAGGCCGTGTTAATAAATAAAGTGCCTCCTACTCTTAGTGTATCCGAGTCGGTCACTAAACATGTTTGATAAAGTACAGTACTGTACAGTAATATATTAGCTAATCATCGGTAGCATCCAGGTTAGATAGAACATAATTTTTTTGGACTCGTTTTTTGAGTGGGTGATACAGTTACAGGCCCTCAAATACATGTTCGCGTGATGGAGGGGTGATTTGACTCCCACCCCATGCTTGTCGGGGAAAGTATGAGTCACAAGCGTCAGTATGAATAGGAGTCGGTTGTGTATGAAGGGGTCTGCATACTCTAAGCCTGCGTAGTCTGCGACCTTTATGTTGAACTCATTTCGCACCGTACATAGCCAACCGTGCTAATCAGAAGTGCAGGTGAAGGAGTGAGTCAACATAGAGACAGAGAAGAATATAGTGGGGCAGGCGAGAGAGACTTAACATTTAGGCACAGAGACAAATAAATAACCACAGAGAGAAACAGACAAGAAGATACAGAGACACACGCGAAAGAGACAAAGCAAGACAAAGACGAACGACGACAGAGGCAAACGTACACCTAGAAATACAACAAGAGAGGCAC
Source organism: Lethenteron reissneri (assembly GCF_015708825.2). NCBI lineage: Eukaryota > Metazoa > Chordata > Hyperoartia > Petromyzontiformes > Petromyzontidae > Lethenteron > Lethenteron reissneri. Next base: position 4,786,239 of record NC_083844.1, on the reverse strand, counting down.
AGACAGATGCCTTCAGAGACAAGAAAAAATGTTAAACTATGACAGGTAAAGAGAGAAATTTACACAGTGGGACAGGCATCACCACAGCATATGTACCAGGCTAGATACACATTGATGTCACAAGAAGTGTTGAGGTTTCACTGGCAGAAGGCCAGGGGACAGACCCAGCAATTATGGGGGGTTTTATCTTGATTGGAAGCTTTCGTGACTGCAGGAATCAACACTCTTTGGTTCTTTCAGTAAAGTCATGTAGGTAGAAAAATAAAATAAAATATATCATGACGTACCGATCACAACACAAGCGATCGTCATCAGGCGAAACAGAACCCAGCAGTAGAACTGCTGAACTAGGAAGAGCACAGCGAGAGAGCTGCTACAACAAGGGGTTATATATTTTTGAGGGTGGTGTAGCCCAAGGGCAAGCAAGCGGGCTCTGAGCTGGATCGGAGACCCATCCCCGCACGCAAGCACATCAGTTGTGTTAATGGGGGAGATTAGGGAGAGAAATAAGCATGTCAAAGTAAATGAGCTTCCTTCGCTGCATGAGAGCACTGTCGCCGCACATGCGCACAGCAGTAGTATTAATGGGAAATTAGCACTATGTTAACGGGAGAGATTAGGGAGAGAGATTGGGGAGATTAGCAAGTTAATGTCAAGTTTATGTGTGGCACAAACTGTGGCCAGGCCTGCACTGTGAGAGGCAAGCGCGTCAACGCAAGAGAACCACGGCAATAGTGGCCATGCCATTGAGACACACAGCCCATAGAACAGTAAGAACCATCGATACATCGAGGCTATGGGAGCCATGTTAGTGAGACCCCAGCCTGTTAATGCAAAGGCATCCCATAGGGCAATGCAACTCGGCGAGTCGGAGAGTGCAGCCAAACGGCAGGAAAAATGGAAGCATCACAGCGAGTTATGACTTTACCTGGTTAATGTCATCCTCATAATGATTGCTCAGCGTATACCCATCTTTTCGAAATTGTTTTTGTGTTTATATATCTGGATGGCTTCATGGACAAACCTTTAATGGGAGCCCAAGGTTTGCAGAGTACCTTGGTCTCGGAAAAACAATATCGTGCGAGCCCACTGCGTTATAAGAGTGATCAGACACGGCAGAAGTATTGTTTCAGCCTTGTTTCAAATCTGCCTTGTGTTCGAGAACACGGTCCGAGACATGTCGTTTCGTTTCCCTAATGTAACTGCTGCCGAAGACACAACTTAGTTTATAGCAGTGGCGGCTCCTGCAAAATCTCTCAAGGGGGGCAAATGTCTGGATGATTGATAAGGATAAGGTCCACCCATGCAATGGATAAATTAACAGCTTAAGCATGTAAAGGCAACTTCACTTCTTTAATATTAATGAAAAATAAAGTGACTCTTACAATACATCTTGTTTGTTTATATACTCACTATTAAAACAAACCACTCAAGTTTATTTTATTAAAGATTCCACTAGGTGGCAATAAATTATATTGTTGGATGGAACGTGCTTACGTATGATGACGTTAGCACGTATGATGACGTAAGCACGTTAGTGCATGCCCTCCCGGAAGCCATAGAGAATGCATTGGAGCGCCCGCCGTTCGAAAAAAAACATCTTTGAATGTAAGTCTATGGGGCCACTCGGGGCGATTCTCAGCCGGAGTGAAATCGCCCAAAAAGAGGCGGTACTCCACAGAACGTGACATGACACTGATTGGACTATATCCAGAGGCACAGTGACGGCTAGCGTGACTCTGTGGTTGAATGACATTGGTGGTGCGTCGCCCAATCGCCCTAATGAAGATACCGCCCCTGGTTTATAGACACCAGCGTATTGCATGTCAGGAATATCATCCTTCACAGATGGGATCAAATCACATATTTTGTGTACTGTATTGAATCGGACTTGGATCTTGTGTTTGTTTAAGATTTTGGAAATATTTTTGGTAATACCTGCTATGTATGGCAAGGTGATGGTTTTGCTTGGGTCCTCAGATGGCTGTCTCCCAATGGTTGGGGATACAGCTTTGCGGATTGTGCGGTCTGAATATACATTCATCTTGAGGGCTTGGTGTACGTGCTGTAGTTCACTGGTTAGGTGGCGATGGTCAGAAAAGCAGCGGGCCCTATGGTGTAGTGCTTTTGTAGCGGCATTTTTGCGCGCAACATGTGTACTTACCTGCGTAGCAGTATTGTATGGGTCACGTACACTCACCTCTAGTGGCGCCCTCAGTGTTTAGGGGGCGCAGAACAGCCAAGGGGGCTGTTGAGTGACAGGTGTACGACCCACGACTACAATAACTATTGACCAGGGGTGAGGGGGCCAGAGCCCACTGAGGGAGGGGGCTGGGGAGGCCAACGGTCAGACCCAGACCTTCTCGAGAGAAGGCGGTTGGGAGAAAGGAGTATAAAAAGGGCAGCAGCTCTCCCAGCGTGAGTCAGTCCGCACTCATCTCAGCACCTGAAGACGTCGAGATAGCGCCCTGTGACTTCCGGCCCTTGTCAGGGCCAGGTCCGAGCGGCCCAGTGGCGGCACCCGTTACCATGGCAAGGTCCGGTGAGCATAGCCTCCCCTAGGTCCCTTTAGCGGAAGAATTCCCGATAGCAGAGTATAGTGTGATTAGAGAAACCATGTGAGCTGAGTTAAGTACTGCTGAGGTGGTCTTGCCCGTGAATGGAAGCAGGTCTCAGACAGAAATCGGGCTAGTTTGTAGGTAAGTGAGTTGGTGGATACGAAATGAAGGAGTGGAGTACCTTCTTTACGGATTTTTTAAAGGCCATAAATTCAGGGTGATCTAGCAGCCGAAGGTTTTAGGGAGAGCTGCTTGGTCGGTTCGATTAGAGAAGTCGAATTAGTGATGATATTGTTGTTTTTGTGGCCAGGCAGTTTGTAGGATCTTTGTTGATTTTTCAATAACTGCCATCATTAAGGTCCTGGATTTAGTTGTTGTAAGTGGTTTCATCCATGATGACAGTGGCATTGCCCTTGTCGGCTGAGAGGATGACATTGTCATCTCTCTTTTTCAATTGAGCAAGTTCAGAGCGCTCGTCCTGCTGATGTTACTAATGGGTTTCTTAGCGTTTTTGAGGATGGCGGCGATTTTGGATATTGCCACGTCTGGTGGGATGAGTCCCAAATCTTTGAGGGCTACGTCAACTTGGGCAATGATATCATCTACTGGGATGTGTATGGGGGTGAAAGCAAATTTCAGCCCTCTACCTAGTATCGATTTTAGGCTATCAGAGGTTGGGCTGTTACTCTGATAACAATCTTGTTCACATCTAACTTTTTTAATGTGTGGATCTAGTATCTTTTTTTGACAGGATGTTGAATTTAGCAATCAGATTAACTTTACATGTGGTTGACACTGTCGCGGCAGTCATGTTATCTACAATATCCCAATCAGATGCGGACATTTTATCTGTTAATGCTAAGTGTGATTGTAAGAGACATTTGTCTAAATTATCAAGTTCAAAACGTAGAAGTCTTATCCTCTCTGAGATTAGCTATAGGCTAGCTCTGAACCAGATCCGTTTAGCGTTAGGAGAAGTGACAGCAGCAGATGTGAGTGCAAATGCGATCGGTATTACCTTGTTGTCGCGGCATCTCTTGAGAAAGGTGAGCGACTCGATCAGGTGAGCCTTCTTGTCTCGCAGTCTGTTGAATGATCTAACAGATAAGTGGAAACCCTCCCCGTAGAGGTGGTTCGTGACTACAGGAATCTATACTCTTTGGTTATTTAGGTGAAGTCAGGCAGGTAGAAAAATTTAATAATAAAACATCCGATTTAAAGCTTTCGTGACTGCAGGGATTCATCTTCTTGGTTCTTTCGGTAAAGTCACGTAGAAAGGAAGTAATAAAATAATAAAAATAAAACATAATAAAATAAAATATTTTAATAATAAAAATAAAACATAATAAAATAAAATATTATTTTATTATGTTTTATTTTTATTATTTAAAATAAAACAATAAAATAAAATATTATTTTATTATGTTTTATTTTTATTATTTTATTACTTCCCTTCTACGTGACTTTACCGAAAGAACCAAGAAGATAAAAATAAAAAATCCATAAAGAAAGTACTCCACTCTGTCCTATCGTATCCCCCATCAACTCATCTACCTACACACTGGCCCAATTTTCTGTCTAAGACCCTGCTTCCATTCACGGGCAAGACCACCTCAGCAGTACTTAACTCAGCTCACTTGGTTTCTCTAATCAAGGACATTTCACTGTCCCCAGATGAGTTACTTGTCAGTCTCGATGTAGCCTCTCTGTTCACCAAGGTACCTGTACCTGACACCATAGCAATCATTGAAGACTTGGTCCAACATGGACTGAATCCTGATGTACCGACTTTGGTGAGTCAGTGCCTTACCGACACTTACTTCACCTGGAATGGTACATTCTACAAACTAAATGAAGGTACCCCTATGGGTTCTCCCTTATCACCAGTGGTAGCGAATATTTTCATAGAGAAATTTGAAACAGATGTCATCCTGACCTCCACCATACGTCCTTCCCTGTGGAAGAGATACGGAGATGACACGTTCGTCATCTGTCCATAGGGCCAGTCGGCACTGAATAAATGTTTTAACCACATTAATTCCATCCATCCATCCATCAAATTCACTATGGAAGTGGAAAATCATGGCAAGCTACCATTTTTGGATGTTTTGATCGAGAAGAGGCCTGATGGCTCGTTGGGACATTCTGGCTACAGGAAAGCCACTCACACGGATTCCTATCTAAAGCCTGATTCCCACCATCATCCGGCCCAGAAGAATCCCCTCCTCAAAACACTACACCATCTCCGACCAGCGCCACCTAGTCAGTTAACTGGAGCACGTACACCAAGCCCTCAAGATGAATGGATACTCAGACCGCACAATCCGCAAAGCTGTATCCCCAACCATGGGGAGACAACCATCATAAGACCCAATCAAAACCATCACCTTGCCATACATAGCAGGTGTTTCCAAATAGATTTCCAAATCTTAAAGAAACACAACATCCACGTCCAATTCAATACAGTACACAACATCCGTGATTTGATCCCATCTGTAAAGGATGTAATTCCTTACATGCAATATCCTGGTCTCTACAAACTAAGTTGCGTCTGCGCCAGCAGTTACATTGGGGTAATGAAACGACATGTCTCGGACCGTGTTCGCGAATACAAAGCAAATTTGAAACACAGCAAAACCAATACCTCTGCCGTGGCTGATCACTGTTATAACGTGGTGGGCTCGCACAATATTGTTTTTTTCCGAGACCAAGGTACTCTGCAAAACCTTCGGGCTACCATCAAAGATTTGTCCATAAAGCCATCCAGATTTACAGGGTGTTTTAAAATGATGGACCCAATTTCAAAGCATTATATTTCACGATGGCAACATGTTACAATTACAAAGTTACCAACGTTTTAATGAGTCATCAAGTTTTACGAACCATTTTATAAATGCTCTTTGTGCCCTCCACCTGCTGTACGGACAACATCGAGACAATAGTTGAATTCGTCTCAAACGCCTCTCAAAGTGTCTTCTTCCATTGAAGTCACGTCTGCCGTGATTCTGTTTTTGAGGTCATTCAGATTGGTCGCTAATGGTGGCACGAAAACAAGTTTTTTGTGCCACCATGCTCTTTGATAGTGGTGGATCAATGACAAAACGCCGTTGAAACGCACCCTGCACCACAATTACGGATTCAGTCTTGCTGAACTGCAGAACGCAAAACGCCTTGTGTTGCGGAGTCGCCATCGTGCAAATGACTGAGGCTAGGGGCTGTTTGTGCACTGGTACAGGCATTCTAGCGGTAATCATTTGAAACTCTATGCCCTGCCCTTTCGTGGGCGGGTTGTGGTTGCAGAGATATAGCGATTTCAAATTAGATCCATTCTTTTGAAACACCACGTATAAACACAGAAACAATTTCAACCGAGAATATTGGTATAAGCTGAGCAATCATTGGAATGACGACATTTACCAGGTAAAGTCATAACTCGATGTGATGCTTCCATCCTTCCCGCCTTTTGGCTGTTATCTCCGACTCTCTGAGTTGCATTGCCCTGTGGGATGCCTTTGCATTAAAGGGCTGGCGTCTCACTAACATGACCACCTCTGCTCCCTTAGCCTCGAAGTATCGATGGTTCTTACTGTTCTATGGGCTATGTGTCTCACTAGCATGGCCACTATTGCTGTGGTTCTCTTGCGTTGACACGCTTGCCTCTCACAGCGCAGTTCTGACCACAGCAAGTGCCACACAAAGACTTGACATTAACTTGCTAATCTCTCCAATCTCTCTCCCTAATCTCTCCCATTAACATAGTGCTAATTTCCAATTAATACTACTGCTGTGCGCATGTGCGGCAACAGTGCTCTCATGCAGTGATGGAAGCTCATTTACTTTAATATGCTAATCTCTCGCCCTAATCTCCCGCATTAACCCAACTGATGTGCTGGCGTGCGGGGATGGGGCTCTCTTCCAGCTCGGACCCCGCTTGCTTGCCTTTGGGCTACACCCCTCTCAAACATATATAACCCCTTATTGTAGCAGCTCTCTTGCTGTGTTCTTCCAAGTTCAGCAGTTCTACTGCTGGGTTCTGTTCGACTGATGACGATCGCTTGTGTTGCAATCGAAACGTCGTGATATATTATTTTTATTAAACATTTATACCTACGTGACATTACCGAAAGAACCAAAGAGTATGGGAGGTTTTGCTTGAGGATGTATGCATGTTGAACTTCTTTGCAGATGCACAACCTGTGACCCCCCCCCCCCCCCCACTGCCAACTTGCTGTTATTTAACCATCTGGTGCTTCACTCATTGTGAGTATTGCTCCTCTGCCTTCCGTTGTTTTTGGAGAGCGACTGTCTACAATTCCCCAGGAGTATTCTTTATGAGATTCTTCCACAGAGGCCGATTTTGACAACCCTCCACTCCCTGCACAACTGCCCCTTCACTCATGGAGAGAGTTCAGGGGTAGAGTACAGTCTGTTCTCCTATAACGTGTGCTGTTTTCATAACGCGAATTGTAAATAACTTGGATATAAATTGGATATGCAGTGAGGGAAAAAACTATTTGATCCCCTGCTGATTTTGTACGTTTGCCCACTGACAAAGAAATGATCAGTCTATAATTTTAATGGTAGGTTTATTTGAACAGTGAGAGACAGAATAACAACAAAAAAGTAAAAAAAACGCATGTCAAAATGTTATGAATTGATTTGCATTTTAATGAGGGAAATAAGTATTTGACCCCCTCTCAATCAGAAAGATTTCTGGCTCCCAGGTGTCTTTTATACAGGTAACGAGCTGAGATTAGGAGCACACTCTTAAAGGGAGTGCTCCTAATCTCAGCTTGTTACCTGTATAAAAGACACCTGTAAATAAAAACAATCAATCAATTAGATTCCAAACTCTCCACCATGGCCAAGACGAAAGAGCTCTCCAAGGATGTCAGGGACAAGATTGTAGACCTACACAAGGCTGGAATGGGCTACAAGACCATCGCCAAGCAGCTTGGTGAGAAGGTGACAACAGTTAGTGCGAAATGGAAGAAACACAAAAGAACTGTCAATCTCCCTCGGCCTGGGGCTCCATGCAAGATCTCACCTCGTGGAGTTGCAATGATCATGAGAACGGTGAGGAATCAGCCCAGAACTACACGGGAGGATCTTGTCAATGATCTCAAGGCAGCTGGGACCATAGTCACCAAGAAAACAGTTGGTACCACACTACGCCGTGAAAGATTGAAATCCTGCAGCGCCCGCAAGGTCCACATGCTCAAGAAAGCACATATACATGCCCGTCTGAAATTTGCCAATGAACATCTGAATGATTCAGAGGACAACTGAGTGAAAGTGTTTTTTTCTCAGATGAGACCAAAATGGAGCTCTTTGGCATCAACTCAACTCGCCGTATTTGGAGAAGGAGGAATGCTGCCTATGACCCCAAGAACACCATCCCCACCGTCAAACATGGAGGTGGAAACATTATGCTTTGGGGGTGTTTTTCTGCTAAGGGGACAGGACAACTTCACCGCATCAGAGGGACGATGGACGGGGCCATGTACCATCAAATGTTGGGTGAGAACCTCCTTCCCTCAGCCAGGGCATTGAAAATGGGTCGTGGATGGGTATTCCAGCATGACAATGACCCAAAACACACGGCCAAGGCAACAAAGGAGTGGCTCAAGAAGAAGCACATTAAGGTCCTGGAGTGGCCTAGCCAGTCTCCAGACCTTAATCCCATGGAAAATCTGTGGAGGGAGCTGAAAGTTCGAGTTGCCAAACGTCAGCCTCGAAACCTTAATGACTTGGAGAAGATCTGCAAAGAGGAGTGGGACAAAATCCCTCCTGAGATGTGTGCAAACCTGGTGGCCAACTACAAGAAACGTCTGACCTCTGTGATTGCCAACAAGGGTTTTGCCACCAAGTACTAAGTCATGGTTTGCAGAGGGGTCAAATACTTATTTCCCTCATTAAAATGCAAATAAATTCATAACATTTTTGACATGCGTTTTTCTGGATTTTTTTGTTGTTATTCTGTCTCTCACTATTCAAATAAACATACCATTGAAATTATAGACTGATCATTTCTTTGTCAGTGGGCAAACGTACAAAATCAGCAGGGGATCAAATACTTGTTTCCCTCACTGTAACTCGATCAAGTGGCGAGGTATAGTAAAACCCTCAAGTCCTGTACAGCGTGCAAAGGATTTCATGCAGCAGAGGGTTGACAAAGGGATGCACGTTATACGAACGTTGTACATTAAAGACACGTGTACATTGATTACATTTTACTTGAAGGATTGCAGGTCAGCGAGACGAGTGACTCAAGCATTACAATCACATGGACGAACATCAGCTACGTTGACAACTACACCTTCGAATTGTACGACAACTTTCAAAACGCATCCTCAAACTTCAGCACAGATGGGAGTGCCTACAACTTCACATTCACGGAGCTGGTTGCGGGCAGGTCGTACACAATCCACGTCACACTTGGGTGCGTCGGCTTCAGCAACTATTATGGCGAAGTGAACGCCTTTACAAGTGAGTGAACTGCGGCTTGATGGAAACACGATTCAGAGTTTGTAATTATTTTTGTTATTACCCCCATCCCGCCCCCCCCCAATTTTGAGTACGTTGCACTGATAATTACAACCAGAATGCAATTTGTACTCGAATTGTAAATGTTGTAGGTTTATTCTCCACCACACAACCGGTATGCTGAACAAAGTAAGTTATTGGCATATTTTATTTACGTCACAAACCCTTACTAATTTGCTGACGGATAGTGGTGGGTAAACGACACATTTATTTTTTGCGCGATCTAACCCAAAAAACGGTGTTATGAGTAACAATAGTCCCACAAAACTACTATTACTTCGTGTTAGAAGTGCTTTATTCACTACATTCACTAAAAACATTGTAAAAAAAAAACAATCAATTATTGAACAGAATTGTGACCATTTATAACATTGCATGGTAGGCGAATAGTTACATGTAGGTCTCCATTTGTGTGTGTGTGTGTTTAAATTAGATATGTCAATTCGGCTGGCTGGGAATGCCACCGCATGTCAGGGCCGGGTGGAGGTGTTCTACAATGGCGAGTGGGGCACGGTGTGTGACTACTACTGGAGCCCACAGAATGCCAAGGTCGTGTGTCGTCAGCTGGGTTGTGGGCTCACTGCCTTTGCCGTGTCATATGCTTACTTTGGATTGGGCAGTGGCCCTAACTGGCTTGACCCTTTTCAGTGCTCTGGTTACGAGACTCAGCTTTCCAACTGTTGGATTTTTTTCTGGGCGAGTGATTACTGCAGCCACGATGAAGATGCCTCAGTCATCTGCTTGCAAGGTTACTTAAACGAGTGTGTGTTGGTCAATATGTCTCTGTGCCCGGTTGTCTTGTTATTGCATACCCAATAAAATTTTGTTCATTGCTAGCAATAAATGTATTATTTATCCACTTAAGATCAATAACATGTGTTTCATGTATTATTTCAAAAGTTTATCCTCAAACTGATATTTGAAGGTTTTACATTGGATTCAACAACAAATTTCCATTTAATAATCAACTTCATTGAGCTTCTGAAAAAGATCTACAGTACATAGCTCAGTGGGTCTTACCTGCTAAAAATAATAAATGTTAAAATAATTAAGTATTAATAGAATAGATGAAACGAACTTCAATAGGCAGAAAATGTATGCAGGCCAGAATAAAATAATAACTTACAAGCGAAATGCGTCTAACAGCAACACGTAACTGGAATCTCAGCATCATATGCGTGTTCCGATGACATTCCCAATGATATTTGTGAAATGTTAATTCTTCTTCCTAAAAAATACAATATAAACATCAAATATTCCTTAAATACAATATTCTCAAGTTTTTTTTTTATTTACAGGTGAATAGTATATCCATTAAACAATTAATATTTAACTCCAGGTACTCATAAGAATTGTTAATTTAATATTACAAATGAAACAATTTAATGACACATTCCTTTCAAAATTATTAGATTGACATACTTTCATAAAGGGTGGTCACTACATCCACATTTAGAAATGTTTTCAATTCGTCTGTCTATTAATAATTTGAACATTTTCTCCCAAAGTAAGTGAAATACTATCTTGATAAATGTTACCCATGCTTGATGCAGTGCCAAGTTTCAACGTTTTAACCATCACCAACAAGACTACCACGACCATGACAGTCTCAGGGACGAATTATCTCCCGGACTCGTTCTCCTTCTGGGTCTACTTGCGAGAGACTGCGAGTGGAAAGTTTGTTACAACATTGCCGATTAACTCAACCACGGGAACATTTACTGGCCTGGTTCCTGGAAGGAACTACTCCGTGTCTGTGGAGGCTTCCAATACAACCTTTTCATATGAGTCAGATGTGGTCACGGACAGAACTTGTAAGTACCAATATGGTCAATTGTTCGTACTATATTAAAATAGACAGAAATGTGTGTATGCTACTATATTTCACTATATATAAAAACGCATTTGTATCTTACATATTGTATTATTTAATTTGGTATTGGAACGTTTTACCAGCATGTGATGCTGCCATTGTCCTGCATGTAAAATAGACACATGCACGATTCACATGTTTATCATGGTTGGCTACGTACTGTGCCAACGAAGTTCTACATACATACACACATGCAATAGTGATGGGCTCGAGACTCGTCACCCGACCTCCGTTACTCGGATACAACAAACCTCCTTATCAATGTCTGCGGTATAAAGCCCAGCCCATCAATTGAAACAGCGCTGTGGGGCCTGAAACTATACGGCGATTTTAAGTTTTAGTCCGTATTACTGTAAATCCTTGACATTATGGCTGGGTAGGCCACTGGCAAACTGCAGGGCTCATGGGCCTTCTTCATGAAAACTCTGGCACAGTTATCTTTTAGCCCTCGTGTGATCAGAACACAAGCACGAGGATAAGGAGTGAGTTCGGAGTCGGGCGGATCCCACTCACGTGAAGCTTGTTGTGGGGTGTGCATGCAGGGAGGTTGGTATTGCCCTCCTACCCCCCTCTGGGGATTCAGTCACCGCCCTGCGGGACTTTTGTTATGACAACTCCACTTGGTATGTGGAGGCTCCCCCAACTTTTATCCCGGATCCTTGTTCTCCCCTTAACCATATAATAATAACCGACGCTACCTCTCGTAGTCCGCATGTGTGTGGGCTAGTGAAACCTATCTACTCCCCATCTATTGACCCAGGGGTATTGAGGGTCTCAGTCCACGTAATTTTTGTACCTCCCCCCCCTTGTTATGGTCCGTGCCTTATACTGGACTCTTGTTTTGTTGCAAATAAAACATTTTTCTCATCAATACATAGTTAGACTAAAAAAAGAGGGCATATACAAAATATGTGGTGATTGTGGTAACTTATGTGTTATATGCCACTTTAGTGGCTTAAGTTAATGACATAATTATCCCCTTCACTTCGACTTTTTATCATTTTATTTAACATTGCAGTGCCTCCACGAGTCAATGTCTACGTCATCGTCAACAACTCTACAGCCATGACGGTCTCATGGGTGGCTCCTATTTCAGATGTTGACTACTACATAGTCTACTTAAATGAAACTAACAACGCATCAGTAGCATATGACTTAAATGTTTCCTCCAATGTTACAATGCAGCGCTTTATTGGTTTGGTTCCTGGTAGAAGTTACCAGACATCTGTAACAGCGTACAGTGGCATCAACTCCCAATCATCAGCCATCGTTACTAAAAGGAGCTGTGAGTATTTCCATGATTATACATTTATTGTTATTTGCGTTATAAAAATGTGTGCAGCCATGTTGAGAGAATTGTAATTTCGATTGTAGGTTTAAATTTCATAAGAATTTTGTCCAAATATTTACTTATTTAATCACTTGTTCACGAACAACATAGGATATATTTACTCAGTGTTTATACAGAAATGAATACCTCAATCATTGAATGATCCATTTGTTGAGGCTTCCAATGCGTCCTTCCAAACTTGGTCAGATATGGTTATGGACAGTTCTTCTAAGTAGCGATGTATTCAACTGTTCAAACTATATTAATATATTCTAGATTTGAAGCTTTCGTGACTGCAAGTATTCATATTCTTAGGTTTTTTCGGTAAAGTTACGTAGGTAAAACATTAAAATTAATAAAAGTAAAATAAAATAAAAATCACGACGTTTCGGAGGCAACACAAGCTTCCGTCTTCAGGTGGAACCGTCACAACCACGACAGCTGTATCAAGTAAATGAGAGATTAAAAGAGCTACCACTCCGTATATATAATGGTTGGAGAGGGGAAGGGCCAATTAAGGCACACTTTTTATTAATATGGTAAGGTGAGGCTTAAGACTAAGAATAGACTGTATAACAAAGGCTGAGCCTTTACATAACAAAGGCTGAGCCTTTGTTATGGAGAGGTACGGTTTGTGACTAAGCCTGGCCTACATGTTTAGTTGTTTTATTTTTTCACACTATTGTTATGTAGGCCAGGCTTAGTCACAAACCGTACCTCTCCATAACAAAGGCTCAGCCTTTGTTATGCAGTCTATTCTTAGTCTTAAGCCTCACCTTACCATATTAATAAAAAGTGTGCCTTGGCCCTTCCCCTCTCCAACCATTATATATACGGAGTGGTAGCTCTTGTAATCTCTCATTTACTTGATACAGCTGTCGTGGCTGTGACGGTTCCACCTGAAGACGGAAGCTTGTGTTGCCTCCGAAACGTCGTGATTTTTATTTTTATTTTATTTTACTTTTATTAATTTTAATGTTTTACCTACGTGACTTTACCGAAAAAACCCAAGAATATATTAATATAGACATTAATCTGTGTATGCTACTATATATAACTGCATTGTGTATCTTACATATTATATTACTTAATTTGGTATTGAAAGCGTTTCACCATGCAATGCTACCATTTTTCCTGTATTTAAAATAGACAAATGCACGATTCACACGTTGGTTACGTTCACGTGGGCTCTTGTTTTGTTGCAAATAAAACACGGATTTTTCTCATCAATATATATTTGGACAAAAAAAAGGGCATATAGAAACTATATGGTGATCGTTCGATCTAATGTGTTACATGCCAATTTTGTGGCTTAATTTGATGACATAACAATTTATTTTGGGTTAGATTGTGTAAAAATAATTGTCCCGTTAAACCCGCCACCACCCGACACAGCCAGTTAGTAAGGTTTGGCACGTAAACAGAAAATGCCAATTCGTTACTAGTGTAGTGGGTTCCACGGAGGCACAGACTTTAACTTGGAGGCAACACGTTTATTGTAACACCCCAACAGGGTACCTGCATAAACATACAGGATAACGATGTAGGTGGTGACAACCACGAAAAACGTAGACCACAACGGGGTAACTAGACTACAACGGGGTAACTACATAACTGGGTCAGTCAGTACAACACTGCCTGACCCACGAAGATGAGCGTGAAGAGAGAAGACTGAAGAGACATAGCACGGCAGGTTGATTCCAGAAGACAGCCCCCATCGACTCTTGGGACCTACCTTTTATGGGTCTAAGCATGGCCTGGCTCCGCCCACGGCCATGCCACCTTCTGGATCCTACCAGAAGGTTCTAGGCCATATATCACGTGTCCCGCTCGCCCCCCTCGGGCCCCCCTCGCTACCCTGTCTTGGTCACGTGCCCTCTCTGTTTCACCCAGACTGTCCTGTCCTGATGTGCCCTCTCTCTGCCCGTTACCAGAACTATGCCCCCTACTGTCTCCTTCCATGCCATATACACTCTAGTGCCAGAGAGAGGCTCTAACATGCACAGTTCCCCTCTTCTCAGTAGCTGGCGCTAAATGCCGTAGTGACTCAATATACATCACTACATCACCCACCCCCCCCTTCTTAATGCAATGCTGTCCTGGCTGATAACTATCCCAGATTGAACAAAATATGCCTCCACAAAAATGTTTTTTTACATTTAACAACAAAACCGACAAAACCTGTCAACCGAACAATATATTTAATTACGGAGAAAGGGGAAAAAAAACGCAATGTACAAGGACCGACCCAACCTCCAGGCAGAAAGTACAAACCCACCCCTGCATGTGTCACCAGCCACGAGCACAAGAAGGGCCAGGATCAGCTAATGACCCATCTGGCTCACGTGTGTGACAACCAACTGACTGTGCAGAAATAAATAGCGCACTGGAGAATAGTCATTTGAAATGGACGGTCCTTGAATAGATCCTCATCGCCGGACCCCCGGTGGGGTGAGTGTGGGTTCCCTGGGGGTTCCAGGGACAGGTAGAAGATGGCCTAATGGGCACGGCTCCTCCCGAGAAGAACACGGAAGTCCATCAAGAGGAGAAGTGTATGATGTCCACTCCACTCTCATCAATCCCCCTCCGATTGGAAAAACCAGCGGCTCCAACGGCGCTATGTGCTGGGATCCTGTCGGCGCAAAACCAAAAATCCCATGAGGCACAACCTCCGTGGACGCAGGCCCCAGCTCGCCGGATATACCAGACACATGGCCCTTAGGTAGTGGATATGAAGGGATCCCGCCGGGCGGAAAAAAAGGTTTCGGTCATGACGGATGCACAAACCACCGCCGGCAACCGAATTGAATCCGCACACATTGTGGCCGTTTCACCTCAGTCACTTCGACTGGGCCTGTCCATGGTTTGAACAATTTGGGTGAGATACCCACTGGAACCTGGGGGCAGTGTAACCAATCCTTGTCCCCCAGTTCCCATTTAGTCACCGAATCTTGTAGCCCCATTAGCCATTCATTTGATGACTGGCACAAGGCCGAATTCCCCCTGGAAGCCTCCCGTGCCTCCGACAATTTCTTAACGGTAAGGGGCATAATGCTAGGTATGTCAACCTTCGCCTTCTTAGGCTCCACATCCTGCAAGTTCCAGAACACCTGGAACTTGCAGGTCCCAATCGGACTGGGCTACATTTACCTGCTGACACAACATAGTATTCAGGGTCCTGTGTAATCGTTCCACCATTCTATCAGTTTGGAGGTGATAGGGCGAAGTTCGTACATTTTTGGTGCCCAACAAATCGCAAACTTCCTTCAATAATTTAGATGGTACATTTTTGCCTTGGTCAGTAAGGAGGCGCTCCCTTATCTAGGACATAAACATGAAGGAATTATTTAGTGATCGTTGCAGCCAATGGGTGTGGCAACGGCGAGGCCATTGGCCAGCACGAGAGGTACTCCACCCCACCAACACATATTTATTACCTTGCAGGAACGTGGGAAATGGCCCGAGAACGTCGAGAGCAACGAGTTCATTGACACGGGATTCCCGAATCGATTGCAAAGGTGGACGGCCCATCCTCGGAGGGGGTTTTCGGCAATTACATTCTGTGCACCTATTCAAAACATTGTAAACATCTCCTGCCATTCCGGCCAAGAGAAATCAAGTCAGAGAGTTGACAATGTTTTTTGTACTCCAAGGTGCATCAACCGTTCGTGTGCAGCCCATTTAACCTTGCCCCGCAGAATGGTGGGCACGACAATGTTATAGCAATGCACTTCACCATCCCATAGCATCAACAAACTACCCTAAAGGATGACAGGAGACAACTCCTGTCGGCTCTTCCCACACTCTACATTCCTAACGCTGCACCTCATTTTCAATAATGAGGCATCCTCCACTTGGAGTCGCCCCCATTCAGCATGGGTGAGACCGATCGTGTTATCACATGCGTCGGTAGTATCGGGAATTGTAACATCTACTGATGCCATGACAGTGGGAAATGGTCCTGTGGCAATGGGCTTACAACGCCCTGAACCCGTGAGACAAGCACACGGATCACTTGGTGACAGTCGCGACAGTGCATCAGCATTCACATGGCAAACACCTTTTCTTTATGTAACTTTAAATGAATAGTCCTGAAGGACTACCAGCCATCGGGAGAGCTGGTCCGGATGGCTGTTTGGCCCGCAACGCATACTATAGAGCTGCATGATCCGTTCGTACCTCAAACCTTCTGCCATAGAGGTACGGACGGTATTGTTGGGTGAAATAAACAATAGCCAACAGCTCTCGGCGCATCACACAGTAGTGCTGCTCAGCCGGGGAAAGCACTCTGCTCCCATACGCTACCACGCTTTCCACTCCATCTACAACCTGGGATACGTCAATTCTGGTGTTACTGGCATCAGTATCCAGGACGAAAGGCAAAGCCAAATCATGGTATCGAATGGGAGGTGCGTTGACCAGGCCATCGCGTAGTGCAACAAACGCAGCCTCCTCCTTCCCCCATCGACATTTATGGCCCTTGGCAGTGAGGACGTGGAGAGGTTTTGCGATCATGGTTAACACAAAACCGCAATAATAGGAAGCGAACCCGACAAAGCTACGCACCTCACCTGCCGACTTGGGAGTTAGCATGTGCGCACGCACGCAGTCTGATTCGGGTTCGTCGCATGCCCGACTCGCTGACAATGTGCCCCAAGTACCGAACAGACCTTTTTAAGAAAAATAGCATGCAACCAATGCAGATGTTCTTCAAGCGTATGCCTGAAAACGATCACGTCATCGAGGTAGATCAAACAAAGCGTCCCATTGGAGACTTGCCAACACCAGTTCCATGAGCCTCTGGAACGTGGCAGGAGATGAATGGAGTCCCATCGTGAGCCGGTAAAATTAAAATAACCCTTGGGGTATACGGAATGCAGTCTTAGGTTTTGAACTGTCGTCCAAAGGCAACTGCCAGAACCCAGATAACAAATCAAGAATGGAGAAAAACCTCGCCCCCGACAAAGCGTCCAAGGAGTTAAAACCTTAAAGTCCCATCCTGCTTTTTCACCAGAACAATGGTAGCCCCCCACGGACTGTTAGACAAATAAATTACGTCAGCGGCTAACTTCTCATCGACTGCCTGACACACGTGGTCCTTCATTTTGGGGCTCAGTCTATAGGTGTTTTGGTGAATGGGGGCGGCACTCCCTGTATCAATGTGGTGATGCAACAGAAACGTGCGGACTATCATATTTACCTATGCTGAAAACATCAGAAAATTATTCCAAAAGTGCAAGCAACTCGGCCCTCTGTGCATCAGACAACTCTGAGCTCTCGGAGCAGAGTGCATCCAGCCATGACTCGTCACACCTCTCTCCCTGCTCCAACTCGCACATCCCCGCCATTTTTAAATCCTTTATATTAAGTTCGCTTGCTTGCTTGCTTGCGTGCTTGCGTGCTTGCTTGCTTACGACCGTGCAAACATTTCGGTCGTTTTTAACCCACTTCCCGTGATCCAATCAAGCTGACATTTTGCACATAGACTCGTTGTGCGAGACAATTAATGTTCATGAATTTTTTTTTCAAAAATTTTACACTGTTTAGGGAAAACAAATTAAATATTTAATTACCAATTGTTTAATACTGCAGACAATCATCTGACCCATAGGTGGCAGCCATCTCAAGCCAGAGGACGAGAGGACTCTAGCCACCACGCATATAAAGGATTTAGAGTGACAAACTTTGTTTTTATGGGTTATACTTATTTCCCTTCGCAAGACGCGGCCGACGCATGAGCTAGAACAGTACCCGATTGTATAACGGACGTTTCCAGACCAGCGTTCAAAACTTGAATAAAAGGTTACTGATCACTCGCCACCAAGGTCTGAGCTTCCACTAATGTTAGTTCCCGACCAGTATTTTGTTCGAGGAAGCCTAGAGAATCCCTCCCGCAGTCGCTTCTCGGTCGAGCTGCTTCCGCAGTCACAAAGGCACGAGCATCTGTGCACCGGGGGGATTTTAACAGTTTCTTTCGCCAGTGTCTGGAGTGTGGCGTTAGCCATGCACAACCGAGTCGAGGAGGACAAAACGCCATTCGGTGGCCCGATGGTAACTCGATTCACCCCTGATCAACAAGGATCTTTAGGGGCATTTTCCCTAGGAAATCGGTTCCTAATAGATAGGGTACAGCTAGGAATTTCGAAACAAGCACTGGCCATGTCAATTGAATGTCACCAATGCACACTGTCGCCGATCGAATGGTGCACAATTTTGGTGGCAAAATATTCAAAACCCATTTCAGAGATAATAGTAGTGGATGCTCCGGTGTCAATGAGCACCCGCATCTCTACACCCTGTACAGTTCCCATGACACCTGATGATCCCGCCGCCGCAGCAACAATATGGTGGCCCAATTCCGACCATTGAACAGGACGCCATGGCCAGTCATCCCTCGCCAAAACTCGACTATCACGCTCTGCAACAAGGCGGGAAGCAACGACACGCGAATCAGGACACGAACATGATGGTCTGAGGTCACAGCAAAGGCCGTGTGTGTGGTGTGCTGCGACTCGCCTGAGCAACCATGTGGAGTAGAGGACAGCCTGGTGCATGATGACGGCACCTTGAACAGGCTCCCTTGTTCGGCAAGGCATCCCCTTGAGACGTGTCCCGGCAGGCCGCACCTGAAGCAGACAAAGGGGTCAGTCCTTGGGTGAGAGAAGGTCCTCTTTGGCAGGTTTCGACCTCCTTGTCGCCCTGCCTCGTCCTGTCTCCACCTGACGTCATCGAGCGAAGCGCAGTCTTGTCAAGGCTCCGCGCCTTCAGGTGCTCCTGTCACTTCAGAGGGTCCAGCACACGCAGCCATGCTTGCATGCCGCTTAAAATTAAAATGTGCCTGGAGGCACCGTAGAATTTTGAGCAACGACAAGTCGTCCTCTTCCGTGGCTGGCAGAATCAAGTTGAGCTCCTGGGCCAGCGACAACAGCGCTTGAGGACCAAGGAGTCGAGCCCCTCATGGTCCATCTTGGGGTACGTGGCCTGTGCCAACGACATGAGTGCGCTGCGGAAGGCGAGGGGCATCTCGGCCTCCCCCCACCTTCGTGCGGCAAACTTGTGTTGCATGTCAGATGACTTATTGAAAATCACCGACATCTGGGCGAGAGCTTGAGGCAGCATAACCATCCCACCAGGTCGCAGGTGGCGGTGAAGCACCGTCAGAATGCCGCCCAGTCACCACTCATAAGAAAGGGAAGCCTCTTTTTAAGAACAGGGACTTCTTGCCTCGATTTTGGCGGGATGTCCAATTTGGCGGGAACACCGTCGCTCCATCCGAAAAAATGGTTTCCCGCGAATGGGAAACAGCAACAACGAAGTCGTCTCCTGTTGGTCCCAACCCACATCACCCTTACACAACCGTCGCTCCAGCTCCATCACGGCGACCAACACTGCCACAGCGGTCAGTAAGTCCGCGAGACGAGTGTTGCGTGACTGGCGCACTCTCCCCGACGATGGCAGCGCGGCAAGATCACGTTCTTCTCACTGCTCCGCCAGTAGAGCCGCCTCGCATTTTTTCTCTGGGTCTGTTTGTGGAATCACCCCCTCATCGTCTACTTCGTATGATGATGCCTGGGTAAGCTGCTTTCTTCACTAAACATCGCACCACACTAAGGCTATCCCCTATCTATTATTTTTCACTTCTGACACCAGATGTAGTGGGTTCCACGTAGACAAACACTTGAACTTGGAAGCAACACGTTGATTCTAACACCCCAACAGGCTAACTGCATAAACGTACGGGATAACGAATAGGTGGTGACTACCATGAGAAACTTAGACCACAATGGGGTAACTAGACTACAATGGGGTAACTACAACCTGGGTCAGACAATAACACACTGGCTGACCCACAAAGCTGAGCGTAACGACCGAAGACCAAAGAGACGTAGAACGGGGGGTTGATTCCAGAAGATAGCCCCGATCGGCTCTTGGGTTACTCCCTTTTATGCGCCTAAGCATGGCCTGGTTCCGCCCACAGCCACGCCCCCTTATGGATCCTACTAGAAAGTTCTGGGCCACATATCACGTGTCCCGTTCGCCCCCCTCGGGCCCCCCTTTGGTCACGTGCACTCTCGGGTTCACCCAGACAGTCATGTCCTGAGGTGCCCTCTCTCTGCCCATTACCAGAACCATGCCCCCTAGCGTCACCTTACATGCCATTCACACTCTGGTGCCAGAGAGAGGCTCTAACACGCACAGCACCCCTCTTCTCTCAGTAGCTGGCGCTAAACTCCGTAGTGACTCAATATACGTCACTGCACTAGTTCAGCACACCTGGTGTGTTGGAAAGTAAATCCACAACATTTACAAAATTCGAGTAAGACGTTTCACCAGTAATTATAACTAGCATCATCAGGCGACAGCCAGAGTTGTGGAGAAATCCTTCTTAAATAGAGGGGAAAATATGATGTCGTCACTTGAGCCCTGTTAAGGGAAATTTAAATTTGAATTATGTATTCTTTTCACATGAAATTTGTAAAAAAAAGTAATTATTTAATTTCCCATTTACGAAGAACCTAGGACATTCACTAAATGTTCACACCGAAATTAATACCTCAATCGTACAATTATGCCTCTGTAACTGTTGCATTAATACTGTTATAAAAGGAGTTGAAGAATCACAAACCTATTAGTCTCTTATTGAAAACATATTCACCATTCATGAAGCTCATGTGGAACAAAACAAATCAATTGTAAAAACCTTGTTTTAAAACAGGTAATTTCACAGGAATTGCTCGTACATAATTTGAGGCATTGTGTCATATGAGTAAATCTAATGTATACATCGTATCCACTCTAGTTGCCGTTTCAATTACACTGAAAGTTAGTGACCATCACCGAAAAGACACACATTCATGATAGTCTCACGGGCGGCCCTTGGTTTGACATAGACTTCTAGACAACCCAATAATTAGAAACAGCAACTTTTAACAAGGTCAGATACAAACTATATACTTTCATATACCACGATACTTTGTGGTTGGAACCCATGGTGAACAAAATTTTGTATAAAAATACTTACATCTTGTATATCGTACATAATGCATAGTATGTACTCATGTAAATCAAGATAATTGCTAACACCATTTGTGAGTTAAGTCTGAATCAATCCTGCGCCACACACCTCCCCCATTCACCGTTTAACACTGACCATGGTAATTAAGTGTCAACAAATGTCCCTGCAAATATTGACATTTAAAGGACACTACAAGCTAAGCCAGCCTTTCATTTCATAGTACTCTATGGCAAGTTCTGTTTGCTTCAATTGACACTTTTAAATATCCGTTTTAAATGACATACTTTTCTCATCAACACAGTTGGACAAACAAGAGGGCATACTGTATATACAAAATATATGGTGATCGTTTTATCTAATGGGTTATATGCCACTTCAGTGGTTTAAGTTAATGACGTATTTATACCTTGCAATCAGTCTGTCCCAATCATGTTTATTTGACATTGCAGTTCCTCCACAAGTCACTGTCACCGTCATCGTCAACAGCCTTACAGCCATTACGGTCTCATGGGTGGCTCCTATTTCAGATGTGGACTACTACGTGGTATACTTAAGTGAAACCGACAACCCAACAGCAGTGATGAGCTTCATTTTGTACTCCGGTACAACACAAGCATTTACTGATCTGGTCCCTGGTAGAAGTTATGACGCGTCTGTAACCACGCACAGTGGTATCAACTCCCAATCGTCAACCATTGTCACGGGCATAACCTGTAAGTATATGCATTGTTAATATTCAGACCATTATTTCGGTGAGCACCACAAACGAAACACATTTTCATAAGCAAGACCAATCACCATAAATAGAATCCAGATGTTTTATTACAATGGCTTTGTAAACAACCACAATGTAATTTTTCTAAATGTATTGTTGTTTTTGATCTACGTTAAGAATAATTGAATACAAATTCGAAGATAAATAGTGATCAAATTATAATACATTGCATGAATCTACAAAGAATAGCATGCTCTATTGAAAAATATCTAATACATTTCGACCCCTTATTGCTAAACACACATTTATTTACCAAATCCGACTGTTTTTATGTCCGCAAACCTCCTATATACAGTATAACTAATAATAGTTAAATAAAATACCATCATGTGGCAATTGGTAAACAATTTTAAATATATTTTGGAGAAATACAACCCGAATTATACATAAGGGAACTTTTGAAGGCAGATCTAGATTATGATAAAATAATGAATGCACAAAAGATTAAAAGTGCTCAATGACTCGAATGAGTGCATTCTGGTATTACACCAAGAGATAGGACATGTCATTAGAAGGGATGACGGCCAGTGGTCGAGTGGCATCAATAGGAGGGAATGTGCCTAAGAGTGTATGCACCCAGGAGATGGAGCAATGATATCAGTTCGTTGCAGGCGCTAGATGGACTGTTACATTACAGAATCATCAGGGATGCTGATTTCCTGAGGAAGCCTTCATCCAAAAGTAGACTGATCATGGCTGATGTTGATGACAAAGCTTTATATGATTTAGTATTACACTGCATAGCACCATCGTTTCCAAGAATCAAAGTGGGAGCATACTTCCCTGTTCATGCAAAATACTTCCAAGCTTCCCCAAAAGTCACTATAGGTCCATAATTGCCAAGATTGGCATCTAAATCTTCATGATTGTGTCAAAACGATTACCAAGGTGGAACCTGGTCAAAGCTGACTGGGGTCAATATTAGGAGGCTGTATAGAGAGTGGAGAGTCGAATGCCCACAACACCAGAATGCTATCACCATTTTATTAGCCTCCTTACTGCAGCCGCCAAGAAAAGGCATTCGCGAGGCTTCCGGAAAGAATCTACTCCCTGCTGGACAAAAGAAACCCAGGACCTGCTCCAACAGTACACCCAGGTGGGCAGCCAGAGGTTGGATAGGCCTTGCTAGAGTCTTTAGACTCGGCCAGACGCCAGCGGTGGATTGAGTGCATTGAAAGCCTGCACTTCACTCACTCCAGCCGCAATGTCTGGGCGCTACGATGACACCTAGGTTCTGCTAATCCAACAAAATCCAGCCCAACGCTATCGCCTCACTTAGGTCTTATGTGACCTGGCATAAACTGTACACCAAAACAATGAAACTCTGATGAATCCCAAAAGCATGGTGGGAGGCAATTTTCATTGCAATACCCAAACTTGGCAAGCCAACTTATAACCTGGGAAGTTATTGGCCAACATCACTTAGGTGCACCACCTATAAACTGCTGGAACACATCATGCTCTAGAGAATCACCTCCCTTGTCGGGTCTGATCCCTGCAGAACAAGCGGAATTCCAGCTTGGATGCATCTGCTGTGATCCTATTTTAGCCCATGCGATCCACATTGAGGTCATATTCCAGAAGAAATCCAAGACCAGCGCAAACTATGAAAGTAACCTTTTGCAGCAACAATATGCGACATAACACCACTCTGACCTATCTCAATGAAGCTGGACCCTACGCTAATATTCTATGACCACCTGACAAACATAGCCACCAAGTTCAAAACAAGGCTCAACCTGGTCTTTAAACTTACAAGCACAAGCTGGGGAGTATCAGCACCAGTGCTACAGACATCAATGGTGGTCCTTGTGTACTCTGTATCCGAGTGTAATGCGGGCGTAAATGGGCGGGGCGGATATGACGATCCGAGAGGGAGGAGTCAGGGTGACGTGGGGGAGAAGTTATAGCGGGGAGACAGGAAGCTATCTGGGTCAGTCGGGGGAGTGAAGGGTGGTGAACACGTTGGGTGGTCGCCGTGCCTCAGCCTGGTGGCTGAGGGGCTCATGACGGCGCCAGCCAGCGGGGTGGAAGAGAGAGTGGAGGATTGAGGTAGGAAATGGCGAGATAGCCATAGAGGCCACGAAGGGCTGACATTGGGAGGTGGCGAGATCGCCACGCACGGAGGAACAGGGAGCAGAGATGGAGCTGCTGGGGGAGCAGCCAGAGGGCTGTACCAAGAGCCTGCAGCGGAGCTGCAGGAGCGTGGAAGGCTACGGGAGCGAAGGCAGATGTGGGGCTGCCAGGGAGAGAGTCTCAGGAGGAGTGCCGTGTGGGAAGGAGAACGCGAACCCCAAATAAAGGACACGGAGTCAGCAAGAAGTGTCTGAGTCCTTTTATTACACTGGAGTCAGAAGTGAAACGGCATCTTAAAACAACTGAGAGAAAGAAGAAAAAAAAATATTCCTGCTACATCATCCGACGACGACGACCTTCCTCAGACAGTGGACCTGCCTGCAATGGAAGAGGAGATCCGTTCTGGAACGAGTACGGGTCCGGGTGAGCAAGGTGTCGCCGCGTCGGTGGACCTGTCTGTGCCGAAGGATGCCAACTTACGATGGAGACAGATGGTGATGCAGATGGGGACCTTGAAAATCGTGCTGGCGCGACTGTGTGAGTTCACCACGCCGAGGACGACGTCGGGGAGGCCCGGTGGTGATCCGCAGGCCTCTGCCTTTCCTGCGCTGCCAGCGCCATTGCCACGTGGCACGAAGACGCCATCTTGGGCGTGGCAGGGGAGAAACGGCGGGAAGCCGCCATCTTGTCTTCACCGCGGCGGGAGGACGCCGCCATCTTCAATATCGCGGCGGAGAGGCAGCCTTGCGCTGCCATCTGGAGGTGCCGCGGGGTGAGAGCCTGCTGTGAGCTGCTGTTTTTCGAGGGGGTGCTGCGAGGAGAAGACGCCGATGCTGCAGCTGCTGGGGCGGGAGCTTCCCGTCCTGGCTCGGGTGCGTGACAACGGAGCCGTCAAGTCGCCGAACGAGTTCTGCGAGGCGTCTCAAGTTGCCACCCTGCCGTCCTCTTCTTGCTGCAGCCCCGGGCGAGTCATAACGATACGCACCCGGCCTTAACACACACCTCACTCATCTTTCGAGGGCCGGGGGGCTATTTTGGGTTTCTCTTATGACTCGATTGTGCGGAGCGCGGTTCGGACTGTGTGTATGTGTGTGTAATAACGATGAACGCGCTATCTGCTTGTTGCTTGGTGTCAATATAAGTGTGTGCGTGTGTTGAGAATGGACGGAGAGTCTGCTGTAGTTGCTGAGTGTCAAATTGTGTGTGTGGGCTGCTGCGTGGAGTTGTTATCTTGATGGTGAAGTTAATTATTAACTTGGGAGCGTCGGGTATCTTGCGCTGTATATTGTGGGTTACCTTGTGCGATGGGCTTAATTGGAAAAAAAAAATATTTTTTTTTGGTGTATTGTGCTGCGAGGTGCTGTGTGCGATGCGATTGTTGCAAGAGAGAGAATAATTGTGTTGTTGCTGCAAAGTTACGACAGGATTAATGGTGTGTTGGTTGCCTGCAGATCTGCTTGCTATTGTGTTTAAATGTACGCGTGTGATCGCAATATGCTGATTGTATGTGCTGTTATACTGTTCTGTATGGTTATGGGGTGCGATGCAGTGGTTGATTATTGGAATTGGGATTGTTATTATATTGTGCGTACCTGTTGGAAATTGGTAACAAATTCGAGGGGGACCCAAAAATTTGGTTGTATGGTTGTTGTGCACACGAGATTGCGTGTATATTATAGAGGGGGACCATAAAATTTGGTTGTATGGGTGTTGTGCACACGAGATTGCGTGTATATTATAGAGGGGGACCCAAAAATTTGGTTGTATGGGTGTTGTGCACACGAGATTGCGTGTATATTATAGGGGTAATTGAGCTTTTTGAGAATGAGGGTGCGCGATGACGCCGTTGTGGGTGGTTTAGATGTTAATGCTAATGGGATCGTAAATTGGCGCCAAGTGGCGTCGCGTATTCGGTTGATCGCATGCAGCCACGAGTTGCTTTGCGAGTTGGGTTGTGTAACCAATGTGGTTGGTAAAATATTGGTTAAAAATTCCACGATATGACAGCTGTGCGCAGCAAGCTGGGGCTGTGCGTCTATCGTTGGTGGGGTTGTTATAACGTGACGGGGGATGCGTCTTGTGACCCCCAGCTAAGGGAAGCTGGGGTGCACCAATGGAGAAAACTGGCCACGTGTTCGCACGTTGGGCCGCCATTTTGCGCGCACGCGGGGTATGGCGACGATGCGCTTTGCGGAAAGGGCCGCCATTTTGAGTGCGCGCGAGAGATTGCGCGAACGCGCTGGGCGAAGGGGGACGCCATTTTGAGCGCGCGGGAAAAACCGGGGTGGGGCAAATATTCCATCTGTTATGCCTGCCATTGTTGATTGGGTGATGCACGAGTTGTGGTCACATCGGGCTATGGCTGATGGCTGACCTGACAGCCCGGAGGCGAAACCTCCGTGGTATGTCTTAAACTAATGGGCCATGTGCTCATATGGCTCGGGGAGTCATGGTTCAGTTGTGCGGTGGCAGACTGAACCTGGTGTGCCGGGGGCTCACGGGATCTGGGTTAGGGTGTTATTGTCTCTATAAGAGAACATTGCCCCGTGGGGGGAGTACAGGGGGTCTGGCATTGCTGGGGGATGAACCTTCCCTGGGCTATAAAGCATCGGACTATACGAGGCTGGTGTGTGTCCATCTCTGATGGGATAGTAAGGGAGGAGCGTGGCCGAGTTGCTGCTCATCCCCGAAATTGCACTAGCTGAGAGTATGGTCAGTGGATGTTGCTGTGGGTTGACGACCACGGTGGGGGTTAGGGCGAGTTAAACATTACCGCTGGGGAGCGTGGCTCTCTCCACGCGAGGGTGTGCGATTAGGCGTTTTGTTGGGTTGCTGAGAGTGACCATGGGTACATGCTGTGTACGTGCGATGTCTGTGCTGGTCCTCAAGGGAGGACTGCTGGTGGGTAAGAGCAGAAAATTTTGTTGTTGTTGTTGACGTGTAAATAATATTGTTGTTAAAATGTAAATAATGGGGCATCCATTGCGTTATTTTGGGTATTTATGGGGAGTTTTTTTTAAGCGGGCTGGATTTACATCATCTCCACTACCCTGAGGCCGGGTGGCTGTCGTGTACGACATGCGGATGTGCGTTGTTGTGCTGTGCCTCAGGGGATTGGATTCTCCTTCTCGTCACAGATTCTTCAGCTCCCGTCGCACTGGGTGTTACCTGGTGTGCTAGCTGGATGAGGACTTGAAGGAGCAATTGAGCGCCGTTCGTCATTCTGCTCTACCACTTGCTCTTTGACGTTGGACTTGAGCCGAGCGGATGGAACTGCAACATGGACACGCACTAAAACATCACATTTCTGGATTGTGCGCGTTGGCCGTTCTTGCGTGTCAGTTGCCGTTTTGTTCATTGTGCCATTTTTATTCTTGTTGATGTTGCGCGGAGGACAGGCCGGTGTTCTGTTCCAGTTCCTGATACCTCCCCTTTCGTTGCTTGTGTTGTTGTTGTTATAATCTCCGTTGTGTCTGGGGGACTCCTGATTGTGATGCCTTCGCCCGCATTATTTTGTTCTGTTTCAGCCGAGGACGGCTGGGATTTTCTCTACGGGGGAGGGTAGTGTAATGCGGGCGTAAATGGGCGGGGCGGATATGACGATCCGAGAGGGAGGAGTCAGGGTGACGTGGGGGAGAAGTTATAGCGGGGAGACAGGAAGCTATCTGGGTCAGTCGGGGGAGTGAAGGGTGGTGAACACGTTGGGTGGTCGCCGTGCCTCAGCCTGGTGGCTGAGGGGCTCATGACGGCGCCAGCCAGCGGGGTGGAAGAGAGAGTGGAGGATTGAGGTAGGAAATGGCGAGATAGCCATAGAGGCCACGAAGGGCTGACATTGGGAGGTGGCGAGATCGCCACGCACGGAGGAACAGGGAGCAGAGATGGAGCTGCTGGGGGAGCAGCCAGAGGGCTGTACCAAGAGCCTGCAGCGGAGCTGCAGGAGCGTGGAAGGCTACGGGAGCGAAGGCAGATGTGGGGCTGCCAGGGAGAGAGTCTCAGGAGGAGTGCCGTGTGGGAAGGAGAACGCGAACCCCAAATAAAGGACACGGAGTCAGCAAGAAGTGTCTGAGTCCTTTTATTACACGAGTACTATGCATTAGTATGGACAAGAAGTTGACACACTAGACTTTTTGATGTCCAATTGAACACGATCATGCATTGTATCAAGTTGACCAAAACACCCTGGCTGTCCGTGATGCCACCTATCTCTTCCCCACCCACCCGCCGCTAAGCTGCAACCACCCGGGAAGTCCTGCGAATAGAAGATACAAAGTCGCCTTGCCATTCATCAGGACCTCACTAACGTTCCTTTTCATCCCTTAAAGTCACACAAGCCCTTTTGGATCAATATGCTATACCTTAAGCAATGCAAGTTCAATCCCGATAAATCCTGGAGCGTTGAATGTAGTTATTTTGAACTCACGAACACCTTGTGAAAACCCCATTGCAGATGATGTCTTGGTTTGATCTTCTACGAAGCTCATAGTCCACCCTAAGCTGCATCCGCACAAGCCATGACAATACCTCATCCACAAATGGAAAATGTAAAACTGTCCAGTGTGCGACTGTGGTCATCCAGAACAGACACAGTACAACATATAACGATGCAATGTCCGATTGAGAAATACAAAGACATCACGGCGATACAATCCGCTGCTCCTGACACAGTTATCTGGCTTGACCTCCTGAATGTGAAATTGTAGTTGTTGCTCTGCATATAAATTATCCATTCGAAAAAATTCCAATCTTCCGTTTGTATGTATGTTGAACTTCTTTCGCACCATATTAGCAAATTTTGCTATTCAGATTCGCGAGGGAAGGACAACGAACTAACATACATAACAGTTCCAAAGAAATAGGGTTTCAAACTAAATGTAAAAGTGCATAAGTACCAGTGGCTTCCTAATATTGGAAGAGTGTTCCAGACGTCTGCAGAAACGCATCTGAAAGCCCACCATCTACACATTAAATTAATGAAGCAACTCTTCTCAGTCATATGGGTAAACATATGTCAATGCATACACACCTCATCATGACTGGCAATAGATCATCGTGTAAAGCTATCTCTGGATATCGCCTAGTGAGCAAGATGCAGTGCATTTACCTCGAGTATTCAGCCACTTATTCTGACATAACAATAGGCACATGATGATGTATCGATTATTGCATTGCACTGCATGCATTGCATAGTGAGTTTGAGAAACGATTATTTGATATTAGTATACATGGTGTGTAATCATTCCACGTGATCTCTGAAATCAATAGAAGTTTATTCAGTACATTTACCATACACAATATAAAAAATACCCCATACATCATTGTACAGAATAATGACCCTGAATTGTAATTATTTATAATGTCGCATGGTAGGCGAATCGTTACACGTCATCATCAATTTGCGTGTGTTTTTTATTATTAGATATGCCAATTCGGCTGGCTGGGAATGCCATCGCATGTCAGGGCCGGGTGGAGGTGTTCTACAATGGCGAGTGGGGCACGGTGTGTGACGACTTCTGGAGCCCACAGAATGCCAAGGTCGTGTGTCGTCAGCTGGGTTGTGGGCTCACTGCATTTGCCGTGTCATATGCATACTTTGGATTGGGCAGTGGCCGTATCTGGCTCGACGATGTTCAATGCTCTGGTTACGAGACTCAGCTTTCCGACTGTAGGCATCTTCCCTGGGGGAATAACGACTGCAGCCACTATGAAGATGCCTCGGTCATCTGCTTGCAAGGTTACTTAAATGAATGTGTGTTGGTCAATATGTGTGTGTGCTCTGTTGTCTTGTTATTGCATACCCAATAAAATTACGTTGATTGCTATCAATAAATGTATTCTTTATCCACTTAAGATAAATTTCACATGTGTTTCATGCATTACTTCGAAAGTTTATCCTAAAACTGATTTTTGAAGGTTTTACATTGGATTCAACAAAATAATTCCATTTGATAATCGACTTCATTGCGCTTCTGAAAAAGATCTACAGTACATAGCTCAGTGGGTCTTACCTGGTAAAGTAATGAATGTAAATTTTATTTAAGTATTATTTGAAGATATAAAACTAACTTCAATAGGTAAAAAATATGTGCAGGACAGAATAAAATTATAACTTACACTCAAAAATGTGTCTAACAGCAACACTTAACTGGAATCTCAGCATCTTATGCATGTCCAGATGACATTTCCATTATTTTGTGAAACGTTCATTGTTAAAAAATACAATCTAAACATAAAAAAATCAGTCAATACAATATTATCACATTTAGAAGTTTATAGGTCAATAGTAAATCAATTCAACAATTAAATAATAGGAAATGGTAATTTAAAATTCACAAATGAAACAATTTAATGACACATTCATTTCAAAATTATTAAATTATGAAAGTGTGTTAAAAGGTGGTCACGACGTTCACAAATTTAGTAATGTTTTTAATTCGTCTGTCTATTAATGATCTGGAAAAAAAATCGCTAAATAAGTGAAATACTATCTTGATAAAATGTCACCCATGCCTGTTGCAGTTTTAACCATCATTAACAAGACTACCACGACCATGACAGTCTCAGGGACGAATGATCTTCCAGACTCGTTCTCCTTCTGGGCCTACTTGCGAGAGACTGCGAGTAGAAACTTGGTTACAACATTCCCGATTAACTCAACCACGACAACATTTACTGGCCTGGTTCCTGGAAGAAACTACTCCTTGTTTGTGGAGGCTTCCAATGCGACCGTTTCATACGAGTCAGATGTGGTCATGGAAAGAACTTGTAAGTACCAATGTGGTCAACTGTGCAGACTATATTAATATAGACAGAAATGTGTGTATGCTACTATATATCACTTATTATAAGCCCATTTTGTATCTTACACATTGTAAGTCTTAATTTGGTATTGAAAACATTTCACCACCATGTAATGCTTCTGTAGTGGGTTCGAATTAGGTGCACACACACGCAGCTTGGAGGCAACACTATTTATTAAATGGTAAGTAATATAACACTGTACATGAGGTGGTGACCACCTTCCTCAACTCACTAACACTCTGGAACACAACACAGACTGGACCAGGCAGGCAACGGCCTGCCTGGCCCAGGACGACGACTCGGGACTTGACGACCGATGATGTCTTCACTTTGGAGTACAGTACAACAGCCTTGCTCTGCGTTCACACCACGCTTATATTTGCTTTGGCGTGGCCGGCTCCGCCCAGGCGTGGCTGGCTCTCTCCAGGCCACGCCTCCCTTCCCAGGACACGCCTCACTTCCCCCACCTCTGGGAAGGTCCGGATCCCTCCAGCACGTGACCCCCCAGGCACCCCCTTGGGGCCCCCAGCCTCGTACGGGCCGACACAGTAGTGACCGTTCTATGTCACTACATCACCCCCCCCTGTATAAACACACAGCCGTCCCCGGCTGTAACACAACTGTGAAACATCGAAAAGGTTTGCCTCCGAACCAGCAACATCAATAAATGACCGGCGACCGATAAGAAATACAATCACGTAATATATACAGAATCGACGAGGGTAAAAGGAAGGGAACCGCATAGAAAACGGGGAATTAACAACAAATATACATGAAAACTGGCTAACCGACTTACGCTCCAGCACAGCCCCCCCCCCCCCCCCCCCGTGAGAATCACACATGCACCGACATGTGAGTGTGGCCATTGAAACGACGGCGTAGGCAATGAGCAAGGAGTCTGAGAGGCATGTAGAGCAGCCAGTCTTCAACGAGTCCATGTGGCCGGGCCTGGGGAACCAGAAACGGCCCAAAGGGCATGGCCTCTCCCCCCAGGAGTCAAGAACAGGAGGAGCAGGAGTAGCTGACGCATGCTCCACTCCCCCCCCCAGTCCATAGCCGGTCGGCATAACCGGCGACTCCAAGGTGCCAGGTAGATACTGCCTCCTGTGACGAGAACCAAACCCTCCTGAGGCATCACTCAACGAACACTCGCCTCCGCTCTTCGGACATGACAGTCACCCGTTAGCACCCCCCCGCCTTTCCGACGTGGCGTCACAACCAGTAGCACGCGTCGGCCATATCGGGGGGGGGGGGGGAATTTCCATGTTACCACCCCACCGCCTTTCCAACGCGGCGTCACAACCAGTAGCACGCGTCGGCCATATCGGGGGGGGAATTTCCATGTTACCACCCCACCGCCTTTCCGACGCGGTGTCACAACCAGTAGCACGCGTCGGCCATATCGGGGGGATTTTAACCCAGTCTCTCTCCAAGACTCGCATCGCAGCATATAGCTGTACCGACCGAGCTGAGACCCAGTCTCTCTCCAAGACTCGCATCGCAGCATATAGCTGTACCGACCGAGCTGAGACGACCCAGTCTCTCTCCAAGACTCGCATCCAAGCATATAGCTGTACCGACCGAGCTGAAACGACCCATCGTTCACTCACTGCACAACATGCACCCTAACAACTGAGGGATACAGTCCCAACGTAACAGGACAACTCCACCTGAACCTTACGAATCTCCAGCCCACTGTTTCAACGCGCCTCGGAGGGTCTCAACCTCCGAGCCGTCAGGTCAAGCTGTAAGCCATAGCATGACGGGACCACACTCCCTGAGCCATGTGAGCGCACAGCCCACTAGGCTAGACAAGCCACAGAGTGTCTCGATCTCCGGGCTGTCAGGTCAAGCCGTCAGACACAGCATGACGGGACCACACTCTCTGAGCCATGTGAGCGCACAGCCCACTAGGCTAGACATGCCACGGAGTGTTTCAATCTCCAGACTGTCAGGTCAAGCCGTCAGCCATTGCATGACGGGACCACACTCTCCGAGCCATGTGAGCGCACAGCCCACTAGGCTAGACAAGCCACAGAGTGTCTCGATCTCCGGGCTGTCAGGTCAAGCCATCAGACACAGCATGACGGGACCACACTCTCCGAGCCATGTGAGCGCACAGCTCACTAGGCTAGACATGCCACGGAGTGTTTCAATCTCCGGGCTGTCAGGTCAAGCCGTCAGCCATTGCATGACGGGACCACACTCTCCGAGCCATGTGAGCGCACAGCTCACTAGGCTAGACATGCCACGGAGTGATTTCAATCTCTGCGCTGTCAGGTCAAGCCGTCAGTCATAGCATGACGGGACCACAATGTTCGTGTTAGACACGCAACACTCACTGGGCCATCCTGGTCAGGATCTGCACCCCAAGATAGGTGACAGCCAGCACCACAATTCCAAATCCCTGGCAGCATGTCACCATCGCAATTTAACACCATCACAACACATACAATTTGAATTATGATCCCCCACAGAACTGATCCAATGCCGAACAGGTACGCACAATTTGTGACGATCCCGAATATTTAATGGTCACAACAATACACCTCACATCCCGTATCCGTACACATCATCTCCGAGACTCGCATTGCAGCATGCAGCTGTACCAACCGAGTGGAGAGAGCAACGCAATTTGACGGCAATTAACGGAAACGCACCCCTGATTCACGGAGAACACAAGGGGCATTCCCGCACAAAAGACATCATCCGTGCAACAACGGACAGGAACCAACCAGTGAGTTTGAAACAAACCGAACCTGTCATTTCAAAATCCCCTTCAACATTAACCATGGGACTCAGGGCATTCGAATTTTGAGAGCAAAAAAACTAGACAACCCCCAAGAATCGCCGAATTGATTAATACAGTATATGCAGTATACGAAGTTCGTACAGTCAATCATATGGAGCAATGCTCCATCCAGTCCCCAAATGGCAACACACACAATCAATACCCCAGACAATCCGTATATAGTAAATAATTACAAGCAAGTACCCAACAGTCCATACACTGTTAACAATTTCAAGCAAAGCTCCATATGGTCTGTACCTTGGCAACAATGACGATCAAAGTTTCTGACAGTTACACGTGACAATCACGAGCGAAACTCCATACAGTATACACAATAACAATGGCGATTTCGCAACAAAACGATGTAACAGCACGAGTCATTAACACGGCAACCTACAGGATATCAACGGAGCTAGGGACACCCAACAACGAATTAATCATTAACTACACCCTGAAGATACCGATCTCAACGCCGTAATTAACAACAACACTGTTACAAGCAGACACCCGCATGAACGCCGCGTCGATTTATCACGCACACAACCGGACGAACACGCTCCGCAAACCAGCGAGTAAAAAAAAACACCCGCGATCGCAACCCAGCGCACGTAAGATGGGTGAAGATATTATTATTTTTCTTGAGGCCGGGTGCTGTGAATAGCGGAGGGCGGCAAGGTGGAGCACTGGGACGCCCCAAAGAATCTTGCATGGTGAACACGGCCTGCTCTTGCGAACCCCCATCCACAAGACGGGGGCGCCACCTGCACATGTGGAACTCCCCCTCCGCAGGCGTTGATGTCGGCGGAAGCGGCATTTCGGCAGCAGGAGCGGCGTTTTGGCGGGAACAGCGCACCGACCCGCCGCCGAAATGGCGGGAGCGGCGTTTTGGCGGGAACAGCGCCCCGACCCGCCGCGAAATGGCAGGAGCGGCGCTTTGGCGGGAACAGCGCCCCGACCCGCCGCCGAAATGGCGGGAGCGGCGCTTTGGCGGGAACAGCGCCCCGACCCGCCGCCGAAATGGCGGGCCCACCGCGTGGCCCGCATGCCCGGGCCTCCCCCGCCAGCCCCCGCAGTGACGATGGTGTCCTCTCCCCGCGGCTCCGTCGCTCCATTCCCGATGGCGGCGAAGCAGCGGTGCGATGCCAGTCCCACCGCTCCGCGTGCAGCGCCATCTCTCTCTCTCTGTCACCGGGGCTGCCATCCCCGGGGCTGTCCGAAGGATGGTCGTCACACCGTCCTCGTCATACGAAGACGTCCAGATGAGTTTGGTATTTGTTTTTCGTGTGCCCATTTTACTTCCCTAGGATAACACCTAGCAATATTTATATTTCCACAACTTCTGACGCCAAATATAGTGGGTTCGAATTAGGTGCACACACACGCAGCTTGGAGGCAACACTATTTATTAAACGGTAAGTAATATAACACTGTACATGAGGTGGTGACCACCTTCCTCAACTCACTAACACTCTGGAACACGACACAGACTGGACCAGGCAGGCAACGGCCTGCCTGGCCCAGGACGACGACTCGGGACTTGACGACCGATGATGTCTTCACTTTGGAGTACAGTACAACAGCCTTGCTCTGCGTTCACACCACGCTTATATCTGCTTTGGCGTGGCCGGCTCCGCCCAGGCGTGGCTGGCTCTCTCCAGGCCACGCCTCCCTTCCCAGGGCATGCCTCACTTCCCCCACCTCTGGGAAGGTCCGGATCCCTCCAGCACGTGACCCCCCAGGCACCCCCTTGGGGCCCCCAGCCCTCGTACGGGCCGACACAGTAGTGACCGTTCTATGTCACTACACTTCCATTGTCCCTACATGTGTAGTGACATAGAATCGGTCACGTAACAGCATAGCGCTAGTTGATGGCAGGGAAGGGGATCTGCAGCTTGCAGCAGTCCTGGCTAACAGCAGGCCAGGTGATAGACCAGAAAGAGATCTAGGGGAAGGGTCACGGAAGGGGCACATCAAGAACCCGCTAGTACATTTCCAGAGGGGGTGTGGTCGGGGGTGGAACCAGACCACGCTGACAGTATAAGAGGGGCCCCGGGAGGGGAC
The DNA here is from genome assembly GCF_015708825.2 of Lethenteron reissneri. Taxonomy (NCBI): domain Eukaryota; kingdom Metazoa; phylum Chordata; class Hyperoartia; order Petromyzontiformes; family Petromyzontidae; genus Lethenteron; species Lethenteron reissneri. Next base: position 4,750,415 of record NC_083844.1, on the reverse strand, counting down.
CTCGAGGCTGCCGTTTGGAGTGGTATCCCATCGTGCTGCTGAAGTCTTCACTGTCGTGTTCCTGTTCACCATCTCGGCCTCAACCAGAAAGGCAGTCTACCAGCTGTCCTGACTGGGAACTGTAGTTACTAAGTGTTATTGTCAGGCCTTATTAATAAACAGAGTGCCTCCTACTCTTAGTGCCTCTGAGTCAGTCACTACACATGTAAAATAGACACATGCTCAATTAACGTGTTTATGATGGTTGGCTACGTACTGTGCCAACGAAGTTTTGTGTAGTGAAGGAGGGGCTGCTGGGGGCTCTGGGACCCTGGGCAGGCCAGGCGCTTAAGCCTCTTGGCGCCAGGCGCTGGGTTCCCAGGCGGGTCAGACACTTAAGCCTCTTGGCTCCAGGCGTTGGGTTCCCGGGTGGCCCAGGCGCTTAAGCCACTTGGCGCCACCAACGGGGGGGGGGGGCTGTGTGTGCTTTGTGGGATATCTGGGGGCGCACACGGCCCCACCCCTCGTTGGGGACTAGGCATAAAAGGGGAGCTCCCTGGACGATCAGAGCCAGTCGTAGCTCAAGACCCAAGATCCAAGACCAGCCATCTGAGGACCCTGGGACGCTGTGAGAGCCAGTGGTGGGACTCTGGAACTCCTGACTCTACGACCTTGTGAGGGCGAGTTCCAGAGCGTAGGCAGAGTAGTGTATCTAGGCTGTGTACCTAGGCTGTGTACCTGGGAGTTGTTACAGAGTATCAGGACTGTTGGACTGTTGGAGTGTTGGAGTGTTGGATCGTAATAAAAAAGTTACCTCTACAAGTGTCTCCGGAACCCGTTACATCTGCATACATACACACACAAACATGCCATAGTGATGGGCTCGAGACTCCTCACCCGACCTCCGTTACTCAGATACAACGAAGAAACCTCCTTAACTATGTCTGCGGTATAAAGCCCAGCCCCTCAATTGATACAGCCCTGTGGGGCCTGAAACTAAACGGCGTTTTAAAATGTTCGTCCGTATTACTGTAATCCCTTAACATTATGCCTGGGTAGGCCACTGGTAAACTGCAGGGATCATAGGCGTTCTTCATGTAAACTCTGACACGGTAATCGTTCAGCCCTCATGTGATCAGAAGATTTAGACACAAGAACGAGGGTAAGGAGTGACAGTTCATAGTCAGGTGGTCCCCACCCCCCGTGTCTTGTTGTGGGTTGTGCATGCAGGGAGGTTGGGGGGAGGAGGCGGGCGCTTAGGGTATTCCTCTCTATACCCCCTCTGTGGATAGATGGGGATTCAGTGTTGCACATATGGGCCTTTTTCCAAAATTAATATTAAGAATAATTCGGCCAATAATTTTTTTAACAATCAACCGCGGTGTAGCACGAAGCACAAACTAAAATTGTAACAACCACCATCACGAGCAGTTGCCTTTCACACTCGAGACCAGAGAGCAGGAGGTGAGCCATACAAGGGTAATAAAAAAAACAACAAAGAGAAGAGGTCGGGGGTCTTGCTGGGAGGACTCGCCACAACTTCAAAGACCTATCACCAAACAGGGCGGCGAAAAGCGAACAGACAAGTTTTGTAGGCTAAATTTCGATTTAAAGGTTTCGTGACTGCAGGGATTCATCTTCTTGGTTCTTTCGGTAAAGTCACGTAGAATGGAAATAATAAAATAATAAAAATCAAACATAATTAAATAATTATCACGACGTTTCAGCCACAACGCAAGCAGCCGTCCTCAGGTGAAGAACAGGTCTGTCAAGAAGACAGTCTGAATTCTAGATTTGAAGCTTTCGTGACTGCAAGGATTCATATTCTTAGGTTTTTTCGGTAAAGTCACGTAGGTAAAACATCAAAATTAATAAAAATTAAAATAAAAATCACGACGTTTCGGAGGCAACACAAGTCTCCGTCATCAGGTGGGACCGTCACAGCCAGATTAGCTGCATCAAGTGAGGCAATGATTCAAGATGTGATTCAAGATGTAATCCCTTAAAAGCAGGGATTACATCTTGAATCATTGCCTCACTTGATGCAGCTAATCTGGCTGTGACGGAGACTTGTGTTGCCTCCGAAACGTCGTGATCTTTATTTTAATTTTTATTAATTTTGATGTTTTACCTACGTGACAGTCTGAATGACAACCCCAGGCTTGGAGCGTCTATTTAAGCTGGGTTGGAGGGGGGAGAGCGCCTTGACAAAATAATAAGCATATCAAGAGGAATTTAGCATATTTATGGGAAATGCAGATATGCGATTAGTACTACTTGTGAAATGCGTAGGAGGTGGGCAGGGGGTTTAAAGTTATATTATGCCCGTGCATTATGCAGGATTAGCAGCATCAAAGGGAGGGGGTAGGGGTAGCATTAATAAAGGGAAGGAATGTTAATAGTATGTAGCTGCAGTAACTAAACCACCACGTAAACAACTAAAGTATAAACTACATAGTATCATCAGGATACTAAATATACTCTTCAATAAGCTGAGCTACTCAATATAAGTAATACATTACAATTCTACGTCACAAAAAATATAATATGCTTCCAGCTAAACTTTATTCTCTTACATCACACGGGTATACCCCGTACTATATACTGCCATAGACAAACCCAACATTAAATTACATACTGTTTTATTATACACCACCCTATACTTTATACATTGTAATATTACACTATGTATTATTCTACCTACCCTACTATATATCACACTGCTGTATATTCACTATACAATTACGATACTATATATTACTTTATACATTGTATAAAACATTACAATTTTATACTATGTATTATTATACAATCCGCTATACACTATACCATTGATCGTCGCGTGAAAGATACTAAGAGGAAGCAACGAAATATGTCAATGGGAGAGTGGTGGTAGGAAACTTGCAGCAGAGCAAAGAATCCATTCCCTGTGGAGACTACAAGATATATAGTCAATGCCAGTGAGTGGACTGCGGTCTGAAAGTCACCGTAAACGTGAACACAATCAGTTAAGATCCGAAATGGTTTATTACGTCCTTCCAATGATTGCTGAGCCAGAATCCATCTTCTCGGTTGAAATTGTCTCTGGGTTTGTATATGTGGATCGCCTCATGAACCAATCTCTCATGGTAGCCAGATAGCTTGCAGAGAACCTCTGTCTTGGAGAAGTCAATATTATGTGAGCCCACTGAATTGTAACAGTGATCTGCCACGGCTGAGGTGTTTGTCCTACCGTGTTTCAAGTCTGCTTTATGTTCACGGATGCTGTCCGAGACACGTCGTTTGGTTTCTCCAATGTAACTGCTACCACAGAAGAAACTTAGTTTGTAGACGCCAGGGTACTGTATGTCTGGAACCACATCTTTTACAGACGGGACCAGATCACGGATTTTATGTACTGTGTTGAATCGGACCTGGATCTTGTGTTTCATCAGGATTTTGATATTTTTTGTGACCCCAGCAATGTAGGGTAAGGTGATGGTTTTGAAAGGCTCCTCAACAGGATCCTTCTAAATGCTTGGTGTATAATAATACAGTATTTAATTTAATGTTGGGGTTGTCTATGGCAGTATATAGTACGGGGTATACCCGTGTGATGATAAGAAAATACAGTTTAGCTGGAAGCATTTTATATTTTTTGCGACGTAGAATTGTAATGTATTACTTACTCTGAGTAGCTCAGCATATTGAAGAGTATATTTAGTATACTGATGATACTATGTAGTTTATACTTTAGTTGTTTACGTGGTGGTTTAGTTACTGCAGCTACATACTATTAACATTCCTTCCCTTTATTAATGCTACCCCTACCCCCTCCCTTTGATGCTGCTAATCCTGCATAATGCACGGGCATAATATAACTTTAAACCCCCTGCCCACCTCCTACGCATTTCACAAGTAGTACTAATCGCATATCTGCATTTCCCATAAATATGCAAAATTCCTCTTGATATGCAAATTATTTTGTCAAGGCGCTCTCCCCCCCTCCAACCCAGCTTAAATAGACGCTCCAAGCCTGGCGTTGTCATTCAGACTCCGTCTTCTCGACAGACTTGTTCTTCACCTGAGGACGGCTGCTTGCGTTGTGGCCGAAACGTCGTGAGAATTATTTTATGTTTTATTTTTATTATTTTATTATTTCCATTCTACGTGACTTTACCGAAAGAACCAAGAAGATTTTGTAGGCTATTTTAGTTAACCAAAAATCCGAAAATTATAGACCAGAATAAGTGAACATCATAGACCCACACACTCCAATTAAGAACCAGGCTAAATAGCACGGAGCAGGAGATAGAGCGCACCACCAGCGCCACCAAACAAGAGTGTCGGCACCTGCAACCAACGGACGAGCGACGAGAGCCATCGTGCATCGCCAGAGAAGAACGGAGCAGTGGAAAGAGCCTGAGCCAGCGCAGCCCTGAAGTAAGGGCGGGTGTCCGTGTGAAGCTGGCAGCTGCACGATCAAAGAGAGAGCACGGAGCAGTGGAAAGAGCCCGACCAGCCGCCCGTGAGCAAGAGTTTCAGCGCCAGCGAGAGCACCGTGTGTTCGACCACACACACCGACCTGCACCAGTTGGGAACCAAGACATCCGGCAGCGGACAAGCAACATTGCTGCTGCTGTCTCAAAGAGAATGAGCAGGAGTGAGGAATGGCGGCCCAGCGGACGAGCTGTGCGCGCTATCTAATGACGGAATCATCGCGCACCGCCGACGGCTAGCGTCGTGCCGACTCGTCATCCAGCAGCGGAGAAAGACGGCAGCTAACAGCAAACCAGCCCGGGCGAGAGAGCGAGAGAGAGCAAGCAGCTGTTTGTATGCCCCTCCCCCACCCTCACAAGCTCACAACGCAGCGCCCAGCGTCTGCTTAATACAATAATTTATCAAGGAGACAATACACACATACACGTGAACCATTAGCTGATCATGAAGACATTGGTGCTCATTGAGTGATTAGAATACAGTCATTATAAGTACATTAGTCTTAAAAAAAAAAAATTATCAATATATTCATCGATGCAAACTAAACTTTTGAAACCTTCGTTACGAATCTACACGCTCACAGAGAGAATATTGTGTTAAACGTTTCTTTTGATCACCGAATCTTGCCCACGAATTATTCGTCCCAAGACATTTCGTTAATTATATAATCTTGCCGATGAATTTATTGACGTATACATTTGCCTTCGGGATTAAATAATTTGCTTGTATTGCCTTTCGTATGAATATCGTCGAATGTATGTTTTAAGGACTTTCCCTATCGCCGTATATGCTCGCGTTACTCGGTGGAATGCATCAATTGTTCGGTTTCCCAGTTTAACAACGCAATCATTGATGGTTAAATGTACGGATCAGTGAGGGGTGCTTCCCCGGTGGTACTGTGGATAATCCCAAGCATGAGAGTTCGCTTATTAGAGTGTCATGTTTTTGTTTATAATTAAAATTGCTTAAAGAGTCTGAGTGGTTTCTTCCTGAGTTCATGCACAATAATCTTAATTATCATAACTGTATCCTGCGGTGAGATTTTAATTTGGAGACCTGACGTAAACACTAAGACATAATCAGTATTTGTCAAAGCGAGGATAATTGTATTGTCCCGATTGATAATACGACCCTAGACAACGAAGCTGAGCTTAATCTAGCATAATTACATCACACTTGCATAACTTTATACAACTAATTTTATTGTTGCGATTGATAATACGACCCTAGATAACGAAGCTAAGCCTAATTTTCATAACTACCAACATTAGCATGATCGCATACATTCGCATAAATCAATAAGATAATCGCCATAATTAGCATAAGTTACGTGCAAAATTACATAAATTACCATAATTTTCGATAATTACATTTTTATTATTTTTAGTAATTTTTAAAGACCAGAAATATACAACATCAGTCACCGCCATGCAGGACTTTTGAGCAAGACAACTCCACTTGGCATGTGGAGGCTCCCCCAACTTTTGTCCGGGATCCTTTATTCTCCTCTCACCATATAATAATAACCAATGCGACTTCTCGTAGTCCGCATGAGTGTGGGCGAGAGAGCCCAATCTCCTCCTCATCTATTGACCCAGGTGTATTGAGGGTCTCAGTCCACATAATTTTTGTACCCTGCTCCGTCGTTGCGGTTCGTGCCTTTATACTGCAGTCTTGTTTTGTTGAAAATATAACACGTACTTTTCTCCTCAATACATAGTTGGACCAAAAAAGTGGGCATATATATACGATTTGATGATCGTGGTATATTATGTGTTATATGCCACTGTTGTGGCTTAAGTTAATGACCTAATTAGCCCTTTCACTTCGTATCTCAATCATTTTATTTGACATTGCAGTGCCTCCACAAGTCAATGTCACTGTCATCGTCAACAACTCTACAGCCATGACGGTCTCATGGGTGGCTCCTATTTCAGATGTTGACTACTACATAGTCTACTTAAATGAAACTAACAACGCATCAGTAGCATATCACTTCCATTTTTCCTCCAATGTTACAATGCAGCGCTTCATTGGTTTTGTTCCTGGTAGAAGTTACCAGATATCTGTAATAGCATACAGTGGCATCAACTCCCAATCATCAGCCATCGTTACTAAAAGGAGCTGTGAGTATTTCACTGATTATACATTTATTGTCATTTGTGTTATAAAACATGTGTGCAACTATGTTGAGAGAATTATAATTTTGATTGTAGGTTTTATTTTCGTTGGAATTTTGTCCAAAAATGTACTTATTTAATCACTTTTTCACGAACAACATAGGATATATTTACTCAGTGTTTATACAGAAATGAATACCTTAATCATAGAATGAGCCATTTGTGGAGGCTTCTAATGGGTCCTTCTCAACTTTGTCAGATATGGTCATAGACAGATCTTGCAAGTACCAATGCAGTTAACTGTTCAGACTATATTAATATAGACATTAATCTGTGTATGCTACTATATATAACTGCATTGTGTATCTTACACATTGTATTACTTATTTTGGTATTGAAAGCGTTTCACCATGCAATGCATCCATTGTTCCTGTATTTAAAATAGAAAAATGCACGATTCACACGTTGGTTACTGTCACGTGGGCTTTTGGTTTTGTTGCAAATAAAACACCTACGTTTCTCATCAAATATATGTGGACGACAAAAAAGAGGGCATATATAATCTATATGGTGATAGTTGGATCTAATGTGTTATATGCCACTTTTTGGCTTAAATTGATTACATAACAGTTTATTTTGGGTTAGATTGTGTGAAAATAAATGTCTCGTTAAACCCACGACCACCCGACACAGCCAATTAGCATGATTTGTCACGTAAACAGAACAAGCCAATTTGTTACTAGTACAGCACACCGGCGTGTTGGAAAGTAAAACCACAACATATACAAATCGAGTACGACATTTCACCAGTAATTACAGTATAACTAGCATTATCAGGCGACAGCCATAGTTTTGGAGAAATCCTCCTGTTTCGTTCTTACATAGAGGGATAAAGGTGATGTCACTTGAGCCATGTTAAGGGATATTCAAATTTTAAACATGTATTATTTTCACATGAAATTTGTCCCATGTTTTACTTATTTAATTCCCTATTTACTAATAACATAGGATATTCACTAAATTGTCACACAGAAATGAATACCTCAATCATAGAATGATGCCTCTGTCAATGTTGCATTAACACTGTTATAAAACGAGTTGAAGAATCACGAACATATTAGCCTCTTCTTTGAAAACATTCACCATTAATTAAGCTGTGGAACAAAACAGATCAATTGTAAGAACCTTTTTATTTTACTAAGTAATTTCGCAGGAATTTTTCGTTCATACCTTGAGGCATTGTGTCATATCAGTCAATTTATTGTATATATCGTATCCACTTCATTTGCCATTTCATAGTTCCACTGAAAGTTAAAGTGAGCATCACCGAAAAGACACAGACATTCATGATAGTTTCATTGGCGGCCCTTGGTTCTGACATAGACTTCTAGACAGCCCAATAGTTAGAAATATCAACTTTTAATAAAGTCAGATATACGAACTCTATACTTTCAAATACTGCGATATTTCGTCGTTGGAGCCCATGGTGAACAAAGTTTGGCATTATATAATACTTACCTAATGTAAACCTTACATAATGCATAGTATGTACTCATGTAAATTAAGATAATTGCTAGCATCAGTCGTGAGTTAAGTCTGAACCAATCTTGAGTGACCCGCTTTCCCCCATTCACCGTCTCACACTGACCACAGTAATAACGTCTCAGCAAATGTTCCTGCAAATACTGACTTTTAAACTGCACTACAAGCGAAGCCAGTCTTTCATTTCATAGTACTCTATGGTAAATTATTTTTTCCTCAATTGTCACTTTTAAATATCTGTTTTTAAATGACGTACTTTTCTAATCAATACAGTTGGACAAACAAGAGGGCATATATACAAAATATATGGTGATCGTTATATATAATGTGTTATGTGCCACTTTAGTGGTTTAAGTTAATTACGTAATTAGACCTTGCAATCAGTCTGTGCCAATCATGTTTATTTGACATTGCAGTTCCTCCACAAGTCACTGTCACTGTCATCGTCAACAGCCCTACAGCCATGACGGTCTCATGGCGGGCTCCTATTTCAGATGTGGACTACTACGTGGTATACTTAAGTGAAACGTACAACGCAACATCAGTAATGAGCTTCATTTTGGACTCCATTACAACACAAGCATTTACTGATCTGGTCCCTGGTAGAAGTTATGACGCGTCTGTAACCACGCACAGTGGTATCAACTCTCAATCGTCATCCATTGTCACGACCATAACCTGTAAGTATATGCATTGTTTATATTCAGATAATTATTTCGGTGAGCACCACAGACGAAACACATTTTCACAAGCAAGAGCAATCACCATAAATATAATCCAGGTGTTTTAGTACAATAGCTTTGTAAACAACCACAATGTAATTTTTCTAAATGTATAGTTTTTTTTATCCACGTTAGGAATAATTGAATTATACATTCGAACATAAATAGTCATTAAATTATAATACATTGCATGAATCTACAAAGTCTAGCATGCTTTATTGAAAAATATAAAATACATTTCAACTCCTTATTGGTTAATACAAATTTATTTACCAATTCCAACTGTGTATATGTACATATACCTCCTATATATAACTAATAATAGGTAAATAAAATACCATCATGTGGAAATTGCTAAACAATTTGAAATATATTTTGGAGAAATACAACCGGAACACGTTGGAAAATTATATGTATTGGTGCTTTTCTAGGCAAATTCATATTATAATAAAATAATGAATGCACAAAACATTAAACGTGCTCAAAGACTCGAAGAAGTGCATACTGGGATTACACCAAGAGACAGGACATGTTGTGGGGGCCGTTGGCCCCCGGGGTCCCCCCCGCCTGCATCCCCTATTCGGTTTACGTTACCCCACCTCCCTATTACTCGCTACGGTTTCGCCGGCATTCGAATGCGACGCCCCTACTGTTACAGCCTCGCGCCGCGCTCCCACGCTGCGAGCATACGTGCGCACATCATCGTCAATCAAACGCCGTGCTCGCAGTATAGCCCTGTGCGGCACGTTACCAATGCGCATCCGTATCCGACATGTAACGAACGTATGCACACACACACACGCCGCTCCGTACACTCCAACTCCACACCAACTACGCAAGTTATGATCGCGCACCTGTATCACACACGGAGTGAACACACGCGACACCCACTCTTGCGCCGCTCTGCGCAGCGCTCGCCGTCTGCTGGCCGCTTACGTTATGATCGCGCACCTGGGGTACGCCTATTACGCACGCCGCGAGCTTACGCACACACAGTACCACACGCGTTCCCACACGCTCACACTGCACGACAAGATTACGCGAGACCACGCTTCGCTATTAATGATTTATTACCTGGTAACTAATGTTCAATCAGTGAGTCGACGAGGCTGGCCTATTCCACTAAACCGGCACCTATTCCCTATTTATCGGCTATGATTCTAATTCACCTTCTTACTCACTGTTAAGTGTCCACGGCGGTCCGCTGATCCTGGTGCTAACCGCGTGCCTCGGTGCGTCGCACGGACGTCCGGGTCGCTGGCTCGAGCTGCGTCTGGTCGCCTGGCGCTGGAGTAAGAGAGCGATTTCCCCTCTGCGCTCCTCTATTTATCCTCCCTACCTCAAAGGGGATGCTGCGCTGAACAATGGGCTCGTGCACCCCAAGCCCGCGCACGGCGGTTCCCGGGCGCTGTTGATATGCTAATCAGTGAGCGACGTTGGCGGCGTACATCCTAAGTACTCCCTTACCCTTCCTAACAAGGGGGCCTGCGCGCTCAAGCGCAATTATCCCAACCCTCCATGACTATGCGCAACAGCCCCTGTGACCCCGCTATTCATGCTGTCCCGTGCCTCCCCTGCTTGCCCCGTCGACCCGTGGGAGTGTGTGTGGGGGGAAATGCGCCTCAACCGCGGTGGCCGAATGCCCCACGTCGCGACCACACCACATTAAGGCCGGCCGCAGCGCCGCGGTGCCACGTAGCACGGGGGAGGTCATCCAATTCCCTGATCGCCGGAAACCGTAAGAATTAATCCTGATAAGGGTCTCTCGGATAAAAACCGGTCGATCAGGTAACCTTCCCTTCCAGCTCTATGGGGGGGGGGGGGGGGAATGCGTGCGGGTGTGTGCTTATGTGGGGCGGGTGATGGGGGGCAGTGCGGTGGGGGAAGCCGGGCGGCTCCCTGGCTCGGCAGAGCGGCCCCGTCGTTGTAGCACCACATAGCCCCCCGGGGTGCCAGTCCCCGTCCCGGGTTGACTGGAGCACCTCGCCTGGGTTGCCCCCACGAGGTATCGCCGCGGGGTCCGCGGGATTCGCCCGGCCCTTGTGGCTGGCCTCGGGGGTGGCGGCTCCGTCTCCTGGGGCTCCGGCGGTGGTCTCCTCCTCCATTCCAACGGCTCCCCTCGGCCTCTGGCACCTGCGGGCTGGGGAACAAACTCAGAGGCGGTGGGGTTTAAGGGTCGCCGTCCTCGTCGCCCCCGGCCCCGCCCGGGTTCCCTCGGAGCCCGGGGCTCCGTGGGGCCCATGTACTGCGCGAGGCCCCCGGGCACGGGGGGTGGGGGGACCCCGGGGTTTCGGGGTACTTGGACGGCGGGGCTCCCCCCCTCGGGGGCTGCTCGCCACGGCTTCAGTCGCCGGATGTTGACCACCATCTCCCGGCCCCTCTCTCCTCCCTGAATCAGCACCGTCCATGGTGAGATCTGTCGTCTCACAATCCAGGGTCCTCGCCAGTAGGTGGTCAGCTTCCCCACCTGTCCGGCACCGACGCGGGGAGTGTACAGCCACACCTCGGAGCCCGCAGTGTAGAAGGGGGGCTCCATACGGGGTCGGGCGCCCTGCTCTTGCCGCTGGTGCGCGGCCTCTCCGTGCGGGTAGGCTCGGCCCCTGGCCCCTCGCAGGGTCTCCAGCAAGTGCTCCACGGGGTGGCTCCCTTCCTCCCGTTGCGGCGGAGGAACACCGAACAGCAGATCTGCGGGCAGGCGAGACTCGCGACCAAACATCATTAGGAACGGGGTCTGTCCTGTAGAGGTGTGAACGGCGGTGGTGTAGGCGAACAGGGCATAGGGAAGGTGTTCGTCCCAGTCCTGTTGATTCGCGGCCGCCATGCGTTTAAGCTTCCCGGCCAGAGTCTGGTTCATCCTCTCTACCATCCCGTTCGCCTGGGGGTGATACGCCGTGGTTCGGTCCTTCTGGATCCCGATCTCTCGGCACAGCGCCTGAAATAGTTCGGCCTCGAATTCACTACCCTGGTCAGTAATGACTCGTTCGGGGATCCCGCACTTAAGTACGTAGTTTTCCACGAAGGCCCGGGCCACTACGAGGGCTGTTTTATCCGGGATAGCCACCGCCACGGGGTAGCGGGTGAAGTATTCCACCGCTACGAGAATATATCGGTTGCCCCGGTGGGATCGTGGAAAGGGCCCCTGCAGGTCGATTCCGACCAACTGATTCGTCCGACTGACTCGGAACGGCCTCAGGGGTACCTGGTACCTCGCCGGCTTTTGCCCACACTGCTGACAGGCCCGGCAGCCCTGCACCCAGGCGGCCACATCTTGTGCCAATTTGGGCCAGAGATACTGGCGACGCAGGGTCTCTCGAGTGCGTCGTTCCCCATCGTGGCCCCCGAGTGGGTGGTCATGCACCAGCCGTAGCAGCTGGGGTCGCACCTGGGCAGGAACACAGATGCACCCCGGCTGGCCGGCCTCGGGTAACTCCCGTACCACTCCGTTCTGCACACACAACCGGGCATACAAACCGCTCCAGGGTCCTGGTAGGGCGCTCTTTTCCTCCCGCAGTGCCGCCTCCACTGCCGCCAGATCCGGATCTCGCTGCTGGGTCTGTCTCAGCTGCTCGTCGTTTAGGCCCGGGAAGGCGCAGCCGACGTCCTCCTGGATCCGTCCGATCGGGTCCCGAGCTGCGGGTCCCGCGCTTGCCGGGCGGTCGACGGGATCCTCAGTGCCACCTGTGAGGGTCTCTGTGGCGCACACTGCACTCTCTCTCGCTGGGGGGGGGTCAGTGGCCGCGGCCTCTCGGGGGTCCGTTGCCTGCCGGCAGCGTCCCCCCGTGAAACACGGGCAGGCCTCCTCCGCCCTCGTCTCGGCGTACACCGTGGGTCGCCTCGACAAGGCGTCCGCGTTTGCATGCGTCCGGCCAGCCCGATACTCGATTTGCAGGTTGTACTCCTGCAACTGCGCCAACCACCGGGCCATCTGCCCCCGTGGCTCCTTGAATGTAAGAAGAAACTGCAGAGCATAATGGTCAGTGCGTACGCGACATCTCCTGCCGTACAAATACGGCCGGAACTGTTTGCATGCGAAAATCACGGCGTACAACTCTTGGCGGGTCACGCAATAATTCAGCTCGGCCCCACTCAAGGTCCGGCTGGCGTACGCGATGACTCGTTCCGTCCCATCCTGTACCTGTGACAACACCGCGCCCAGCCCGCTGCTGCAGGCGTCGGTGTCCAAAATAAAATCGGTGGTAAAATCGGGGAAAGCGAGGGTGGGGGCGTGGGTGAGGTGGTCTTTGAGAGTGGTGAAGGCCGTCTGGCAGGCCCCCGTCCACTGATAGGGGTGCTTAGGGGAGGTGAGTTGGGTGAGGGGGCGCGCAATCTCGCTGAATCCCTTTACAAATCGACGATAATAGGTGGCGAGCCCCAAAAATGATCTGATCTCCGTCAGATTCCTTGGCCGTGGCCACTCCACTACGGCGCGTACCTTCTCCGGATCGGTGTGCACGCCTGCCTCGCTGACGCGATGCCCGAGGTACCCCACCTCGCGTTGTGCGATGTAACACTTACGTGGCTTGAGCTTGAGATGAGCCGCTCGCAGTCGCTGGAACACCTCTCGAAGCCTGGACCAATGCTCAGACAAAGATCTACTGAACACTATCACATCGTCCAAGTAAATCAGGCACTGTTCCCACTGCAAGCCCCGCATCACCAACTCCATCAACCGCTGGAACATCGCGGGCGCGTTAGTGAGTCCGAACGGCAACACTCGAAACTCAAACAGGCCCATCGGGGTGGTGAATGCTGTTTTTGGCCGATCCTCCTCCGTCATCTCCACCTGCCAGTAACCGGACGCCAGATCGAGGGTGGAAAAATACCGCGCTCCTGCGAGACTGTCGAAGGTGTCGTCGATGCGGGGTATGGGGAAGGCATCGCCGAGCGTGACTGCGTTTAGTTTACGGTAATCGACGCAGAACCGGGTTGACCCATCCTTTTTCGTTACTAGTACCACCGGGGCTGACCAGGGGCTCGCCGAGGGCTGAATTATGTTATCGCGAAGCATGTCCCCAACTGCCTCTTTGATTTGGGCGCGTTCGGGTGCGCCCATTCGGTACGCAGGGAGTTTGATGGGTCGGGCTGCACCGGTGTCAATTTGGTGCTTAACAAGATCGGTCCGACCCACGTCCGAGTCGTGTTCACTGAATACGTCGGCATACTCCCGCAGTAACTCGCGCAGCCGATCGGCCTCTCCCTTAGGTAAATCCGCCCATGGTACATGTAACGCGTCGAGCAGGGGAACGACCTCGGCTCGGGGAGTCGGGCCGACTCGCCAGGCCAGGTCCTGGTCACCCTCAGGACGCCCGGGGTCCTCAGCCCAGAGTGCGAACACCGAGTCGTTAGAGTGGCGTGCGTGCAGGGGGTGTACTGTGGCTATCGGGGTGCGCCGTCGCAGTATCGCTGGGGTATTGTGGGGGTTAAACATCCGCATAAACAATCGGTCCCCATCTGCGTTTACCAACGTGGCGGATCCCACAACCCCATACCGTTTTGCCAACTCCGGGTGAGGAGTTAGCATTACCTCCCCTGATGGTCGGAGCGCGGGGTCGGTGGGGGATGTTGCCACCGGCACCAGCATCTCGGTGAGCGGGCCGATGGTGACTGCCGTCGCCAGGATAGCGGCCACAGGTGCAAAGCGGCGGCGCGTTGGTTCTCGTCCCAGGAACGGTATCCGCTCGCCGTTGCTCTCCATGGTGGCGCATCGCTGGCGGGGTTGCACGTTGAGTCCCAACCGTTCTCGGAGGTCGGTGCCTGCGATACACTCGTGACACAACGCACTCGACACGTAGAATTCCTGCGTGCACACCTGGCTGCCTATGCGGACCTCTAGGGTGGCTCTCCCCAGCAGCCCCATTCCGGCTCCGCTCGCGGTGTGCAGCGCGCGGTCCGGTGCCTGCAGGTGACGCACGTCGACCCCGATCGCGCTGCAGTGCGCTGCGCTCATGAGCGAGGCCACCGCCCCCGTGTCCAGCAGGATTCGTGTACGCACTCCGTTTACCTCCCCTTCCACCAGCGACGTGGCCCCCGTGATCCCCGCCACCAGCTCCCGCAGCCAGTCGCCAGGAGTCACCGTTTCTGTGGGCGTTGTTGCTGGAACCTGTGTGGAGATCACTCGCTCGCCATTATTCTCACAGCTTGTTTGTGTCGGGGCTACGTCGATTTCACCCCCCGGTGGTCCCCTCTCTAGGGGGGCCTTAGTGTTTGACCTTAGCTCTTGTCTAGCTCGGGCGACCTGAGGACAGTCCCTCACTAGATGCCCTCGGCGATCGCACATATAACATGCCCGGGGAGGGGTGGCGGCTCCGTAATGGGCTCTCTGCCCACTCCCTCCTCCCCCAGTGCGCTGCTGCTCATACTCTGCTTCTAGTCGCGCTATCCTTCCAGTTAGTCCTCCTACCGTGGAGTCTAGTTCCCCCATCTCGGATCGGATGGTCTCAACGGAGGATTGCAGTTTGGTCATATTTTTACCTACGTGGGTTATCTTACCATCCATATCTCCGATGCCGGTCTGTAACCCAGCTACCCACCCCGGAGTTGTTTCGCTGGGTCTCTGGGGCTCCCTTGCCCGTCCCCTTACTGCGATGGCGAGCTCCTCCTCCTCGTCCGAGAGTAGGCTCGCTACGGCGCACTCTCGTCCCCTCCCTCGAGGCTGCGCGCGCTCACCAGAGAGCTTCTCGCATTTACGCGCGCGCTCGACAAGTGTGTTAAAGGAGAGGCGTGCACCGTCTATATTTGGCTGCCACCACGGGGTGCGTGCCAAATATCGCTGGACCTTCCCGGCGGCGAGGCTCTCAATTACTTTCGCCTCGTGCTCCGGGTACGCAAGCTGGGTCAACATGCGTACGTCCTCGGCGTAATCTCGCAGATCCTCGCCGGGCTGGCGGCGGCGTGCCTCTAAGGCCGCCTGCGCCTCCTCCTCGTCATAGGCGCCGAAGCGCCGTTCGAGTTCGCACATTAATTTTTCCCACTGAGTTTGTGTGCTTGCGGGCAAAGCTTCCACAAAGTCAGCTGCCCGTCCATCTAAATGTATCTCTAACTGCTGCAACGCCTCCTCATCCGACCACCCATTAACCTTTTTAGCCCCCCTGATGCTGCGGGCAAACGATTTCCATGATGGAATTCCTTTGCCCGTAAATGTGCATTTGATTTTAACCTGGGTTGGGGGGCCTCTTTCCCTTGGGGGTGCGGGGGTTCGTCCCACTTCTGACACCAATTTGTGGGGGCCGTTGGCCCCCGGGGTCCCCCCCGCCTGCATCCCCTATTCGGTTTACGTTACCCCACCTCCCTATTACTCGCTACGGTTTCGCCGGCATTCGAATGCGACACCCCTACTGTTACAGCCTCGCGCCGCGCTCCCACGCTGCGAGCATACGTGCGCACATCATCGTCAATCAAACGCCGTGCTCGCAGTATAGCCCTGTGCGGCACGTTACCAATGCGCATCCGTATCCGACATGTAACGAACGTATGCACACACACACACGCCGCTCCGTACACTCCAACTCCACACCAACTACGCAAGTTATGATCGCGCACCTGTATCACACACGGAGTGAACACACGCGACACCCACTCTTGCGCCACTCTGCGCAGCGCTCGCCGTCTGCTGGCCGCTTACGTTATGATCGCGCACCTGGGGTACGCCTATTACGCACGCCGCGAGCTTACGCACACACAGTACCACACGCGTTCCCACACGCTCACACTGCACGACAAGATTACGCGAGACCACGCTTCGCTATTAATGATTTATTACCTGGTAACTAATGTTCAATCAGTGAGTCGACGAGGCTGGCCTATTCCACTAAACCGGCACCTATTCCCTATTTATCGGCTATGATTCTAATTCACCTTCTTACTCACTGTTAAGTGTCCACGGCGGTCCGCTGATCCTGGTGCTAACCGCGTGCCTCGGTGCGTCGCACGGACGTCCGGGTCGCTGGCTCGAGCTGCGTCTGGTCGCCTGGCGCTGGAGTAAGAGAGCGATTTCCCCTCTGCGCTCCTCTATTTATCCTCCCTACCTCAAAGGGGATGCTGCGCTGAACAATGGGCTCGTGCACCCCAAGCCCGCGCACGGCGGTTCCCGGGCGCTGTTGATATGCTAATCAGTGAGCGACGTTGGCGGCGTACATCCTAAGTACTCCCTTACCCTTCCTAACAAGGGGGCCTGCGCGCTCAAGCGCAATTATCCCAACCCTCCATGACTATGCGCAACAGCCCCTGTGACCCCGCTATTCATGCTGTCCCGTGCCTCCCCTGCTTGCCCCGTCGACCCGTGGGAGTGTGTGTGGGGGGAAATGCGCCTCAACCGCGGTGGCCGAATGCCCCACGTCGCGACCACACCACATTAAGGCCGGCCGCAGCGCCGCGGTGCCACGTAGCACTGGGGAGGTCATCCAATTCCCTGATCGCCGGAAACCGTAAGAATTAATCCCGATAAGGGTCTCTCGGATAAAAACCGGTCGATCAGGTAACCTTCCCTTCCAGCTCTATGGGGGGGGGGGGGGGGGAATGCGTGCGGGTGTGTGCTTATGTGGGGCGGGTGATGGGGGGCAGTGCGGTGGGGGAAGCCGGGCGGCTCCCTGGCTCGGCAGAGCGGCCCCGTCGTTGTAGCACCACATAGCCCCCCGGGGTGCCAGTCCCCGTCCCGGGTTGACTGGAGCACCTCGCCTGGGTTGCCCCCACGAGGTATCGCCGCGGGGTCCGCGGGATTCGCCCGGCCCTTGTGGCTGGCCTCGGGGGTGGCGGCTCCGTCTCCTGGGGCTCCGGCGGTGGTCTCCTCCTCCATTCCAACGGCTCCCCTCGGCCTCTGGCACCTGCGGGCTGGGGAACAAACTCAGAGGCGGTGGGGTTTAAGGGTCGCCGTCCTCGTCGCCCCCGGCCCCGCCCGGGTTCCCTCGGAGCCCGGGGCTCCGTGGGGCCCATGTACTGCGCGAGGCCCCCGGGCACGGGGGGTGGGGGGACCCCGGGGTTTCGGGGTACTTGGACGGCGGGGCTCCCCCCCTCGGGGGCTGCTCGCCACGGCTTCAGTCGCCGGATGTTGACCACCATCTCCCGGCCCCTCTCTCCTCCCTGAATCAGCACCGTCCATGGTGAGATCTGTCGTCTCACAATCCAGGGTCCTCGCCAGTAGGTGGTCAGCTTCCCCACCTGTCCGGCACCGACGCGGGGAGTGTACAGCCACACCTCGGAGCCCGCAGTGTAGAAGGGGGGCTCCATACGGGGTCGGGCGCCCTGCTCTTGCCGCTGGTGCGCGGCCTCTCCGTGCGGGTAGGCTCGGCCCCTGGCCCCTCGCAGGGTCTCCAGCAAGTGCTCCACGGGGTGGCTCCCTTCCTCCCGTTGCGGCGGAGGAACACCGAACAGCAGATCTGCGGGCAGGCGAGACTCGCGACCAAACATCATTAGGAACGGGGTCTGTCCTGTAGAGGTGTGAACGGCGGTGGTGTAGGCGAACAGGGCATAGGGAAGGTGTTCGTCCCAGTCCTGTTGATTCGCGGCCGCCATGCGTTTAAGCTTCCCGGCCAGAGTCTGGTTCATCCTCTCTACCATCCCGTTCGCCTGGGGGTGATACGCCGTGGTTCGGTCCTTCTGGATCCCGATCTCTCGGCACAGCGCCTGAAATAGTTCGGCCTCGAATTCACTACCCTGGTCAGTAATGACTCGTTTGGGGATCCCGCACTTAAGTACGTAGTTTTCCACGAAGGCCCGGGCCACTACGAGGGCTGTTTTATCCGGGATAGCCACCGCCACGGGGTAGCGGGTGAAGTATTCCACCGCTACGAGAATATATCGGTTGCCCCGGTGGGATCGTGGAAAGGGCCCCTGCAGGTCGATTCCGACCAACTGATTCGTCCGACTGACTCGGAACGGCCTCAGGGGTACCTGGTACCTCGCCGGCTTTTGCCCACACTGCTGACAGGCCCGGCAGCCCTGCACCCAGGCGGCCACATCTTGTGCCAATTTGGGCCAGAGATACTGGCGACGCAGGGTCTCTCGAGTGCGTCGTTCCCCATCGTGGCCCCCGAGTGGGTGGTCATGCACCAGCCGTAGCAGCTGGGGTCGCACCTGGGCAGGAACACAGATGCACCCCGGCTGGCCGGCCTCGGGTAACTCCCGTACCACTCCGTTCTGCACACACAACCGGGCATACAAACCGCTCCAGGGTCCTGGTAGGGCGCTCTTTTCCTCCCGCAGTGCCGCCTCCACTGCCGCCAGATCCGGATCTCGCTGCTGGGTCTGTCTCAGCTGCTCGTCGTTTAGGCCCGGGAAGGCGCAGCCGACGTCCTCCTGGATCCGTCCGATCGGGTCCCGAGCTGCGGGTCCCGCGCTTGCCGGGCGGTCGACGGGATCCTCAGTGCCACCTGTGAGGGTCTCTGTGGCGCACACTGCACTCTCTCTCGCTGGGGGGGGGTCAGTGGCCGCGGCCTCTCGGGGGTCCGTTGCCTGCCGGCAGCGTCCCCCCGTGAAACACGGGCAGGCCTCCTCCGCCCTCGTCTCGGCGTACACCGTGGGTCGCCTCGACAAGGCGTCCGCGTTTGCATGCGTCCGGCCAGCCCGATACTCGATTTGCAGGTTGTACTCCTGCAACTGCGCCAACCACCGGGCCATCTGCCCCCGTGGCTCCTTGAATGTAAGAAGAAACTGCAGAGCATAATGGTCAGTGCGTACGCGACATCTCCTGCCGTACAAATACGGCCGGAACTGTTTGCATGCGAAAATCACGGCGTACAACTCTTGGCGGGTCACGCAATAATTCAGCTCGGCCCCACTCAAGGTCCGGCTGGCGTACGCGATGACTCGTTCCGTCCCATCCTGTACCTGTGACAACACCGCGCCCAGCCCGCTGCTGCAGGCGTCGGTGTCCAAAATAAAATCGGTGGTAAAATCGGGGAAAGCGAGGGTGGGGGCGTGGGTGAGGTGGTCTTTGAGAGTGGTGAAGGCCGTCTGGCAGGCCCCCGTCCACTGATAGGGGTGCTTAGGGGAGGTGAGTTGGGTGAGGGGGCGCGCAATCTCGCTGAATCCCTTTACAAATCGACGATAATAGGTGGCGAGCCCCAAAAATGATCTGATCTCCGTCAGATTCCTTGGCCGTGGCCACTCCACTACGGCGCGTACCTTCTCCGGATCGGTGTGCACGCCTGCCTCGCTGACGCGATGCCCGAGGTACCCCACCTCGCGTTGTGCGATGTAACACTTACGTGGCTTGAGCTTGAGATGAGCCGCTCGCAGTCGCTGGAACACCTCTCGAAGCCTGGACCAATGCTCAGACAAAGATCTACTGAACACTATCACATCGTCCAAGTAAATCAGGCACTGTTCCCACTGCAAGCCCCGCATCACCAACTCCATCAACCGCTGGAACATCGCGGGCGCGTTAGTGAGTCCGAACGGCAACACTCGAAACTCAAACAGGCCCATCGGGGTGGTGAATGCTGTTTTTGGCCGATCCTCCTCCGTCATCTCCACCTGCCAGTAACCGGACGCCAGATCGAGGGTGGAAAAATACCGCGCTCCTGCGAGACTGTCGAAGGTGTCGTCGATGCGGGGTATGGGGAAGGCATCGCCGAGCGTGACTGCGTTTAGTTTACGGTAATCGACGCAGAACCGGGTTGACCCATCCTTTTTCGTTACTAGTACCACCGGGGCTGACCAGGGGCTCGCCGAGGGCTGAATTATGTTATCGCGAAGCATGTCCCCAACTGCCTCTTTGATTTGGGCGCGTTCGGGTGCGCCCATTCGGTACGCAGGGAGTTTGATGGGTCGGGCTGCACCGGTGTCAATTTGGTGCTTAACAAGATCGGTCCGACCCACGTCCGAGTCGTGTTCACTGAATACGTCGGCATACTCCCGCAGTAACTCGCGCAGCCGATCGGCCTCTCCCTTAGGTAAATCCGCCCATGGTACATGTAACGCGTCGAGCAGGGGAACGACCTCGGCTCGGGGAGTCGGGCCGACTCGCCAGGCCAGGTCCTGGTCACCCTCAGGACGCCCGGGGTCCTCAGCCCAGAGTGCGAACACCGAGTCGTTAGAGTGGCGTGCGTGCAGGGGGTGTACTGTGGCTATCGGGGTGCGCCGTCGCAGTATCGCTGGGGTATTGTGGGGGTTAAACATCCGCATAAACAATCGGTCCCCATCTGCGTTTACCAACGTGGCGGATCCCACAACCCCATACCGTTTTGCCAACTCCGGGTGAGGAGTTAGCATTACCTCCCCTGATGGTCGGAGCGCGGGGTCGGTGGGGGATGTTGCCACCGGCACCAGCATCTCGGTGAGCGGGCCGATGGTGACTGCCGTCGCCAGGATAGCGGCCACAGGTGCAAAGCGGCGGCGCGTTGGTTCTCGTCCCAGGAACGGTATCCGCTCGCCGTTGCTCTCCATGGTGGCGCATCGCTGGCGGGGTTGCACGTTGAGTCCCAACCGTTCTCGGAGGTCGGTGCCTGCGATACACTCGTGACACAACGCACTCGACACGTAGAATTCCTGCGTGCACACCTGGCTGCCTATGCGGACCTCTAGGGTGGCTCTCCCCAGCAGCCCCATTCCGGCTCCGCTCGCGGTGTGCAGCGCGCGGTCCGGTGCCTGCAGGTGACGCACGTCGACCCCGATCGCGCTGCAGTGCGCTGCGCTCATGAGCGAGGCCACCGCCCCCGTGTCCAGCAGGATTCGTGTACGCACTCCGTTTACCTCCCCTTCCACCAGCGACGTGGCCCCCGTGATCCCCGCCACCAGCTCCCGCAGCCAGTCGCCAGGAGTCACCGTTTCTGTGGGCGTTGTTGCTGGAACCTGTGTGGAGATCACTCGCTCGCCATTATTCTCACAGCTTGTTTGTGTCGGGGCTACGTCGATTTCACCCCCCGGTGGTCCCCTCTCTAGGGGGGCCTTAGTGTTTGACCTTAGCTCTTGTCTAGCTCGGGCGACCTGAGGACAGTCCCTCACTAGATGCCCTCGGCGATCGCACATATAACATGCCCGGGGAGGGGTGGCGGCTCCGTAATGGGCTCTCTGCCCACTCCCTCCTCCCCCAGTGCGCTGCTGCTCATACTCTGCTTCTAGTCGCGCTATCCTTCCAGTTAGTCCTCCTACCGTGGAGTCTAGTTCCCCCATCTCGGATCGGATGGTCTCAACGGAGGATTGCAGTTTGGTCATATTTTTACCTACGTGGGTTATCTTACCATCCATATCTCCGATGCCGGTCTGTAACCCAGCTACCCACCCCGGAGTTGTTTCGCTGGGTCTCTGGGGCTCCCTTGCCCGTCCCCTTACTGCGATGGCGAGCTCCTCCTCCTCGTCCGAGAGTAGGCTCGCTACGGCGCACTCTCGTCCCCTCCCTCGAGGCTGCGCGCGCTCACCAGAGAGCTTCTCGCATTTACGCGCGCGCTCGACAAGTGTGTTAAAGGAGAGGCGTGCACCGTCTATATTTGGCTGCCACCACGGGGTGCGTGCCAAATATCGCTGGACCTTCCCGGCGGCGAGGCTCTCAATTACTTTCGCCTCGTGCTCCGGGTACGCAAGCTGGGTCAACATGCGTACGTCCTCGGCGTAATCTCGCAGATCCTCGCCGGGCTGGCGGCGGCGTGCCTCTAAGGCCGCCTGCGCCTCCTCCTCGTCATAGGCGCCGAAGCGCCGTTCGAGTTCGCACATTAATTTTTCCCACTGAGTTTGTGTGCTTGCGGGCAAAGCTTCCACAAAGTCAGCTGCCCGTCCATCTAAATGTATCTCTAACTGCTGCAACGCCTCCTCATCCGACCACCCATTAACCTTTTTAGCCCCCCTGATGCTGCGGGCAAACGATTTCCATGATGGAATTCCTTTGCCCGTAAATGTGCATTTGATTTTAACCTGGGTTGGGGGGCCTCTTTCCCTTGGGGGTGCGGGGGATCGTCCCACTTCTGACACCAATTTGTGGGGGCCGTTGGCCCCCGGGGTCCCCCCCGCCTGCATCCCCTATTCGGTTTACGTTACCCCACCTCCCTATTACTCGCTACGGTTTCGCCGGCATTCGAATGCGACGCCCCTACTGTTACAGCCTCGCGCCGCGCTCCCACGCTGCGAGCATACGTGCGCACATCATCGTCAATCAAACGCCGTGCTCGCAGTATAGCCCTGTGCGGCACGTTACCAATGCGCATCCGTATCCGACATGTAACGAACGTATGCACACACACACACGCCGCTCCGTACACTCCAACTCCACACCAACTACGCAAGTTATGATCGCGCACCTGTATCACACACGGAGTGAACACACGCGACACCCACTCTTGCGCCACTCTGCGCAGCGCTCGCCGTCTGCTGGCCGCTTACGTTATGATCGCGCACCTGGGGTACGCCTATTACGCACGCCGCGAGCTTACGCACACACAGTACCACACGCGTTCCCACACGCTCACACTGCACGACAAGATTACGCGAGACCACGCTTCGCTATTAATGATTTATTACCTGGTAACTAATGTTCAATCAGTGAGTCGACGAGGCTGGCCTATTCCACTAAACCGGCACCTATTCCCTATTTATCAGCTATGATTCTAATTCACCTTCTTACTCACTGTTAAGTGTCCACGGCGGTCCGCTGATCCTGGTGCTAACCGCGTGCCTCGGTGCGTCGCACGGACGTCCGGGTCGCTGGCTCGAGCTGCGTCTGGTCGCCTGGCGCTGGAGTAAGAGAGCGATTTCCCCTCTGCGCTCCTCTATTTATCCTCCCTACCTCAAAGGGGATGCTGCGCTGAACAATGGGCTCGTGCACCCCAAGCCCGCGCACGGCGGTTCCCGGGCGCTGTTGATATGCTAATCAGTGAGCGACGTTGGCGGCGTACATCCTAATTACTCCCTTACCCTTCCTAACAAGGGGGCCTGCGCGCTCAAGCGCAATTATCCCAACCCTCCATGACTATGCGCAACAGCCCCTGTGACCCCGCTATTCATGCTGTCCCGTGCCTCCCCTGCTTGCCCCGTCGACCCGTGGGAGTGTGTGTGGGGGGAAATGCGCCTCAACCGCGGTGGCCGAATGCCCCACGCCGCGACCACACCACATTAAGGCCGGCCGCAGCGCCGCGGTGCCACGTAGCACGGGGGAGGTCATCCAATTCCCTGATCGCCGGAAACCGTGAGAATTAATCCCGATAAGGGTCTCTCGGATAAAAACCGGTCGATCAGGTAACCTTCCCTTCCAGCTCTATGGGGGGGGGGGGGGGAATGCGTGCGGGTGTGTGCTTATGTGGGGCGGGTGATGGGGGGCAGTGCGGTGGGGGAAGCCGGGCGGCTCCCTGGCTCGGCAGAGCGGCCCCGTCGTTGTGGCACCACAATGTCATTAGAAGGGATGACGACCAGTGGTTGAGTGGCAACAATAGGAGGGAACGTGCCTGAGAGTGTATGCACCCAGGAGATGGAGCGATGAAATCAGTTTGTTGTAGGAGCTAGATAGATTGTTACATTAATCATCAGGGACTCTGTCTTGGGGAAGCCTTCATCCAGAAGTAAACTGATCATGGCTGATGTTGATGACAAAGCTTTATATGATTTAGTATTACATTGCATAGCACCATCGTTTCCAAGAATCAAAGTGGGAGCAAACTTCACTGATCCTGCAAAATACTTCCAAGCTTCCCCGAAAGTCACTATAGGACCATAATTGCTCACATTGGCATCGAAATTCCCGTGATTGTGTCAAAATGATTACCAAGGAGGAACCTGATCAAAGCCGACTGGGGCCAATATTAGGAGGCTGTATTGAGAGTGGAGAGTCGAATGCCCACAACACCGGAATGCTATCACAATTTTATTAGCCTCCTTACTGCAGCCGCCAAGAAGCGCATCCCGCGAGGCTTACAGAAAGAATCCACTCCCTGCTGGACAAAAGAGACCCAGGACCTGCACAGACAGTACACCCAGTTTGGCAGCCAGAGGTTGGATGGGCCCTGCTAGAGTCCTTAGACTCGGCCACATGCCAGCGGTGAATTGAGTGCATTGAAAGTCTGGACTTCACTCACTCCAGCCGCAATGTCTGGGCACTATCATGCCACCGAGGTTCTGCTAATCCAACAGAATCCTGCCCAACTCTAGAGCCTCACTTAGGTCCTAGAGAACCTGGCATAAACTTTACACCAAAACAATGAAACTCGGATGAATACCAAAAACATGGTGGGAGGCAATAGTCATTGCAATACCCAAACTTAGCAAGCCAACTTATAACCTGGGAAGTTATAGGCTAATATCACTCATGTGCACGACCTATAAACTCCGGGAATACATCATCCTCCAGAGAATCACCCCCCCCCCCTTGTCGAGTCTGATCCCTGCAGAATGAGAGGAATTCCAGCCTGGATGCATCTGCTGTGATCCTATTTTGGCCCATGCAATGCACATTGAGGCCATATTCCAGAAGAAATCCAAGAGCAGCGCAAACTCTGAAAGTGACCTTCTGCAGCAACAATGTGCGACATAACACCACTCTGACCTATCTGAATGAAGCTGGACCCTACGCTAATATTCTATGACCACCTGAAATAGCCATCAAGATCAAAACGAGGGTCAATCTGGTCGATAAACTGGCAAGCACAAGCTGGGGAGTATCAGCACCACTGCTATGGACATCAATGGTGGTCCTTGTGTACTTTTTAGCCGAGTACTATGCATCAGTACGGACCAGACTTTTTGATGTCCAACCGAACACGACAATGCATTGTTTCAAGTTGATCAAAACACCCTCGCTGGCCGTGATGCCACATCTCTTCCCCACCCAGCTGCCGCTAAGCTGCAACCACCTGGGAAGTCCTGCGAATAGAGGAAAAAAAGTCGCCTTGCCATTCATCAGGACCTCACTAACATCCCTTGTCATCAGTTCAAGTCACACAAGCCCTTTTGGATCAATATTCTTTACCTTAAACAATGCAAGTTTAACCCCGATGAATTCTGGAGAGTTGAATGGAGTTAAAAATAATTCACAAACACCTTGTAAAATACCCATTGCAGAATATTCCTGGGTTTGATCTTCTGTGAAGCTCATAGTCGACCCTAAACCGCATCCGCACAAAACCATGACAGTACCTCATGCACAAATGAAAAATTTTAAACTGTCCAATGTACGACTGTGGTCATCCACAACATAGACAGTAAACATATAACGATGCAATGCCCGATTTACAAATATGTAGAAGAGATCACGGCGATGCACTCCGCTGCTCCTGGCAGAGTTTTCTGGCTTGGCTTCCTGAATGTTAAATTGTAGTTGTTGCTCTGCATATAAATTATCCACGCGAAAAAAATTCCACCCCTCCACTTGAATGTATGTTGAACTTATTTCGCACCATATTTAGCAAACTTTGCTAATCAGAGTTGCGAGGGAAGGACAACGAACAAAGAAACATAACGCAGTTCCAAAGAAATGGGGGTTTAACCTCGATGTAAAGTGCATAAGTACCAGTGGCTTCCTAATATTGGAACAGTGATTCAGATGTCCGCAGAAACGCATATGATAGCCCACAATCTACACATTAAATTAATGAATCAACTCTTTTTAGTCATGGGTAAAAATATGTCAATGCATACCTCATCATGACTGGCAATAGATCATCGTGTAAAGCTATCTCTGGATGTTGCCGAGTGATCATAATGCAGTGCCTTTACCTTGATTATTCAGCCACTTATTCTAACATGACAATAGGCACATGATGACGCATCGATTATTGCATTGCACTGCATACATTGCATAGTGGGTTTGAGAAACGATTATTTGAAAATCGTATACATGGTGTGTAATCTTTCAATGTGTCCTCTGCAGTCAATAGGAGTTTATTAAGGACATTCACCATGCACAATGTAAAAATTACACCATACATTAATGAACCGAGTCATGACCCTGAATTGTGACTAAGTATAATTTCGCATGGTAGGCAAATCATTACTTGTCAGCATCCATTTGTGTGTGTGTGTGTGTTTTTAAATGATTAGATATGTCAATTCGGCTGGCTGGGAATGCCACCGCATGTCAGGGCCGGGTGGAGGTGTTCTACAATGGCGAGTGGGGCACGGTGTGTGATGACAGCTGGAGCCCACAGGATGCCAAGGTCGTGTGTCATCAGCTGGGTTGTGGGCTCACTGCCTTTGCCGTGTCATATGCTTACTTTGGATTGGGCAGTGACCGTATCTGGCTCGACGAAGTTCAGTGCTCTGGTTACGAGACTCAGCTCTCCGACTGTAGTCATCGTCCCTGGGGGATTAACTACTGCGGCCACTATGAAGATGCCTCAGTCATCTGCTTGCAAGGTTACTTAAACGAGTGTGTGTTGGTCAATATGTCTGTGCGCTCTGTTGTCTTGTTATTGCATACCCAAGAAAATATAGTTCATTGCTAACAATAAATTTATTCTTTATCCACTTAAGATCAATTTCATATGTGTTTCATGCATTACTTCGAAAGTTTGTCCTAAAACTGATTTTTTAAAGGTTTTACATTGGATTGAACAACACATTTCCATGTGATAATCGACTTCATTAAGCTCTCCTTTGTGGCTAGGTCGCTTCTGAATTTGTTTTACAGTACATAGCTCAGTGGGTCTTACCTGGTAAAATGATGAAGGTAAATTTTATTTAAGTATTATTTGAATGGATTAAACTAACTTCAATAGACAGGAAATATGTGCAGGCAAGAATAAAATCATAACTTACACTCAAAAAGGTGTCTAACAGCAACACTTAATTGGAATCTCAGCATCCTATGCGTGTCCAGATGACGTTCCAATTATTTTTCGTGAAATGTTCATTGTTCCACTTAAAAATACAATCTAAATATCAAAAGTTCAGTAAATACAATATTCTCACATTTAGAAGTGTATGGGTCAATAGTAAATCCATTCAACAATGAATATTCAACTCCAGGTACTAATAGGAAATATTAATTTATTATCACAAATGAAACAATTTAATGAACGTATGTTAAAGAGTGGTCACGACATTCACATATTTAGTAATGTTTTAAATTCGTCTGTATTTTAATAATTAGAAAAATTATTCATACAATAAGTGAAATGCTATATTGATAAAATGTCACCCATGCCTGTTGCAGTGCCAAGTTACATCGTTTTAACCATCACTAACAAGACTACCACGACCATGACAGTCTCAGGGACGACTTATCTCCCAGACTCGTTCTCCTACTGGGCCTACTTGCGAGAGACTGCGAGTGGAAGCTTGGTTATAACATTCCAGATTAACTCAACCACGGCAACATTTACTGACCTGGTTCCTGGAAGGAACTACTCCGTGTCTGTGGAGGCTTCCAATACAACGTTTTCATATGAGTCAGATTTGGTCACGGACAGAACTTGTAAGTACCAATGTGGTCAACTGTTCTTACTATATTAAGAGACAGAAATGTGTGCATGCTACTATATATCACTATATATAAGCACATTTTGTATCTTACACATTGTATTACTTAATTTGGTGTTGAATAAAAATGTCACCACCATGTGATGCTGTCATTGTTCTTGCATGTGTAGTGACATAGAATCGGTCACGTAGCTTCATAGCGCTGGTTGCTGCCAGGGAAGGGGCTTACAGCAGCCCTGACTGACAGCAGGCCAGGTGATAGACCAGAGAGGGATCTAGGAGAAGGGTCACGGAAGGGGCACATCGAGAACCTGCTAGAATTCTAGAGGGGGCGTGGCCGGGGGTGGAACCAGACCACGCTGACAGTATAAGAGGGGCCCCGGGAGGAAACCTCGAGGCTGTCGTTTTGGAGTGGTATCGTGTCGTGCTGCTGGAGTCTTCACTGTCGTCTCCGTGTTCACCACCTCGGCGTCGCCCGAAAGGCAGTCTACCAGCTGTCCTGACTGGGAACTGTAGTTACTAAGTGTTATTGTCAGGCCGTGTTAATAAACAGAGTGCCTCCTACTCTTAGTGCCTCTGAGTCAGTCACTACACATGTAAAATAGACACATGCTCAATTAACGTGTTTATCATGGTTGGCTACGTATTGTACCAACGAAGTTCTACATACATACATACACACATACATGGCATAGTGATGGGCTCGAGACTCCTCACCCGACCTCTGTTACTCGGATACAACGAACCCCCTTAACAATGTCTGCGGTATAAAGCCCAGACCCTCAATTGATACAGCCCTGTGGGGCCTGAAATTAAATGGCGTTTTAAAATATTCGTCCGTATTACTGTAAACCCTTGAAATTATGGCTGGGCAGGCCACTGGCAAACTGCAGGGATCATGAGTCTTCTTCATGGAAACTCTGGCACGGTAATCTTTTAGCCCTCGTGTGATCAGAACATTTCGCCACAAGCACGAGGGTAAGGAGTAAGAGTTCAGAGTCAGGCGTTCTCCACCCCCGTGGAGCTTCTTGTGGGCTGTGCATGCAGGGAGGTCAGAGGGATGAAGCGGGCACTTAGGGTATTGCCCTCCTACCCCCCTCTGGGGATAGACGGGGATTCAGTCACCGCCCTGCGGGACTTTTGAGGAAGACAACTCCACTTGGCATGTGGAGGCACCCCCAACTTTTGTCCTAGATCCTTTAATCTCCCCTCACAATATAATAACAATGGACGCTACCTCTCGTAGTGTGGGGGCCGTTGGCCCCCGGGGTCTCTCCCTCACGCATCCCCTATTCCGGTTGCGTTGCCGCACCGCCCTATTACCCGCTAGGGTTTCACCGGCATTCGAACGCGATGCCCCTACTGTTACAGCCTCGCGCCGCGCTCCCACGCTCCCACGCTGCGAGCATACGTACGCACAGCATCATCAATCAAACGCCATACACCGTCACGTACAGCTCTCGCACGCTGCGAGCGTGTGCCCGTCTACCACCCTGTGCAGCACTCGCCTCCACGTCGAATAACCACGTTACCAATGCGCACCCGTATCCGACACGTAGCGAACGTACGCATACTCACGCACACAGCTCCCCGCGGCACTCACTCACCACTGAATACTCGCGTTATGATCGCGCACCTGTATCATACACGTAGTGAACACACGCGCACCCACAAGCGCAGCTCCGCGCAGCGCTCCCACGAGGCGAGCCGCTGTATACGCAGCACTACATGCGTTCACACTGCTCGACGAGATCACACGAGGCCACGCTTCGCTATTAATGATTTATTGTTTGCTACCTGGAACTGGTTGTTGAGTCAGTACGTATCGACGAGGCTGGCCTATCCTACTACCCCTGGACCTATTCCCTATTTATCGGCTTACGATACACTTTCACCTTGCTACTCATGGTTCGAAGTATTCGGCATCTTGTGGCTTTTCCTCTATGCTCGTCTGGACACGTCACGCGGACGTCCGGAGGGCAGAGCTGGGAGCCGACTTGAACGCGGGCCTCTTGAAGAGAAGTGAGATCAGATATCTCCCTACCTTGCTACGCTCCCTTTTATTCTAATTCCCCGACTCAGGCCCCTCCCCCCTTCCCACGTACCGGGTGCCTTTGATATGCTAATCAGATGTTCCGCAAGTGTGGCGTTACGCAAGTGCGGCGTTAATTCTAATTAATCCCTTTCTCATGCATGGCGCCGTGCTCTTGCGCATCATGCAGCGGCGTCCATCCCCACGGCCTGCTAAACTATGCTGCCCCATCCCTCCTCTGTCTGTCTCGTCGACCCGTGGGGGGTGTGTGTGGGGGGATGCGTTTCAACCGCGGTGGCCGAATGCCCTTCGCCGCGACCATACCATCTTAAGGCCGGTCGCAGCGCCGTGGTGCAACGTAGCATTGGAGGAGGTCGTCCAATTCCCTGGTCGCCGGAAACCGTGAAAGTCAATCCCGATTAGGGTTTCTCGGATAAAAACCGGTCGAACAGGTGACCTCCCCTTCCAGCTCTATGGGTGGGGGGAAAATGCGTGCGGGTGTGTTCATGTGAGGTGAGGGGGACGCGGGGTCGGCTCCGTCGGCTTCGTGGCGGCGGCATCACATAGCCCCCCGAGGTGCCAGTCCCCGTCCCGGGTTGACTGGAGCACCTCGCTTGGGCCGCGCCCACGAGGAAACGCTGCGGGGTCCGGGGGATCCGTCCGGACCTTGTGGCTGCTCTCGGGGCGGGTGGCTCGGTCCTCTGTAGCTCCTGCGGCGGCCTCCTCCTCCACTCCAGCGGCGGCCTCCTCCTCCACTCCAGCGGCTCTCCCTGTCCCTCGGTACCTGCGGGCTGGGGCACAAACTCAGCAGCAGAAGGGTTTAGGAGCTGTCGTCCGCGTCGTCTCCTAACTGGATCGGGGCGTCTTGGGGGCCCGGCGGGGCCCATGTAGTGTGCGAGGCCCCCCAACACGAGGGGTGCGGGTACCCCGGGATTTCGGGGCCTTCGGGCGACGGGGTTCTCTCTCGCCGGGGCCGCTTTTCATGGTTTTAAGCGGCGGACAGTGACCACCGTCTCTCGACCCCTCTCCCCGCCATAGATTAGTACCGTCCAGGGGGAGATCTGCCGCACCACGGTCCAGGGTCCTCGCCAGTAGGTCGTCAGTTTCCCTACCTGCCCGGCACCGACGCGAGGGGTGTGTAGCCATACCTTAGCGCCTGTCAGGAATAAGGGGGGTTCCATGCGGGGTCGGGTGCCCTGTTCCTGCCGCCGATGCGCAGCTTCCCCTTGCGGGTATGCTCGGCCTCGGGCTTCTCGCAGGGTCTCCAACAGGTGTTCCACGGGGCGGCTTCCCTCCTCCGGCTGAAGGGAAGGAACGCCGAATAGCAGATCTGCGGGTAAATGAGACTCAAGGCCGAACATCATTAAAAACGGGGTTTGTCCCGTCGACGTGTGTACGGTGATGGCGTAGGCGAAACGGGCGTAGGGGAGGTGTTCGTCCCAATCCCGTTGATTTGCGGCCGCCATACGTTTGAGTTTCCCCGCTAGGGTCTGATTCATGCGCTCTACCATACCGTTCGCTTGGGGGTGGTACGCTGTGGTTCGGTCCTTCTGGATTCCGAATTCTCGGCACAGTGCCTGGAACAGCTCGGCCTCGAACTCGCTACCCTGGTCGGTGAGGACTCGTTCTGGGATCCCGTGCTTAAGTACGTAATGTTCCACGAATGCCCGGGCCACCACCAAGGCCGTTTTATCAGGGATGGCCACTGCCACGGGGTAGCGGGTGAAATACTCTACTGCGACTAGAATATACCGGTTGCCTCGATGGGATCGCGGGAATGGCCCCTGTAGGTCGATCCCGACCAGCTGATTCATGCGGCTGACGCGGAACGGCCTTAGGGGTACCTGGTATCGTGCCGGTTTCGGCCCGCACTGCTGACAGGCGCGGCAGCCTGTACCCAGGCCGCCACTTGTGCCAATTTGGGCCAGAGATACTGGCGACGCAGGGTCTCTCGAGTGCGTCGTTCCCCATCGTGGCCCCCAAGTGGGTGGTCATGCACCAGCCGTAGCAGCTGGGGTCGTACCTGGGCTGGAACACAAATGCACCCCGGCTGGCCGGCCTCGGTTAACTCCCGTACCACTCCGTTCTGCACACACAACCGGGCATACAAACCGCTCCAGGGTCCTGGTAGGGCGCTCATTTCCTCCCGCAGTGCCGCCTCCACTGCCGCCAGATCGGGATCCCGCTGCTGGGTCTGTCTCAGCTGCTCGTTGTTCAGGCCCGGGAAGGCGCATCTGACGTCCTCCTGGATCCGTCCGATCGGGGCGGGGTGATCCGCCGGGTCCCGAGCCGTGGGTCCCGCGCTTGCCGGGCGGTCGACGGGATCCTCGGTGCCACCTGTGAGGGTCTCTGTGGCGCACACTGCACTCTTTATCACTGGGGGGGGGTCAGTGGCCACGGCCTCTCAGGGGTCCGTTGCCTACCGGCAGCGTCCCCCCGTGAAACACGGGCAGGCCTCCTCTGCCCTTGTCTCGGCGTACACCGTGGGCCGCCTTGACAAGGCGTCCGCGTTTGCATGCGTCCGCGTTTGCATGCGTCCGGCCAGCCCGATACTCGATTTGCAGGTTGTACTCCTGCAACTGCGCCAACCACCGGGCCATCTGCCCCCGCGGCTCCTTGAATGTAAGAAGAAACTGCAGAGCATAATGGTCAGTGCGTACGCGACATTTCCTGCCGTACAAATACGGCCGGAACTGCTTACATGCGAAAATCACGGCGTACAACTCTTGGTGGGTCACGCAAGAGTTCAGCTCAGCCCCACTCAAGATCCGGCTGGCGTACACGATGACTCGTTTCATCCCATCCTGTACCTGTGACAACACCGCGCGAAGCCCGCTGCTGCAGGCGTCGGTGTCCAAAATAAAATCGGTGGTAAAATCGGGGAAAGTGAGGGTGGGGGCGTGGGTGAGGTGGTCTTTGATAGTGGTGAAGGCCGTCTGGCAGGCCCCCGTCCACTGATAGGGGTGCTTAGGGGAAGTGAGTTGGGTGAGGGGGCGTGCAATCTCGCTGAATCCCTTTACAAATCGACGATAATAGGTGGCGAGCCCCAAAAATGATCTGATCTCCGTCAGATTCCTTGGCCGTGGACACTCCACTACGGCGCGTACCTTCTCCGGATCGGTGTGTACACCTGCCTCGCTGACGCGATGCCCGAGGTACCCCACCTCGCGTTGTGCGATGTGACACTTATGTGGCTTGAGCTTGAGATGAGCCGCTCGCAGTCGCTGGAATACCTCTCGTAACCTGGACCAATGCTCAGACAAAGATCTACTGAACACTATCACATCATCCAAGTAAGTCAGGCACTGTTCCCATTGCAAGCCCCGCATCACCAACTCCATCAGCCGATGGAACGTCGCGGGCGCATTGGTGAGTCCGAACAGGAGTACTCTAAATTCGAATAGTTCCATCGGGGTGGTGAATGCGGTTTTCGACCGATCCTCCTCCGCCATCTCCACCTGCCAGTACCTGGACGCGAGATCGAGGGTGGAAAAATATCACGCTCCGGCGAGGCTGTCAAAAGTGTCGTCGTTGCGGGGTATGGGGAAGGCGTCGCCGAGCGTGACTGCGTTCAGTTTACGGTAATCGACGCAGAACCGGGTTGACCCATCCTTTTTCGTTACTAGTGAAGTATTCGGAATGACGGCAGGAAACCACTTGACGGGTAGCACACTTTTTATTAAACCTTGACTTGTCACGATACAACGTGTGGTCACTATTCCTCACACTACACACACTTCACTTGACACGTGTGTTCACTATTCCTCACACTACACACACTTCACTTGACACGTGTGGTCACTACGTTTCCCACTACACACTCCACTTGACACGTGTAGTTACTATTGCTCACGCTGCATGCTCACACTGCATGCTCACACTGCACTCCAGCCCCGTAACGTCCGTGGAGCCTCCAGGCCCACCCCAGCTTGGGCGTGGGTCACAACCTCTGGGTCCCGAGGGCCGGCCCTCACACGGACGTTCGGCCCCGTGTCCCAGGGTCCCGCCTCTGGGTCACACAGAGCCCCGGCCCTTACAAGGACAGCGGGACTAGGTGCCGCAGGGCCCTATCTCTTCCTCCTCCGTCTTCAGTCTTCGCTGGTCACAAACTCCCCGTGCGCCTGTGCGCACCACCTTATATAGCCCCCGCTCTCGGGAGACGGAGCGTATGCGGACCTCGACGTGAGCATCCCCCTTAGTTGACCAATCCCCGCGCGCTTGTCCCAGGATCCCATCGCTCTCAGCGCGCGTCACCGATACCCAGCCAATCAGTGATCCCATCGCTGTCAGCGCGCGTCACCGATACCCAGCCAATCACTGCCTCATAACCCCCGACCCCGTGCTGACCCCTGATCCTTCACCGTCAGCGCGCGTCACCAACACACACAGCCAATCACTACGCGCTGGCACACGATTCCCATTCCAGCGTGTATCACCACTACACTAGTACCACTGGGGCTGACCAGGGGCTCGCCGAGGGCTAAATTATGTTATCGCGAAGCATGTCCCCAACTGCCTCATTGATCTGGACGCGTTCGCGTGCGCCCACTCGGTATGCAGGGAGTTTGATGGGTCGGGCTGCACCGGTGTCAATTTGGTGCTTAACAAGGTCGGTCCGACCCACGTCCGAGACGTGTTCACTGCATACGTCGGCATACTCCCACAGTAACTCGTGCAGCCGATCAGCCTCTCCCTTAGGTAAATCCGCCCATGGTACATGTAACGCGTCGAGCAGGGGAACGACCTCGGCTCGGGGAGTCGGGCCGACTCGCCAGGCCAGGTCCTGGTCACCCTCAGGACGACCGGGGTCCTCAGCCCAGAGTGCGAACACCGAGTCGTCAGAGTGGCGTGCGTGCAGGGGGTGTACGGTGGCTATCGGGGTGCGCCGTCGCAGTTTCGCTGGGGTACTGTGGGCGTTAAACATCCGCATAAACAATCGGTCCCCATCAGCGTTTACCAACGTGGCGGATCCCACGACCCCATACCGTTTTGCCAACTCCGGGTGAGGAGTTAGCATTACCTCCCCTGATGGTCGGAGCGTGGGGTCGGTGGGGGATGTTGCCACCGGCACCAGCATCTCGGTGAGCAGCCCGATGGTGACTGCCGTCGCCAGGATAGCGGCCACAGGTGCGAAGCGGGGGCACGTCGGTTCTCGTCCCAGGAACGGTATCCGCTCGCCGTTGCTCTCCATGGTGGCGCATCGCTGGCGGGGTTGCACGTTGAGTCGCAGCTGTTCTAAGAGGTCGGTACCTGCGATACACTCGTAACACAACGCACTCGACACGTAGAACTCCTGGGTGCACACCTGACTGCCTATGCGGACCTCTAGGGTGGCTCTCCCCAGCAACCCCATTCCGGCTCCGCTCGCCGTGTGCAGCGCGCGGTCCGGTGCCTGCAGGTGACGCACATCGACCCCGATCGCGCTGCAGTGCGCTGCACTCACGAGCGAAGCCACCGCCCCCGTGTCCAGCAGGATTCGGGTACGCATTCCGTTTACCTCCCCTTCCACCAGCGACGTGGCCCCCGTGATCCCCACCACCAGCTCCTGCAGCCAGTCGGCAGGAGTCACCGTTTTCGTGGGCGTTGTTGCTGGAACCTGTGTGGAGATCACTCACTCGCCATTATTACTACAGCTTGTTTGTGTCGGGGCTACGTCGATTTCACCCCCCGGTAGTCCCCTCTCTAGCGGGGCCTTAGTGTTTGACCTTAGCTCTTGTCTAGCTCGGGCGACCTGAGGACAGTCCCTCCTGAGATGCCCTCGCCGATCGCACACATAACACGCCCGGGGGGGGGGGGGGGGGGTGGCGGCTCCGTAGTGGGCTCTCTGCCTACTCCCTCCTCCCCCAGTGCGCTGCTGCTCATACTCTGCTTCTAGTCGGGCTATCCTTCCAGCGATTAACCTTTTTAGCCCCCCTGATGCTGCGGGCAAACGATTTCCATGATGGAATTCCTTTGCCCGTAAATGTGCATTTGATTTTAATCTGGGTTGGGGGGCCTCTTTCCCTTGGGGGTGCGGGGGATCGTCCCGTTTCTGACACCAATATATGGGGGCCGTTGGCCCCCGGGGTCTCTCCCTCACGCATCCCCTATTTTGGTTGCGTTGCCGCACTGCCCTATTACCCGCTAGGGTTTCGCCGGCATTCGAACGCGACGCCCCTACTGTTACAGCCTCGCGCCGCGCTCCCACGCTGCGAGCATACATACGCACAGCATCATCAATCAAACGCCATACACCGTCACGTACAGCTCTCGCACGCTGCGTGTGCCCGTCTACCACCCTGTGCAGCACTCGCCTCCACGTCGAATAACCACGTTACCAATGCGCACCCGTATCCGACACGTAACGAACGTACGCGCACTCACCCACACAGCTCCCCGCGGCATTCACTCACCACTGAATCGCGCACCTGTATCATACACGTAGTGAACACACGCGCACCCACACGCGCAGCTTCGCGCAGCACTCCCACGAGGCGAGCCGCTGTATATGCAGCACTACACGCGTTCACACTGCTCGACGAGATCACACGAGGCCACGCTTCGCTATTAATGATTTATTGTTTGCTACCTGGAACTGGTTGTTGAGTCAGTACGTATCGACGAGGCTGGCCTATCCTACTACCCCTGGACCTATTCCCTATTTATCGGCTTACGATACACTTTCACCTTGCTACTCATGGTTCGAAGTATTCGGCGTCCTGTGGCTTTTCCTCTATGCTCGTCTGGACACGTCACGCGGACGTCCGGAGGGCAGAGCTGGGAGCCGACTTGAACGCAGGCCTCTTGAAGAGAAGTGAGATCAGAGATCTCCCTACCTTGCTAAGCTCCCTTTTATCCTAATTCCCCGACTCAGGCCCCTCCCCACTTCCCACGTACTGGGTGCCTTTGATATGCTAATCAGATGTGACGCAAGTGCGGCGTTACGCAAGTGCGGCGTTAATTCTAATTAATCCCTTTCTCATGCATGGCGCCGTGCTCTAGCGCATCATGCAGCGGCGTCCATCCCCACGGCCTGCTAAACTATGCCGCCCCGTCCCTCCTCTGCCTGTCTCGTCAACCCGTGGGGGGTGTGTGTGGGGGGATGCGTTTCAACCGCGGTGGCCGAATGCCCTTTGCCGCGACCATACCATCTTAAAGCCGGTCGCAGCGCCGCGGTGCAACGTAGCGTCGGGGGAGGTCGTCCAATTCCCTGGTCGCCAGAAACCGTGAAAGTCAATCCCGATAAGGGCTTCTCGGATAAAGACCGGTCGATCAGGTGAACTCCCCTTCCAGCTCTATGGGTGGGGGGAAAATGTGTGCGGGTGTGTTCATGTGAGGTGAGGTGAGGGGGATGCGGGGTCGGCTCCGTCGCTTGGTGGTGGCGAGGTCGTAGATGGGGCGCCTGCTGAACGGCTTCTTGGCGGCGGCATCACAGTAGTCCACATGTGTGTGGGCTAGTGAGCCCAAACTCCTCCCCATCTTTCGATTTAAAGCTTTCGTGACTGCAGGGATTCATCTTCTTGGTTCTTTCGGTAAAGTCACGTAGAAGGGAAGTAATAAAATATTAAAAATAAAACACAATAAGATAATTCTCACGACGTTTCGGCCACAACGCAAGCAGCCGTCCTCAGGTGAAAACCAGGTCTGTCGAGGCGACAGAGTCTGAATGAAACATTGTATTGGGCATATGGATGTTGTGCTGTTTGTTAGTATGCACTGTACTATTGTGAAAGATACTATAGCAATACAGTATATAATTTAATGTTGGGTTTGTCTATGGCAGTATATAGTACGGTGTAGACTCGTGTGATTAAGAGAATAAAGTTTAGATGGAAGCATATTATATATTTTTTACGACGTAGAATTGTAATGTATTACTTACTGTTAGTAACTCAGCTTATTGTAGAGTATAGTAAGTATACTGATGATACTATGTAGTTCATACTTTAGTTGTTTACGTGTTGGTTTTAGTTACTGCAGCTACATACTATTAACACTCCTTCCCTTTATTAATGCTACCCCTATCCCCTCCCTTTGATGCTGAATTACCACTATTCACATACCTGCATTTCCCATATCCTCTCCCTTTGATGCTGTTAATCCTGTATAATGCACATGCATATGTAGTACTAATCACATTCCTGCATTTCCCATAAATATGCTAAATTCCTCTTGATATGCAAATTCTTTTGTCAAGGGGCCCAGCTTATATATATGCTCCAAGCTCGTGTGCTGTTTCATTCAGATGCTGTCGCCTCGACAGACCTGGTTTTCACCCGAGGACGGCTGCTTGCGTTATGGCCGAAACGTCGTGAGAATTATCTTATTGTGTTTTATTTGTATTATTTTATTACTTCCCTTCTACGTGACTTTACCGAAAGAACCAAGAAGATCCTCCCCATCTATTGACCCAGGGGTTTTGAGGATCTCAGTCCACATAATTGTTGTATCTCCCTCCCCTTGTTGCGGTCTGTGCGTTAGACTTGGCTCTTGTTTTATTGCAAATAAAACACATGCTTTTCTCATCAATACATAGTTGGAGCAAAAAGAGAGGGCATATACAAAATATGTGGTGATTATGGTATCTTATGTGTTATATGCCACTTTAGTGGCTTAAGTTAATGACATAATTATCCCGTTAAATTAATCTCTCAATTGTTTTTATTTGATATTGCAGTGCCTCCACAAGTCAATGTCACTGTCATCATCAACAACTCTACAGCCTTGACGGTGTCATGGGTGGCTCCTATTTCAGATGTGGACTACTACGTCGTATACTTAAGTGAAACGTACAACACAACAGCAGTGATGAGCTTAATTGTGTACTCTCTTACAACACTAGCATTTACTGGTCTGGTCCCTGGTAGAAGTTATAACGCGTATGTAACAGCGTACAGTGGCATCAACTCCCAAACGTCAGACATCGTTACTAAAAGGAGCTGTGAGTAATTACCTCATTGTACATTCGTTTTCATTTGCATTACAGTGTGCAGCCGTGTTTACAGAAATTCGAATTTCGAATTTGTACGTTTTATTTTTGTGTGGAATTTTGTACAAACATTACCTATTCACTAACAACATAGGACATATTTACTAAGTTTTTTTTTAATACAGAAATGAATACCGCAATTATGGAGATGCCTTTGTCAGTGTTTGTAATTAAACCGAGGAATTTTGTCACATCAGTCAATTTGACTTGAATCTTTTTTATCCACTCCAACTGCTGTTTCGCAGTTACATGGAAAGTCAATGCGATAATCGGTAGCAAGACATTGTCAGCCATGACAGTCTCATGGGTGACTCGTGTTGCTAAAATAGACTTCTACACAGCCTACTTGTTTGAAACAGCAACTTGAACTTGGTCATGTATATGAGCTCTATACTTTCGAATACCACAATATTTATCAGTCTGAGCCAATGGTGAAAATAATTCTTCACTACGTGATCGAACGTAGTTTAATCTACGCATTTTTCGGTAGAAACAATACTTACTTTGAAGAGTGCTTGTGCTTGTTGTGGAATTATGATATCTGTAAATTTCCTATAAACGATTGTGTTCAATCCATGTTCCAATTTGCGACCCATTTTGCTGAGTGAAATTTGTGAAGTCCCATTGCACGAGAAAAGATAGCAGCGAATCATGATCTGGGAGATCAGGGCCCAATGTTGGCAAATAATCTCGCACATATAGGTCTTTTTTTAGAAGCATATGGCAATCATAAATGATAGCAAAAACGAAGTGGCTTATCGCGTGTAAATTTATAGCAGCCAAATACTCGAAACGCCTGACTTTTAAATCAAGAGGGAAAAACCAGAAGACCCGGAGAAGGGGTGAACTGGTAAGCATGCGCACCGAAGGGAATCGGGCCCAATGTTGGCATGCCCGTATTGCCAATAGAGCCGACAACTTTAATCGCCAACTGTATCTCACATGCACGCACATTCTCATAACCGAGCATCTGCAATGGGTCAGTTTTTTGTGCCATTGTGTTATGAATCAAATGGGTTTGATTAATGGCTATGGTAATATCAGAGGTGAGTTACATCTTCACCAATCCTGGATCCCCTCCCCCCCAACTACCCCATTCATCAACTTTTCCCCCCCAGATCCAACATCTGTCAGAGACTTTTCTTGCTTCACGTATTCCTCGGAGAATGTATCCTGCAGTTGGTCACTCCCCGATGGTGTATGGAGCATGCTGTACCTGCGAGTGATCAACAGCAGTAATCTTATGCAGGCCGTAAGCATCTTCAATGACAATTTCACAGTCATAACCATGTATTCTTTGAATGAAATAATTATGGATCCTCATGGAAATGGAAGAACAAATTTAACATTTGCCATGCTTGGACGTCTGAAGCCGAACACTGAATACTTAGTCAATATCACCACCTACTCAGGAGATCTTCCCAGTCAAACTCTACAAGGAAAAGCACAGACCGACATAAGCGGTGAGTTCATACATTTTTATTGGCACATGAGTGGTTGTGATTGTTGAGTTTTTTTAACAAATGTGTAAACAAATTAATTTGTCTCCCTAACATAAATGTGTGCAATGCATTTTGGAGACAATCAGGTGGTCTGGTCTGGTAGCAGGGGGTCCATGTCCAGGCATCCAGGCACCCATCCACTCACACCAACCTGTATCAGTCATTTTAATTTCTTAACCGTTTCCTAACTTTCTGACATGCCAGTAACAATAATTTCGTGCGTGATATTTTTCTAAAGAGTTCAAAGTTGTCATTGTACACACCCAACAACTTAAGTTAAGTTCTGGGCCTCGCCTTACTCACCTGTACCTCAAATTACCACCTGGTTAATTGTTTAAACATTAGCATTTTTATTTCTCCTGCACCTCCGATTTAGCATGAGTGGCTACGTACGGTGCAAAAGAAGTTCACCTTATATACGTACAGCACTGCAGAGGGAAAAGCGGCTGGTTCTGGGAGTGGCCTTATCAACTCCCTTGTGAGCGGTGTCACCTTTGAAATGGCTGCTCAATAAGAGGACTTGCCATGGCGACTGGCTGTTCAAAAACGGCTCCGATGGATTTTTGTTTAAGCCTCACTTGTTAAGCTGGAGCAGTGGGCACCATATTTAGGGTGTTGTGCTACGAATATAGCGACCCTCCCCCCATGCATTTTCTGACTATGGTAAATATCAGCATCTGAACTGTTGGTAGCTCCACCAGCCCTGGCTTCGCTATCCCGCACTGACCAGCATGGAAAAGTATAGTTAAATAATGTCCATGCCTTCATCCAGTAGTGGATTAACAGATGGCTCTAAATTACGACAGTCTGTGTACTTGTGCTTATTTCCAAAACTGCCATGTTCATGTGGGTAGCTCCTCCGCCCGTTCCGGAGACGGTGAACATCACGACGGTGCAGAACCAGGTGACACCGAGCAGCCTAACCATCTCCTTCAGCTGCAGCTGGTTCCAGAACACAAACGGCGACCTCAAGTCCTACACGGTCATCGTCAAGCAGTCCGAGGGTAATGCAATGGACGTGCCATGAATACGGCTCGGTCAATTAATTCATGCACGACTAAAATGATAGTTAACTTTCTTAGGGAATGAGATGAGACATTAGAGTGCTTGCTAAGCATACGAGAAGTAGCGGCATTAATAACTGCATCTTCCACAAATACCATTTTTTTTATCCAGGCCTTGGTAGCTATGCATGTCTGTAATCCACAACAGTGAAGGTGAGGATTGGTGAATTACTTTGTGTGGTGAAACGCCCTACCCATTAACGGCTTGAACCCGTAGCCCTCTTTTGCCAGGAGAAGGCATCTGTATGGAACGGTCTTGCCCTACGTGAGTTTTCTCTCGGTACTCTGGAATCCTTCTGGATGTAAACACTCATTAATTGACCGATAACACCTCAATATACAGACGACTGTAGAGCTAACTTGGGGTGGTAGAGGGTGAGAGTCTGGGTCTGAATTTGATGCCAGCTCACTTTCTGGCTGCTGCTGCATTTCCATCTTGCCTGTGGTTCCACCATTCACCTCTATGAGTCATTCTCCATCTTCGAGTTGAAATCTTTACAGTTATGAAAACCGGAGTATATGCACATTTTCAATCTGAAGTGCAAATTTTCAAGTGCAATTTAGTTCCACGTTTAAGGAGTATACCATTGAGGATTTATTTTGGAAACTTTACGTGCAACTTTTTATGAATGTATGTAAAAAAGGAATCCACCGATGAATGGATTCACTCTGTCTGATCACACAGAAACGAGCAGCGAAAGTCCAGAGAAGAGGTGGCCTCTGAGCACGTACTCAGAATATGCAAATGGAAGCACGAACGTGTACCAGGTGGACGATCGTGTCTACCCCTCCGAGTGCTCCAACTCCAACTCTGTCGTCAGTGTCAAAATTGGTACCGGCAGAACGAGCGGCAGCTTCTCTGATGGCCCCTTGAAGCAAAACACTGCCTACAGGTATGTCCCCCGCCCGCGTGAGTTTTTCTGTGAGCTTTTTTCAACGAATTAAAACCCTGCTGAAATGTTGAAACGATATTCCCGTAAGGAGGGTGACATCGCGTGGTTCCAAGAGCAGGGGCATTGACCAGATCTATGTGGAACATGTTTGTAAATTGGAGAGGTTAAACCGGTGCAGTTTTCCTCAATCTAACAGTAGCCGATGAGAGAATCTGCCACGCTGCTCTGCTGCTAAAAAATGCACCTAGCCTGGCACAAGTGCCATGTTGTAAAGTTGCAATGACAAGAGATATAACAGGCATATGTGGGAGGTATGAACCCTCAATCACCTCTTCCATACAATGCCAATGGATGCATATTTCCCCACTCATCAGTTGTCTAATCTCTTTTCCCCATTCTCGTGTTGTTCTTCGACCTTGCCCATTGTCACCATTCAGGATCAGTTTCCGCGTCTACACGTACCTCCCAAATGCACGCTCTGTCCGCGCTGGAGGGGTAGCCATCTACACGGACACACGATTCTCTCTACCACTCATGACATTAGTGGGTGGCATCGGGAGTAAGTATTCCCAATTACTGCCATTTAGCATAAGAGCATATCCAATCAGCTCGTGCACATGTGTATGTATGTTGAACTTATTTTCCACCCTACACTGCCAACTGTGCAAATTGGAGGTGCGGGGAAAGGACAACAAACTAAACAGAAAAATTTGTTCCAAAGAAATTAGTTTTAAATTTAGATTATTTTCAAGTGCATAGGTCCAGTGACTTTCTAATATCAGAAGTAAGAGCATTCCGGACGGCCACAGAAGTGCATCTGAAAGTGCCGCATGATGCGCTGGTCATCATTGTACGATG
This sequence comes from Lethenteron reissneri, assembly GCF_015708825.2. Taxonomy (NCBI): domain Eukaryota; kingdom Metazoa; phylum Chordata; class Hyperoartia; order Petromyzontiformes; family Petromyzontidae; genus Lethenteron; species Lethenteron reissneri. Next base: position 4,706,924 of record NC_083844.1, on the reverse strand, counting down.
GCTAGCCAAAGGCCGCTGCTGCTGTGAGAATGACCGGAGTTTGCGTGATGGTTTATGCTTCGTGATGAGATCAGTAAGGTGTCACTTTTAAATTGTGGCAAATGCTTTGTATGAAATCTAGACGTGAAGTCAATGGTGCTAGGAAAACTCGGACTCAGTTTAGACCATCTTGCATCTTCACTACAAACCAGTCACAATTGTACAGGCTCCAGCAAACCAAATGCCATTGGATCAAGCTTAATATGCTCATGGCTGAAGGCCTACCAACGCTGTCTTGACCATTTTCACCACACGTTGGAGTTGCGTGGCCATGTCTCACAACACGTTGGAGTTGTGTGGCCACGTTTCCCCACACTGGTCAATGTGCGTTGGTGAACAGGGGTTGAGGACAGGACCGGTTCAGACATCAGTCACCCCTGACATGAACTACATTCGGGAATTCAACTCTGGTAACCAGGTTCATTGAGCACTGAACTCATCAGTACGCACAATAAAAGTTAGTGTAAAATATTGACCATTTACAATGCGCATTGTTAAATGAAATTATTTAATCGAAACTGTTATTTATTGCTTTGGCCGGCACGGTCCCGGTTCCAGAAAGGGTGTTGTCAGTGTTCTGAAGAATTTTGAAAAAACTGTGAAAACTGAGCAGTGGGCAGGGATGCTGGACAATGAGGGGTAAGCAGCAGGGCCAGTGTCTGAGAGAGCAGAGCGCCACTTACTGCATGGGCCACAAAAATGGTTACGTGAGGCCATACACAAGTGGGGGCTGACAGAGGTCGAGAGAGGAGAGGAAATTAATGAGAAAAGATGACTGCTTAATGTAGAGGGGTGAACTTCTTCCAGTGAAGGGGCTGGGAGGGAGAGAAGAGAGTAGGTGGGCGAGTCCAGACCAGGTAGAGCAGGTGAGTGAGTCAGGGCCAGGTAGAGGAGGTGGTCGAGTGAGGACCAGGTAGAGTATGTGGGTGAGTTACGACCAGGTAGAGTAGGTTATTGAGTCAGGACCAAGTAGATTATGTGGACGAGTCAACAGAAGGTAAGTAGGTGGGTAAATCAGGAGCAGGGTTCTGGATTATGCCGACGAGTGGGGACCCGAGGTGGTGGCACCGCACACTGAGGGGGGTCAGGAATAATAAGTACTTTCGCAACCAATATTGTTCACTAGCGGTAAGGACCTGGCATAGCCCGGGCCAAAAAGGCAGACACACACATGGACTTACACACAGACATCGATCCCCACACATAGAAACACATCGACTTACACACACACACATATGGACTCACACACAGAGACATCAACTTTAGATACACACACATGGAGTTACACACACAAATAGACATACACACATACAGCGAGTCACACACACATACGTAGACTCTCACACATCGACCTAAGCACACATATGCACTTACACACATTGACGAAGACACACATGCACATGGACTTACACACACACATATGGACTCACATACACATCGACGTAAACACACATATATGGTTAAACCCAGGATGGATCGTAGGCAGGCCAGCCTAAATGTTTCCAACCGGCGAAGATGCTCCATTAGGGGGGTCCACGTTTCGCAAGCCTAGAGAAGGGAGGGAATTACCATGGCCAAGAAGACCTGGAGCTTCATGTGGAGCGAGAGAGCAGGTAGCTTCCACACAGCGTTACGCAGCCGATGAAAAGATATTGCCGCTCGACTGATTCGGAGTGAGACCTCCACTGCCAAACCGGAGCTGGTCATAAGCACACTGCCCAGATATGGGAAACTCTCCACTCTCTCCACAACTGCCGCATCACCGATTGGGAGTTGTGGGGGTGGAGTGTCCGATGGTACAAAATACCCAGGCAGGTGCTTAGTTTTGGTGGGGCTGATGGTAAGGCCCCACCTCTTAGTGGCACGCTCCAGTCTCAGCAGCAGCGGTCTCCAACTCCTCTTCTGAATGAGCAGCCATTACCAAATCATCGGCATACATAACATGGTTGACCAATAGGGAGCCATCCCTTGATTGCACCCGGGCGTCGATCAGCCTCCCATTATATCTGTACCAAATGGAAATTCCCCCGGTACAGCTATTGAAGGCTTCACGAACTACACAGTCGAAATAAATGTTAAATAATGTGGGAGCCAGAGGACATCCCTGTCGCACCTCAAGGTGTACAGAGAAAGGCTCCGACACTCGACCACGTAGTTTTACCCGGGCCTGCTCACCATCATGAAGGTCCTTAATGATCGTGAGCAGAGTGTCAGGGACTCCAAAAGCACGAAGAACAACCCAGAGCCCAGGCCTACTGATGGTATCATAGGCCTTGACCAGGTCAATAAAGCAGAGAGGTAGGTCTTTTTGGAATTCCCTACACCTCTGCTGTAGCAGACGGATGGAAAATATGGCATCTGTGCAGGACCGCCCTTTCCTGAAACCGCATTGGGGCTCCGCAAGCCTCTCCTCAGCGTGCCGAGCAAGGTGATTTTGAATAATCCTTGCCAGGACCTTTCCCGGCACACTGAGGAGTGAGATGACCCTGTAGTTGTTACAGTTGGTACGGTCCCCCTTATTAAAGAGGGGGACCACCAGGGCATCCTTCCAGTCCTGTGGAACCCGTCCAGTGGTCCAGACTGTTGTTATGATGTCATATAGGGCAGTCTGTGCACAAACGCCACCCTCCCTCAGCATTTCGCTTGGGAGATCATCTCTGCCCGGTTCCTTTCCTGGTCTCAGACTCCGAATCGCCTTCAGTACTTCCTCAACAGCTGGCACCTCAGCCAGCCACTCACAGGCGGTGACCTCTTCCAATATTTGAGGCACCGCAGCCTCAGCAGGGTTATCCCCACTTTGTGCCATGATGTTTTCCTGGCTGAGAGATTTTCCCTCCCCCAGGACCTCACAGAAATGGTCAGCAAATCTGCAAACCTGTTCCTGGGGGTCAGAGATTGGATCACCGTTTTTTCCTCTAATGATGGTAATAGGTGTGGTGCTGCAGGTTACTTTTTTGATGGAGTTAAATAGTGATTTGTGATTGCGGGCCACTGAGGCAGACTCCATCTCCTCAGCAACCCGTTACCACCACCCATCCTTGCAGCGCCTTATGGCTCTCCGAACCTCCGAGCGAAGGCTGCAGTAAACCTCCTCATTCTCTGACGTGTGATGCTGTAGGCGATGAGAGTGGGCCTGTCGCTTTTTCTCAATTAACCTGAACACCTCCTCCATCAGCCAGGGTTTCTGGGGAGGTCTGGACCGCGTACCCAAAGCAGCCATTGCAGCTGAATGAGTCACAGTCTTAAACCTTGCCCATTTACCCTCGACATCAGGTGGAGTGGGGGACGATGCCAACCCCAGCTGCAAGCGATGATGAAATTCTCGCTTGCAACTTTCATCAGCTAACTGAGACCAGGCCACTTTTGGTTGGAATGGGGTCCTGGGTGTACACCCACCACCGGAGTGGAATAATGGCAGGCGCATCTTACAGATGACTAGTCGATGGTCAGAGGGCAGATCAGCTCCACGGTAGGTCCTAGTGTCAAGTACATGGGCTCGCATCCGCTGGTCCGTCACTATGTAGTCCAGCAGATGTTCTTGCTTGGACCCGGCATGCATCCATGATGTTGTGTGGATACGCCGATGCCGGAAGAGCGTGTTGGTAATTAATTGCACAAAAATCCATCAGCCTCCTACCGTTGTTATTGAGCTGATCTGGCCCATGCCTTCCAATCACTCCAGACCAGGTGCCAGCATCATGACCAACTCGGGCATTGAAGTCACCCAAGAAGATGACTCTGTCCTGAGTGGCCACTTTAGCCAGCACCTGTGACAGGAGGTCATAGAAAGCGTCTGACTCATCGGCTTTGCTTGCATCCCTCCACGGATTTTCGTCTTCGGTGGGGGCATAAGTAACCACGACCACCACTTCTCGCCTCCGGTTGATGGGAAGGCGGGCCCAAAGTATCCTGGGGCTTACAGCTTCCCACACCTCACCGCCACACTCCCACGCCCCCTTCATTCTTTTGTTCAGAAGAAGAGCCACACCCTGTTGTTTGGCAGTCTCCTGCCCCGAGTGGAGGACTGTCCACCCCTCATGGTGGCAGGAACCAGAACCGGTCCACCGGATCTCCTGAATGCCACAGAGATCCAGGTGGTACCGGTCCAGCTCCCGACAAAGGAGTGGCAGCCTCTCCTCCGCAGTGAGCATTCGAACATTCCACGTGGCCATCCGCAATGGTTTTTCGTTGTTTCTGGAGGAGCCCCGAGGGTGAAGATTCAATCTCCTGGCTCCGCCAAATGGGGTTTGGCCAGGAGACGTCATAAAAGCCTGACCCCCCGGGGCCTCTGGCACAAGCTTATTAGTTACAGGTTTATGTTTAATTCGTGGTTTCGTGGTAATTAATTGAAGGTGGAGGGGTTACCAGCCCCTCGCACCCGTCCAGAGCCCCCGTTTAGCCACTGTGGTGGTCACAGACGCCATGAGGGGAGAGGCCAATGGGCATTGGCCCTCCCACCATAGCAATGTCCACGACAGTGTTGCCCATCCGGCACCGCGAGGAGGTAGCAGGTTGTTTTACACACACACACATATGCACACACACATATGGACTCACACACACACATAGACATCCACTTGAGATACACACACATGGAGTTACACAGACATATCGACGTACACACATACAGCAACTCACACACACACACACACAGACTCACACATTGCCCTACAAACAAATACATATATTGACTGTGACACACAGGCATCTACTTAAGATACACACACATAGATTAACACACACATATCGACTTACACACACGCATTGACTTACACATTCAGATGGAGCCATGCACACACGTCGACTAACACACGCACATGGACGAACACACACACAGCGACTGATACGCACACAAATGGACAGACACGCACACTTGGACCTACACGCACACACATATGGACTCAAACACACACATCGACTCACACACACACACACATCGACGTGAACAGCAATCCCCGATGATGGCACAGCTATGAGCATGGCAGTCCTATGTATCAGTAAATGGCGTGACGTGAGCAATCGAAACAATAGAAATGCATTGAAGAAATAAGCAGAAATAATCAGCAGGCAGCAGGCCACATCACAGACTGGCAGTAGACCGTTGTGGCATCATAAAAGCACAGCTAAAAAAGTTACTATTTAGCAACCTAATAATGAAAATTTTGTTTTGTGCAACACAAACATTATTATTGTAATATCTGCCAACGTATTTGTTTAATAATAGTAAACAATAATACGACATTGATGCTTTGTAAGCGCTGTAATAATATTCATATCTAGGTACTTCATAGCAGTAACTGCACGCATCATGTTGGGGGGCAGGGGGGCGAAGAGGACTTTACACTGTGAAGAAATAGCCGCAGCGTTGTGTATATTTATTGCATGTTAAACGCGTAAAAAAAAATGTCCCCCGTGAGCTCGACCGAACGCGCATCACTTGGCAGGGTCCCCCCCCACGCATTTGGCGTGAGTTGGTACAGTCGATGTCGCAGAATAAATATAGCAAAATCCCACTAAATCGCTAATTTAACTAATTTAAAGGTGACGGACGTGAAGAAGGAATAGCCTATTCCCATCGCGGGGCTTAGGGCGTGCTGGCTGGCAAATATTTTTGTACGTGAAGCCCACCGTTCGAGAGCCAAATTCCTCGCAAGCGCACCCAGATACTTTTATATATAAGACTAGCGGTAAGTACCCGGCGTTGCCCGGGCAAAAAAGGCAGACACATGTAGTTACACACACAAATGGACTCGCACACACACAGAGTTACACACACAAATCGACTCACATACATACATAGACTGAACAAAAACCGGCATTCGCCACTAAGTGGCGGTGACATCACCACAACGCTTGTGCCAGGCTATGTGCACCTTGATGCCACGTGAAGTGTCGAATGCCCGCTGGCAGGAGGTCACAGGGCAAAGCCAGATGGCACAGGTGGACTGACTGAGACGACTGACTGATGCACCACCTGTGGCCCCTACTGTGCCAACTTGCTGTGCTTTAGCCACCTGGCGCTCCGCTCGTTGTCGTGAGCGTCGCTCCTAGGCCCTCCGTTGTTGTTGGAGGGCGACTGCCTCCAACTGCCCAGTAGCGTCCTTCAGGAGGCTCCTCCACAGAGGGCCGATCCTGACACGGCTGGTACCAGTCATCGGCAAGTTGACTCAGCTCCACGTCCTCCTGTACCACATCACTCCATGTCTTCTGTAGCCCGGGCCATTTAGCCCCCTCGATCCAGCCGAACAAAAGATGTTTAGGCATGCGGTGTCTGGCCATGCGGGCTACATGACTCAGGCAACGCAGCCTTACCTGGCAGAGGAGCTCAACGATGGGACTTTGTCCACATCTTTCAAGGATTTGTGAGCTCCTCACACAATGCAGCCTGGTTAAATCCAGGATGGATCTAGGCAGGCCATCCTAAATGTTTCTAATCGGCGAAGATGTTCCATTAGGGGGGCGCAAGTGTAGAGAAGGGAGGGAATGACCGTGGCCGAGAAAACCTGAAGCTTCGTGCGGAGTGATAGACCAGGTAGCTTCCACACAGGGTTACGCAACCAATGAAAAGATAATGTGGCTCGACTGATTCGGAGTGAGACCTCTGCTGTTAAACCGGAGCCGGTCATTAGCACACTGGCAAGGTATGGGAAACTCTCCACTGTCTCAACAACTGCCCCATCACCAATTTGGAGTTGTGGGGGTGGAGTGTCCGATGGTAGAAAATGCCCAGGCAGGTGCTTAGTTTTGGTGGGGCTGATGGTAAGGCCCCTACTTCTTGGTGGCAAGCTCCAGGTTCAGCAGCAGCACCTCCAACTCCTCCTCCGAGTGAGCAGCAATTAGCAGATCATTGGCATACATAACGTGGTTGAGCAATAGGGAGCCATCCCTTGACCGCACCCGGGCATCGATCAGCCTCCCATTGTATCTGTACCAGATGGAAATTATAGCGGTACAGCCATTGAAGGCTTCAGGAACTACGTGGTCCAAATATATGTAAAATAATGTGAGAGCCAGAGGACATCCCTGTTGCACCCCAAGGTGTATAGGGAATGGCTCTGACTCATGGCCACGTAGTTTAACGCGGGGCCGCTTACCATCATGAAGGTCATTAAGGATGGTGAGCAGTGGGTGAGGGACTCGGAAAGCACGAAGAACAACCCAGAGCCCAGGCCTACTGATGGTATCATAGGCCTTGAGCAGGTCAATAAAGTACACACATGGACTAAGACGCACACATGGGCCTACAGACACGCAAAGAAATGGACTTAAACTGACTAACATGGAGGCATGCACACACAGCAACACACACGCACATGGACTCAGACACACACACATATGGACTCACACACACAAACACATCGACTTACACACACACATATATGGACTGACACACACATAGACATCCACTTGAGATACACACACATGGAGTTACACACACATGGAGTTACACACACATATGGACGTACACACATACAGTGACTCACATACATACATAGAGTGACACACACATTGCCGTACACACACATACAGACTGTCACACATAGACATCCACTTGAGATATACACACATGGAGTTACACATATATCGACGTACAAACATACAGCGACTCACACACAGACATACGTGGACTCACACACACATTGACGTAAACACACATATGTACTTACACACATATGGACTAAGACACACACACATGGACTTAGACACACATAGATAGACTAACACACACACAGCCCTACACACATACGACAAACAGACATCTACTTGAGATACACAGACATTAACACACATATGGACTCACACAAACGCATTGACTTACACACACACATCGAGTGAAACACACATGTATAGACTTACATACACATGTGGACTAACACACACACATGTGGACTAACACTCACACACATGTGGACTAACACACACATATGGACTAACACACACATATGGACTGACACACACATACACATGGGCGTACATGGCCACATCACAGACTGGCAGACCATCGCGTCATAAAAGCACAACAAAAAAAGGTAAAATTTAGCAACCTAAAAATAAAGAGTTTTGTGCACACAAACATTATTATTGTAATTTTTGTCAACTAATGTGTTTAATAATAGAAAACATTGGACTTGATTTGTTAGTGTAAGAAGGTTGGAACTTTGTACTTACCATAGGCGTGTTGAGGCCTTGTGCCATGCGTAGCCCCCCTCCTGGCCTACATTGGCGAGGCGGCGGAGTTGGCACGTTGCCAGGCTAGGGGCTGGGCCGCTACCCCCTCCCCCAGCATCCCCTGCCCGTGCAAGAATAATGGTATGTAAGCAGTAAAAAATAATTATCTAGGGAGTCTTCTGTAGTATAAACTGGACACATCGTGTTAGGGGGGGGGGGGCGAAGAGGACATTACACTGTGAAGAAATATCCGCAGCGTCATGTGTGTATGTGTTGGCTGTTAAACGCGTAAAAGGAAATGTCCCCCGTGAGCTGGAGCGAAGGCGCATCACTTGGCAGGGTCCGCCCCCCACCCACGCAATTGGCGTCAGTTGGTACGGTCGATGTCGCGCAATAAGTAAATAATTAATAATAGAAACGGCACAAATGTGTTAATTAAACTACTTTAAAGTTTAGGGATGGGAAAATAAAATCGCGTATTCCCACCGCGGGGCTTAGGGCGTGCCGCCTGGCAATTTTTTTTCTATATATAGCCCATCGTCGAGAGCCAAATCCCCCGCAAGCGGGAGCGCGCGGAGACTTATATATAATAAAGAAAGATAAAGAAGAAGAAAAAGAAAAGAAAAAGAAAAGAAAGATAACGATTTTTTTTACATCACGTAAATATGAATGCATCGTTAATCCCGCCACCACCCGACAAGGCCAATTAGTAAGGTTCGTTGAATCTGGCCGTCGTCTGATGAGGCTGGTTGTAATTACTGGCGAAACATCGTACTCGGATTGTAAATGTTGTCGGTTTACTCTCCAACACATAACCGCTTAGTGCTGAACTAGTAACTGATTGGCACGTTTACTTTTAGAAATATCTCAAGTATTTTCGGTCTCGACACAGCACTGATGCCGCCCGTCTCCACTTTTTCTTCCCTATCAGGCTCGGGAAGCATCGTTGGCCCTGTGGTGGGAGGTGTGCTGGGAGCGTTGGTGATCATTGTTGGAGGGGTCTTACTCTACATACGCCGGGAGCAGCTGTACGTTCTGAGTGCAAACACACACACAGCACAGCTGCCAACCTCACATTCACTGCGATATCAACTTTGGTCACAGGTGTACATGAACAACCCGTCGTGAATTTACTGCTGGATGAAGACTTGTCCACACCACACGGGATCTGGGGTTATTTGGCAATCCTTCGAGACCCTGATCAGTGTCTCTCTTAACTCACGCAGCCTCATTGTAAAAAGCCAACTCTGCTTTCCTAAATAAAGTGATTCATTAAGTTTTGGTAATTATGTGTATTTCCCTACAGTGCTGTTTTGATAGTGCTATCGATGTTTCTTATCCTTTCAGATCTCTGTCAGAGTAGTGCATTACCCCGTGTTAGACAACGACGGTCTGCGGGAAATAGATATCACATAACTACGACCAATATTCCCTAAAGTTATGTCTGAATCAGTCACACTCCGGCCATCCTTGCAGCGGCAGCGGCTTTTGGCTGGCCATCGAACAAAGACGGTCACTGCATCGCACGCTTTTGGATGCACTTCTGCGCCCATCTAGAATGCTCTTCCATCCGATATTAGGAAGCCACTGGAGCGTTGCACTTTAAAATTATCTCGATGGGAAAACCAATTTGTTTAAATTATTTTTGTGTTTAGTGTCTTGTCTTTCCCCTGCACCTCCGATTAGCGCGGCTGCCACCTACTGTATACATACAGTCACACAGTAGGGGGCAGCAGATTCCTACTCACCCAGCTACGGAATAAGCAATATTCACTCTAGATTTGAAGCTTTCGTGACTGCAGGAATCCATACTCTCTGGTTCTTTCGGTAAAGTCACGTAGGTATACAATTAAATAAAAAATAAATCACGACGTTTCGATTGCAACACAAGCAATCGTCATCAGGTGGGAAAACCACAGCAAGAAAATATTTAGCTGAAGTGGGAGAGAAATACCGTGGTAAGAGGTTATATAGCTAAGAGAGGGGGGAGAGGCAAGGAGGGGGGTAAGGGAAGGGGAGCGTTGCATGGACGCGAGGAGAGGGAAGTGAAGCTGGACGGGGGGAAGTGGACGGGGCTGGAAGTGGAAGGCTGAGAAAGCTGGGGATGCGCGGGGGGGAGGATGCAACAACAACGCCACTGCAGAAACAATGCCAATGAAGCCAACAAAGCCAATGCAGCAGCAATGCCAAACGCTGGGGATGCAATTAACTGTTGTTGCATCCCCCCCCCGCGCATCCCCAGCTCTAGGCCTCGGCAAGGTAAGGTAAAAGTTAAACGGTAAAAAAAACAAGACAAACTTTACCCTACCTTTTACCTTACCACAATACAATCGTTCTACCCTACCTTTTACCCTTTAGCAGGTAAAGTAAAAGGTAAACGGTAAAAAGCAACTAGCTTACCTTTACCCTACCTTTTACCCTTACCCAATACAAATTACCCGATTACAGGGTAATTACTAGGGATCTACTACACATGAACAAGGTTTATAACGGTAAATTCGAGGTAGAGCGCTTTATACATATAGAATACTCTCGATGATTCCAATTTTACACGCTTTTACCCGGTAAAAAAGGTAAATCACCTTACCTTGCCGAGGCCTAACCAGCTCTCTCAGCCTCGCACTTCTAGTCCCGCCCACTTCCCCCTGTTCAGCTTCACGTCTCTCTCCTCGCGTCCACGCAACGCTTCCCACCCTCCCTTGCCCCTCCCCCCTCTCGTAGCTATATAACCTCTTACCACGGCATCTCTCTCCCACTTCAGCAAAAAATAAAACATTCTATGGTTTCCCCACCTGATGATGATTGCTTGTGTTGCAATCGAAACGTCGTGATTAATTTAATTTAATTTTATACCTACGTGACTTTACCGAAAGAACCAGAGAGTAAGCAATATTCACCACATGGTACTCAAACCTATTATTTTAATATATTTTTGTGATACTGCATTGGCAGTAGTTCATGAGCATAGATAACAAAAACTAAACGCATTTGTTAATACCACTGCTCTAAAAGGAAATACAATGATGACGTTTTTGATAATGGTCCTTTATCTATGTGTTATAAAGAAACGCCATTGCATGAAATATTATCTAGTATATATTTACTTGCAGGAAAGTTTATGACTGAGTTTGTAATTCTCAGAGCTGGAATTTATAAAAAGTGCAGAAGCAAGTTGTCAGGTTTTTGTGCATTCCTTGCCAACTGGGTTGAGCCCAGTTTTAAAAACAGGCATCTGCCCAGATTAAACGCCAGGAACTCAGTTCGTTCCTAGACCTATTAGTGCTTTTGTCAGTCCATTCATCTGTGGGTCTGTCCACCTAGTAGTCTGCCTATTGGTTAAATGTTCCCAACATGTCCCTCTTTCTACAGGAACTGTTTCAAGAGACCCGATTCCACACTGCAAACTAGGTAAGTATTCATTCCTCTTATCCACTCGTCTTAGTACCTGCATGCTCTGCTTGTCTCTTCGACGAATCGTATGTGCTTACCACTGAGAATCTCCCGCTTTTGTATGTACAGTGAGGGAAAAAAGTATTTGATCCCCTGCTGATTTTGTACGTATGCCCACTGACAAAGAAATGATCAGTCTATAATTTTAATGGTAGGTTTATTTGAATAGTGAGAGACAGAATAACAACAACAAAATCCAGAAAAATGCATGTCAAAAATTTTATAAATTGATTTGCATTTTAATGAGGGAAATAAGTAGTTGACCCCCTCTCAATCAAAAGGATTTCTGGCTCCCAGGTGTCTTTTATACAGGTAACGAGCTGAGATTAGGAGCACACTCTTAAAGGGAGTGCTCCTAATCTCAGCTTGTTACCTGTATAAAAGACATCTGTTCACAGAAGCAATCAATCAATCAGATTCCAAACTCTCCACCATGGCCAACACCAAAGAGCTCTCCAAGGATATCTGAGACAAGATTGTCGACCTATACAAGGCTGGAATGGGCTACAAGACCATCGCCAAGCAGCTTGGCGATAAGGTGACAACAGTTGGTGCGATTATTCGCAAATGGAAGAAACAAATAAGAACTGTCAATCTCCCTTGGCCTGGGGCTCCATGCAAAATCTCACCTCGTGGAATTGCAATGATCATGAGAACGGTGAGGAATCAGCCCAGAACTACACGGGAGGATCTTGTCAATGATCTCAAGGCAGCTGGGATCATAGTCACCAAGAAAACAGTTGGTAACACACTACGCCGTGAAGTACTGAAATCCTGCAGCGCCCACAAGGTCCCCCTGCTCAAGAAAGCACGTATACATGCCCGTCTGAAGTTTGCCAATGAACATCTGAATGATTCAGAGGACAACTGGGTGAAAGTGTTGTGGTCAGATGAGACCAAAATGGAGCTCTTTCGCATCAACTCAACTCGCCGTGTTTGGAGGAGGAGGAATGTTGCCTATGACCCCAAGAACACCATCCCCACCGTCAAACATGGAGGTGGAAACATTATGCTTTGGGGGTATTTTTCTGCTAAGGGGACAGGACAACTTCACCGTATCAAAGGGACGATGGACGGGGCCATGTACCGTCAAATCTTGGGTGAGAACCTCCTTCCCTCAGCCAGGGCATTGAAAATGGGTCGTAGATGGGTATTCCAGCATGACAATGACCCAAAACACACGGCCAAGGCAACAAAGGAATGGCTCAAGAAGAAACACATTAAGGTCCTGGAGTGGCCTAGCCAGTCTCCAGACCTTAATCCCATATAAAATCTGTGGACGGAGCTGAAGGTTCGAGTTGCCCAACGTCAGCCTCGAAACCTTAATGACTTGAAGATCTGCAAAGAGGAATGGGACAAAATTCCTCCTGAGATGTGTGCAAACCTGGTGGCCAACTACAAGAAACGTCTGACCTCTGTGATTGCCAATAAGGGTTTTGCCACCAAGTACTAAGTCATGTTTTGCAGAGGTGTCAAATACTTATTTCTCTCATTAAAATGCAAATCAATTCATAACATTTTTGACATGCATTTTTCTGGATTTTGTTGTTGTTATTCTGTCTCTCACTGTTCAAATAAAATTACCATTAAAATTATAGACTGATCATTTATTTGTCAGTGGGCAAACGTACAAAATCAGCAGGGGATCAAATACTTTTTTCCCTCACTGTATGTACACATGTTGAACTTGTTTCATACCTTACGTATTCAGCGGTGCTCATCGGAGGTGCGAGAAGCACAAACGAAACATAAAACGCAATTCTCAAGACATGAGTTTTAAATCTAGTTATTAAAAAGTGCATGGCTCCCGTGGCTTCCGCATTAAATGGCAATTTTTAAATAGCAATTTTGGAAACACTACAATGAGCTAAAACATGTAGATTCCGTAAGTCACAAGTTGGAGGGCAGGAGCTTCCATTGATGTAAACTGTCTATTTGTAAATATGTTTCGACAAAGAAGAACACGATTCAAGCCCTTATTTCTGAAGTGAATAATTACATTAAAACTTATCGGGCATGGAGTGACAGCGCAGTGGATAGTGTTGTTGCGGTTTGAGGCCGGCAACATCAGTTTAGCTACCTTTCCGATAACAGTACTTTATGCACATTGCCTGCATGTTGAAATAAAAAATACTCAGCAATCTAATGTAATGCCATTTTATTTTTAAAGCACAAGAAAATGGGACGATCTCCCAGCTATACCAAGTGACATGAAAAAGGATGTTTGTGATGCAAGTTATAAGGCCGGCAATGAATACGTGATTCCTGACGACTCCATTTATGAAGATCTGGATAATTGGTACGTGGGCAAGTCACAATTACATAAAAGTGACACAAGTTGCTATTAGTATAGGTAATCCAATTTTAAACGAGTTATAATCATGCTGAATGTAAGCGCCTAGTTCATGCAATGAACAATTATATGGGTAATACTTTATATAAGCTAGAAACATTTACACTTTACATTTAAAATGTATCACATTCTGATCCAGGTTTCGTCGATTTAAAAATCTAAATCGAATTCAACTCGATTTAGTAGCAGTCCTTTTATATCTCACTATTCCAAAATGAAAACAAACGCAAATTAAAATATGATGTTACTTTTGAAGTGAATACACCTTCAAAACGTCCAGACATTGCAGGACATTGCAACAATGGATGAACGCTATCAGGGCAAATGGAGCCCATCAATTCTTGCAGGCTATTGCTTGACGGTGACAAGATATGATCAATTTAATGCATACAAGAGACAAGCCAAGAAGCGCAGAGTAGACACTGAATAAGGACTAAACTATGTACTTATATATACTTAATAGTGTTTTGCCTTTTGTTTCATAACACATTTTATTTATATAACCCTTTTGCTGATTTATTGACATGTTATCATGTAAAGCAACCATAAACATATGCAAATACCTAGGTTTACAATTTATGAGTAAAACTCTATCTACACAATATACATAGACGTAAAATATTAAAACTTAAATATCTTGGGAACAGTAGACAATCAGTTGTTTTGATTGTCACATTTGAATTCAGCACATCAAAATCCATAATAAACAACACATTTCATCTCTGAAGCAGACGTCTAAAAAATTGTAGACCAGTGTAATTCTTAAATGTGTTTATTGTTTTAACGTTATATTAGTAACAGTCTGTGCTGCTCTCCAGCTTTTTGTGTGAAAAGTGAGTTAAGTTTAGCTTAATTGTGGCAAGTTGGCTCAACAAACTCAACTACAATCGAAAGTTTTGTTTCATATTTCGTACTCTAACGAGATATTTAAGCATACCATTGATTGTGATTCATCATCAGAATTTAGGCCGAGGTAAAAAACTTTCTGAATCGTGAGTTACCGGCGTTGGTTCGACTATATTTGTATTGGATTTCATTATCTTTGTATTCCTTATAAAAACAACAAAATTATTTACGTCAAAATCACTGACACTTGTTTAAATAACTCGCATAAAAATGTAATGTTTCCGACGGTTTAAACTTTTAATGCATGTTATTATTATTCGCTTTCATCACAGTTCTTCATTTTATTCGAGTTTCGGGCGTAATTGAAAGTTATTATCAGCTTTCTATTTCGCTTAGATTGTATCTATACTTGTGAGTGGCGCTTTGTAAAAATAGGGATTATTATTATTATGTTACATGTGTGTTGGATCATCGTACTCAAACGTTTTCTTTTCATCTTATTCAAGTACACCCCAAGTGGACCACCACTCAGGTATACCATCGAAGACAGGAGAAGATGATGCCAAGACCGAGGGCAGTTCCGATCCCACCTATCTCGTCCCCGACAATCCATACCTCATTGTGAAATAGCCATTCAAGTCACTCACCACTTCCTTCTGTTCGATGTAAAAAACGGCTCCCCTACTGAGGAGCCCTGAGAACAACTGTTTAAGGGCTCTTTATAAAATGTTACTTATTATAGGTCTCTGTACGAGTCTAAGGGTACCTATGCAAGATTAATGGTCTCAGTGGAACTCTATAAATAAGTCTTCGAATGGCTGATGTAGGTGAAGAGTAACAACTATAAGTTTTATACTCTTTGGTTCTTTCGGTAAAGTCACGTAGGTATAAAATTAAATAAATAAATCGTGACGTTTTGGGCGCAACACAAGCGTCCGTCATCAGGTGGGACAACCACAGCAGGAAACAATTGCTGAAGTGGGCTGTAACAAGAGGCCATATAGGCAAGAGAAGGGGGGGGCAGGGAGGAGAGACAGGGAGGGTGGGGGTGTGGGGTAGGGGGAGTGGAGGACACAAGCACGGCAAAAATGCCCGTGTGGGGAGGGGAAGTGGGCGGAGCTGGGAGTGGGAGGGTTAGGAAACTAGAGATGCGGATATAAAGGCAGGCCAAAAGCAGTTATGGATGGTTTTAACTGGTTAATAACATCCTTCCAATAATTGCTCAATCTGTATCCATCTTCCGGGTTGAAGTTATTTCTGCGTGTATTAATCTGGATAGATTCATTTTTTTGCCGTGCTTGTGTCCTCAACTCCCCCTAACCCACACTCCCACCCTCCCTGTCTCTCCCCCCTGGCTCCTCCCCTCCTCTTGCCTAGATGGCCTATTGTTGCAGCAGCACTTTTGCCCACTTCAACAATTGTTTCTTGCTGTGGTTGTCCCACCTAATGACGGACGCTTGTGTTGCGCCTGAAACATCGTGATTTAATTTATTTTATTTTATATCTACGTGACTTTACCGAAAGAACTAAAGAGTATGGATCCCTGCAGTCACGAAAACTTTTAAACTATAATTTTACATTGAGGTGGTCGTCCCAGATGACTGCGTCATATGCAGTCGATTGCACTGCTCTGATGATGCCTCCCTCCTTCATATTTGTGAATTGGGCATTGAGACGTAATACCTTCTATGGTCGACACTGGGTAACCACAGGCACAATACCAGCAGATAATTGTTATGTTTATTTTAATGTACGCTTCAAGTATCCGCAAATGCCATGTTTTGTATGCATTAGATTTTGGGTTGTGCACATAATTTCCGTGGAAGATCGATCAAAGCCATGGATTGTCTGCATCGGGTCCACATTCTGGGTAAAAGTAGAGACAGCTGGCCCGAACAATACGAAGCCATGGATGATGCCAAATATAACATTGGGTGATATAAATATATGTATTATTTACTTACATAGACTATATAGGGGTGAATCAATCAAATGTGTTCATTTGTTGTTATTCTTTAAGAGAATCGGTTGACTGTCGGGACTCCTTTGTGGTCACATGGTGACGACCGAGTCACGGACACGCAGGATGGAAGACTGAGATACGAATCAAACGTGCATGAAATAATATAATTTTCACAAGCACGGTAAATGCCAAACCTGACCCCTTTGCAAATTCCGCGTTAAAATGTATTCATTTTACCAATTGTATGGGTAAAGGTACTCTTGTAACATGGATGGTGCACCACCATATCTGCATGTATAATTATTTCTATTTACTATAATGTATATGTATCCACTTTATAAGACAATGTAATCGATATGTATCCACTACGCAATACAACTGATTTAAAGGTAACCTGCAGGTTTAGTTATCATACATGAAAGTAAAGGGAAATAAATGAAACATCTTACATTTTCATACCCATTTGTTCCATTTAAAAATGTTTCTTAATGACGAAACTTTATCATTCGTTATGACACGTACTTAGCTTTATCAGGAGCATCTGCTTTGAAAAAACTTTACCGACACCCGCATCAATTTACTCATATTTTTCACAAACACTTCTGCATGAGACATGCAAGGACGGATTATCGAGCTAATTTTCTGTAAGTTTCAGCTGCTATCAAAGTGTTCATCAGAAAGTTTACTACAAGAGGTCGCTATCAAGGTAACATGACACGCAGTTTGATGCCATACAGCAAACCCTTCCCTCTCGCGGGTTTAGCCATCTCGGTTTTTCGGCAAATGTATCGAGGTGTAGAGTTCGCCAATTGCGCCCTCCGCTGACAGCTTGATCATTCGAGGTTTACCCCACGAGATTTCTGCTGTACAGCTTCGGCACCGCACTGCTCGTAATGATCTTCTTGGTTCTTTCGGTAAAGTCATGTAGAATGGAAATGATAAAAATAAAACATAATAATATAATTCTCACGACGTTTCGGCTACAACGCAAGCAGCCGAGACAGAGTCTGAATGACTCTGTCTTCTCGACAGACCTGTTCTTCACCTGAGGACGGCTGCTTGCGTTATGGACGAAACGTCGCGAGAATTATAAAATTATTTTTTCTTATTTTATTATTTCCATTCTATGTGACTTTACCGAAAAAACCAAGAAGACGAATCCCAGCAGTCACGAAAGCTTTAAATCGAAATTTTGCTCGTAATGATGTTGCTGCTGTAGCACAGCGGCCATCTCGTCTCCGTCTCATCTCCCAGGCCACGTGGTGGTGCTCCCAGCCACCTTCCAGTGAGGAAAAAGCAAGGATTCAGCCACCCGCAATCTTTTGCCCTGTAGTGTGCAGTACCGTACGCCGATACGTGCTCAGTACCGCGCATTGATACGTGTACAGTAATATAAAGCACATTTTTTTTTCATTCTATACATTAACCGTGCAAGGTATATTCAAACACTCGACAATATTAATATTTTACGTTAAAAATACTTCCTGTGTAACGCTTCGATTGATGTAGGGTAACATAAGATAAACGGTGGGTGTCGTATTACAAAATCAGAATATTTATACTCCAGGAGGAATCTGATGACCTATAAGGCTCCTTTTCACAGATGTCCCAGTAGGGGGCAAGGGTTCAGAACGTTACAACAACAAACACAATAAACAGAACTGCGAACCAAACCCTCGTTTTCCCATAAGCCTTTGGAGTTCTGCCACGATGGGCAAAGGATTTTCTGTACTCGGACGGATTTTCTCATCAGGCGATGTAATTCGACGCACGAGTTTCCACATGGTACAACTCATCGCTCGCAATCTTAGCAGCCATCCGTTGTCATTTTCTTTAAGATTACTTCCATGGAATCAACACATTTAAATAAAGTGTATAACCTACCACAAACTATCGTAAGAATGTTGCGTTTTTTTAATGTATTCAATTTCGTTGCATTTAGTTTGTTGCCCCCTCCCCCACACCTCCGATTAGTAGTTGGCTACGTACGTTGACAAATAATTTCAACAGACATAAAAAGCACTAGTTCCTACAAAACGCACTGATACATCAAACCACCTGTGCATGTGTAGTGGATTCAATTGAGTCGCAGACGTATTTCTTGGAGGCATCACATATTTATTAACACCAACACATAACACAAAGGGGTGACTGCCCCTTTACCAGATAACCCAGCGGTCGGGAACCTATGGCTCGCGAGCCATATATGGCTCTTCCAGTGATGGCATATGGCTCCCAGACAATTTTGAGTTTAAAAAATAAATAAAAATCAGTTTGGAACTGATTTTAAAATACTTGTAATATTGCTTAATAATACTGTGTCATTTTAAAGTAAACAGAAATTAGTTTTGAAGATAAATTTCACGGGTCACGCCTGCATGAAGCTCAACCTCACCACGTATGAACCAGACAACAAGGCCATCAGCAAAACCATGCAGCACCAGAAGTCGCATTTAAAGTAAGACATATTTAATTTATTATACGTTAAAAATACTATATGGCTCTCAATGAAATATATTTAGAAATATTTGGCTTTTATGGCTCTCCCAGTCAAAAAGGTTCCCGACCCCTGAGATAACCTATGGTGCTGGACCACCAGGCTAACTACGTTAGTTACTACAATGGACAGGACCCTAGCTTGGGTCCTTGTCCGCGTGCTGATTACTTCTTCTTGGACGTAGAATTTAGATCGTAGATCTTCAAATGTCAACAAGAACGCTCAACCCCGGTCCCTGTGCGGACCCGGTTTATATGCTGCTGGGTCGTGGCTGGCCCCGCCCTTGGCCACGACCACCTTCGAGAAACCTCTTGTCGTTTCTCGACACTTCCCGTTGGATCTCACCCTGACACGTGACCACCCCCAAGCCCCAACCTGGGGCCCTTGTGTAGATCTTACTGGTCACGTGCCTTGCAGGGTCAATCAGAGTGCCATGGCCTAGGGTAACCTCATCCCGTGGCTGACACTCTCACTCCCTCCAGGAAGAGTCAGCACTGCATGCCACGCGTGGTGCCCACTGGGCTATCCCAGTGCTCACCGAGCCCTCTCTACGGGGTGTCCGCGATAAAAATGCATTGCACGCCGTGCCTCGCTAGAGCCGGCATTACACAGCAACATTCACGATGTCGCTACTTACGTGATGTCCGCGATGGGAGTACATCTCACGCCGTGCCCCTCTAGGGCCGGCACCACACAGTGACATCCAGGATGTCACTACACATGTGTAAATAAGCTACTTCACAGTTTCCATTGTCTAGACGATTTGTTTTACAGTAACGTATTTACAAGGCAAGAGTATGATTAACACGTTGACAAGGCTATGACTATCTGCAGCCCCGGTGGTTCCCACTAGATTAATCTCAAACAGTCCTTGATGGTTTCCACGATGTCGATCTCCAACAGTCGGCCCTGATGTCGTCCACCTGCGCGCTTCCTTCAGTACCCGAACCTCCACCCCGACGTGGGCCTCACTCCCCCTTAAATACCTGCTCTGGCACGCCCTGGTAACTTCCACCACTTCTTCCGGGAAATTCTTTCAGCAGACTCTACCGTCTTCTACTTCCCATCTCGAACCCTGCATCTATTTCCACCCATCTCCACTTACCCCACTATTATAACCCCTGCCATGTGCAGTACCCTACACATGTACAAACGGTACAATATAAACATGGTGGGTTGAGACCTATGGTGAACAATAGGCTTTACCCTTTATGGAAATAAAACAGGTGTGTTAAGATGTTCAAAACAACACGCAAGATACCTATTGCAAGCCATCATGTCTTGATTAACCACACATACATGTGTAGTGACTGGAAGTGTCACTACTGTGTGCACACACACACGCACAGGTGTGACGTCAATATGCGGGGGAGCGTCACTACCCCGCGGGTTCGCACACACACACGGACATAACACACATGACGTCATCCCGGCTGGAGGCGGGTGGGGGCCGGGGGGGGCACCTGTGGGGGCACGTGGACAGCCGAGGGGTTTCAGAGAGGGTTCTCGAAGGAAGGCGTGACCGGGGTGGAGCCCGGACATGCCGAGGCCCATATAAGCGGCCCCATCTCTATGTGCGGGGCTGCCTGTGTCAAGAATGAAGAGGCGTCACGAAGACACCAAGAAGAGTCAAGCCTCCTGTCAGCGGACCACCCAGTAGTCCACCTGACTGGGTCACGCTAGAATATCCGAGGGTCAGAGAGAGAGACGGCGTTTATAAGTATAGAGAGACGACGTGTGTGAGTTAGAATAGGACGGTGGTTACCACCCTATGTACCAGTGTTGAGTAAATTAAGTGTTGCCTCCCAAGAAGTGTGAGTGCCAAATTGAGCCCACTACACATATGTAACGATTGACGACTGTATAATAAGAGCCACCTTATTGGGACACAGCCACAATACGGGACCCTAGGCTTCGTTCTTGTCTTCAGCTTGTAACTTCTTTTGGGGCGGTCCATAAATGACGTCACGCGATTTTGGCCAATTTTTGACCCCCTCTCCCCCCCCCTTGTAGCAGGGCGTCACAAAAAAGTCAAATCCCCCTCAAATATGACGTCACAAAGCTCTGCCCCCCAAAAAAAACATTTCCATTTTGAAAAAAAAACATAATTCAAATCACTTTAAACTATTGTCATTGTAGTGCATATTTAATGTGGTACTGCACTCTGATGTTGTAGTAGAAAACATGTATTAAAAAGGAGGCGTTGGAAAGCTGAAATTTAACATAAAATTCACTTGGAAATATTGAACGTCTAACTAAAACTGCAGATGTTCAGAATATTATATTGAAATTCTCTTATAATTATAAAATATTAAAAGTAATTCGTGAAATATGATTTCATAGAATGAAAAGCCCTGGTAGAATCATTAGAATCAAAATGTTTAATAACAATAATTCTCCCATGCAGAAGCAAAATGCTCTTTCATGGAATAAATCAAAGGTGACCTTAGTAAATTTAAAAAAACAAATAGTTAATAATGAAAAATAATCTAAATTAGTGTTGTGATAACAATTCTATTTAATTAAAATGTATTTAAAGTTGCGCATTTTGATGTGACGTCACATTTCTCAAACACCCCCCGCCCCCCCCCCGTCACACATCGTCACATATGTCTGACCCCCTTCCCCCCCCTAGGTGAGTGACGTCATTTATGGACGGCCCCGTTGAACGTCCCCACTCCTCGTGCTCTCCCCTTTAATATTCCTCGAGCCCCCTTTCTGGAACCTTCTGTCACTGTTTTTCAATTATCCAATCCCTCTCCTTACCATTCTAGCGGATCCTTTCTGTTTTTTGCTTAATCCCGTTCACATATTAATCCTCAAAACCCTTTAAAAATCTGCCTCCCGACCAATCACCGTGGATGCCTCTTTCTACCAATCGAAGACCGTGTTTGTATTTTAACAGTCTCGATGCTGCACATTGGCTTGGGGTGAGTTGTTGCTAATTTCGGTCATTACACGTGGCAAAA
The DNA here is from genome assembly GCF_015708825.2 of Lethenteron reissneri. Classification (NCBI taxonomy): domain Eukaryota; kingdom Metazoa; phylum Chordata; class Hyperoartia; order Petromyzontiformes; family Petromyzontidae; genus Lethenteron; species Lethenteron reissneri. Next base: position 4,684,638 of record NC_083844.1, on the reverse strand, counting down.
CATGCGAATAAAGGTGCTCTTATAATTATGTATGCATTTGAAACCGATTCGTCTACACCAGAGACAGCCTTCTTTATTGCCTTGTTTCACCACCAATGTTAATAGCTGATGCTATGACTGTTTGTAAAATGTACCCTTGTTAACGATACTGCTGGTGATACTGTTAATGTTGATGCTATTGGTAGTGTTGCTGCTAGGGGTGCTGCTACTGCTATTAGTGCCGGTGCTGCTGTTCATGAGAAACGGTGTCAATAGTAGTAAAACAATACAGTAGGGTTGGTAAAAGGCCTTTTTTTTGCAATTATGTTGCTTTGGTGACAATGTTGCTGTGATGACATGTGATTTTAGCAGCCTACCTGCTTGGTCACTGGACTCTTAATGCCCCAGCATTTAAACCCTCGAGGTGGAAATAGCAGATAGGGGGGGGAGGAGACAGGAGGTGGAAGAGAGAACACAGAGCTTAACCAAAGTAGTTGGGACGACTTGTTCCCGACCTTACTGGAGAGAACAGTGACTAAGAGTCCCAGAGTGGCCAGGAGAATCTACTGGAAAGACTTTTTGACAAACTTGGCATCTGCGAATGAACCGTTGGAGAGCACTGCTGCTAAATTTTGGCTGATAAAAATACAAGGCCTTGTGTCTTCTTGGTTCTTTCGGTAAAGTCACGTAGAAGGGAAGTAATAAAATAATAAAAATAAAACAATAAAATAATTCTCACGACGTTTTATTTTTATTATTTTATTACTTCCCTTCTACGTGACTTTACCGAAAGAACCAAGAAGATGAATCCCTGCAGTCACGAAAGCTTTAAATCGAAAAAGGCCTTGTGTGTCGTGGTCAGCCTCCCACTTGCCTGGAACTGTCTGGTGGGGCCTCGAACCGATATTTTCCTTGGTTACAGTCGCGAGTGCTCCACCTCTTTTCAGCCACTTGAGTGTCGCCCTGAATTAGGAGGTTGTGAAAGTAACCTATCATGGTAACCTAGAATGATATCACATACCTTTCTAAACTCACTGATCGTAAACGAATGTTACTTTCCAAGAGTAACCAGAATGCGCAAAATAATTGTTGCGCGCGTGCAGAGCGTCCGTTTAATTGTTTTGTATTCACTTGCGGTTACTATTAGCTAGTTAAGCTATAACCTCACAAAACGGTCGATTGGTTAAAATATCGACGTTCGTTATTTGTGACATTTATTTCACTGAACCACTAGTCAGGCAAGGGGGGTGGGGGGGGGGGTTACTCGGTTGAAACAAAATTATACAAGGCGGTAATAGTAGTAGCCAAACAAAGTTGAGAATCACTGCTGCACACTTGCTACACTGTCACACCTCCACACTCCAGAAGTGGATGAGGCCCTCCAGGTGCACTCGGGTGTGGTTGCCCCACACTCTAGCAGTCGATCAGACCTTCTTGCTGGTGCCACTTGTCTTTTATTTTCCTCAGTGTTTTTCATTTGCCTTTTATACCACCCTCATTTGCATAATCTGGATGGGATCTGACTTGGATGCTGTGTTGAATGAGCTCTCACATTTCTTCACGTGTGCAGTGTCTTCAAAAATTGCTCACACCGACACGTTGTAACAAGTCACCTACTTACACTTTATTTACCTATCCTTGCACCAGTTGTAGGCACTCCTATAACTATCTATATAGTCACTTATGTTTAACCTCTCCCCACTCTTATTTACCTTTCACCTCCCTTATCCTGCACTCAGTAGCTCTGCTCTCAGCGACTCCGCACAAAGCGTCTTCGCACACAGCAGCTTTGCACACAGCAGCTTCTATACCTCACAGCTGCCTTTCCTATGCTCCCTCAGACCCGCTCACCCATCTGTCCCGGGCGGGGGGATCAGCCATCACCCGCCCGGCGACGACGTGCGGGTTGAGGTTGCGTTGATGGCTGAAGCGGCAGCGGCGAGATGTCTTCACACTTGGTCCCCGGCAACAATTCCCAGCTCCGCTCAAGCACACGCCTTTATATTCCTCTGCTAATTATCCGAGACCTCTCGCGCGTCTTTTTAAGCTCACGCCAGGCTGGTGACTGTTTGCCATTCAATCAACCCTCATCTCCCGTCTCCATGGCAACACCTCCGGTGTCAGCGTGCGCAAACGGTGGACCCCGTTTGCACCTGATTTGCCCCTTACAACTGGTGGTTTGCCGGTGCAAATCTCACCTGTTTGCCCTCAGTTGCCCTTGGTTAACTGTGCGCACTGCGTATTTCTCTACACGACACATGCAAAAAGCACGCTCCAACTATCGCGCTCACGTAACACGCAAAACCAGTAATAGCCATATACCGGACACAGAGAGCCAATAAACTCAATGTCGAGGGATGAGATTATCTTTCACCTCGTCACGTTTTCTCTCTCGCCATAAGAAGATTCAATGTTCTGTTTGTCTGTTTCAACACGAGCCTTGAAGGGAAGCCGTTCCATACCGGCTCCTACTTGGGTAGTCAGCTCTAAAGTTTTTCACAGCCCTTTAATAGCCCGTATGGTGTCGGACGTCCTCAATATGCAAGCACGTCTCGATATACGTTGTTTCGCACACTCCCGTCGCCGACATTTTTTGAGGAACATAACGTAAAACGTCGTTTTTGACTCGGTTCAACTGAGCCGAGTCAAAAACATTGCACCTGCGTGCGTGCGTGTGTAGTGGGTTCTCAGCGAGACAGAGACGACGTAGTTGAGACACACTTCTAATTTAACCAAAGGGTGGTAACACAATACTTGAAAGGGTAACGGCCCCATCACCCGTACTCAATGGGAAACACCCCTAGCACTATCCCCTGACTGATCTACTCCCAGTCCTCTGCTAAGAGTGCTAGGGGAGGCTATCTGATCCGGCCCTGGTCAAGCACAGATCCCGGCACCCAGCCAACCAGACCGGCTTTTACAAGAGCATCGGTCCTGAAGCTCTTAGGGCCGCGCCACTGGCTTGCCCTGCCCGGCCTTGAGAAGGACAGCGAGCCAGGGGAGTTCCAGGGCCTATTTGCCGGTCTTCAGTCTTCACTGGTTTAAGCTTCACACACTGGACCTCGAGCCCTCCGGCTCCCCGCCTTTTATACGAATCGCCTCCGAGGGGTGGGGCTATGGGGGATCACAGCGCCACCCATAGCCCCCCAGGGTTAACCGTTGCGGACGTGGATGTTGACACCCCTGCGTGTGGGTGTAGACACCCCTGTGTGTTTGTTCGCTTCCCTTCCCGTAACCACCCCTACACGTGCATGGCAGTTAGTGCTACGCTCTGAGCCCGTCAACCTAACTTCAATTCCTGCTCACGGCCAACAACTGTGACGATCGTTTTCGATCAGTGTCTTCGACTAGGCTCAAATGAACTCGGCTCTTGTGAAGGGGTGGTGGTGGTGTGTGGAGGTACTGTACAACATCTTCGCAGTCCCAACGTTTCTCTCGCGTGCGTAGCTATCAGTGCTCGTTGTAATCGGCGCGGTCTTTCTCACAAAATATAGTCGCAAGCCTTCAACACAACTCATTCACTGCTCAAGGTAAGATCATAAAAAATGCAGGTTAAAGTAAAATCTTTTTTTTATGCTGTTTAAGATGCTGTGCTTTTTTACACAATGTTTTTTTTGTTTGAGTCATTGCTTTAAAATGTCATGTACTTTTCTATGAGAGGAAAACGCTTTAAAGTGCACAGGTCTGCTTTAAATGCTCATAAAAATGATTTTCATTTAATTGTTTGATAAGTGTAAATGTTGTTTAAAGGTTTTGAACTCAGAATTAGTTTTAATGTATACATTGTGTTGCACAGTATAGTACAGGTACTGTACCCATTCATTATAGTACCTGGTTTTCTATACATCTAAAGTACTATTTTGGTTGCTAAGTATGGAAGACAACATTCCATTAAGTTACGGTCCTTATCCCCCACCTTGTTCCATTGTTTGTTATGGGAGAAATTCCCCCGCTTTGCATTGCATTGGCAATATTCACGCTCTTACGGTCCCTATCATCCCACATTTAACATGGAATAGTATTCCTCAGTCCGGCCGTCACTTCGTCATTGATGTTTGACCACGTGACTTGTCCTGCTCAAGCCCCTCACTCACTTTTTTTGTAATACAGCGATACCTCGACTTTCGTCCACTTGACTTTTGTCATTTCGCTCTTTCGGGCCGTTTTCAATTACCGGAATACCTTGCTCTTTCGTCTGGTTAGGGACCAAAGCAGGGATGAATGTCAAAAATGGACGAATGTCAAAGCAGAGCCTTTATTTACTATTTTACATTAATCACAAAAATAAGCACAGTATGAGTACTGTACACATTTTCATAATCACGAAAATAACTATGAACACCGTACTATTATACTGTTATCACAAAATAACTATGAATTGTTTACAGTATAATCACAGAAATAAGTACCGCATTAATAATATATGAATAAACACAAATATAAAAATGCTCACTGAAGGACTATTCAATGACTGAACGAAAAAAATGGCGTGTGGCGCGAACGTCGTGGAAGGTTGGATGAAATCAGACGAAAGAGATAAGCACGTGGACGAAATTTGACATGCGGTTATAATTTTAAATGGCCCAAAGAGCGTAACGACTAAAGTCAAGTGGACGAAAGTCAAGATATCGCTGTATAACCACATATCAAGTCAGATCCCCTCCATATTACGCAAATTAGGGTGGTATAAAAGGCAACTAAAGAGCACTAAGAACAAGAATAAAAGATAGGTGGCACCAGCAGGAAGGCCTGATCCACTGCTGGAGTGTGAAGTGACCACATTCGAGCACACCAGGAAGACCCGATCCACTGCTGGAGTGTGGACAAACCACACCAGAGTGCACCAGGAGGGCCCAATCCACTGCTGGAGTGTGGGTCAACCACACCTAAGGGCATCGGGAGGGCCTGATCTACTGCTCAAGTGTGGTGGTATGACAGTGTCACTTGTCTACACGAGCAGGGTGGGGAAGTTGGGGGCGGGGGGGGGCACTACCCGACGCCTTGCCGGCTTGGCGAGAGCTGACCGGGAGTAGCCCCCTCGTGCACCATCATCACGAGACTCTCTACCATCATCGCGAAAATTTCTGCCATGCCGCCTGGCCGGGCCGCGGGCCCAACGCGAACGCACCCGGTGAGTCTCGCTCTCTCCCTCGGTGTCCTCTTCAACCTGGGAGTACAGCCCTTCCCCTGAGCGGACAGGGGCTGCTAGCTTCGTGGCCGGGGGCCGACTGGCAGTAGCTCGCCCCCATGCTCGGGGCGTAGCCCCACACCCGTCCGGCATTCCTAGACCTGGCTCTCGGTACCAGATTGTTAGGCCGACTTCAGGTCAAAGTCTCGGAGCTAAGCGTGGGAGTGGGGAGGGGGCTGGGGGTGGAGGAGTAGCCCTGAGCCGTAATTCGCCAAGAGCATAGCCCACCTGAGGGGTACTCCGAGTTCACTAGTGTATGCCAAAGACTCATGATTCCACACGTCCAGCTAGGAAACTACTCTGCACCTCGCATTCTCACACTAGAGTTAATAGTTCACCCTGCTTCGTGGAGTAGAAAGCTCCCATGTGACCATCACTTTATGTCGATGTCTCTATGCGTGTATTTACCGATATGAAACCTTACCCACGGGTGGGGATGGTAATATGTGTATCTCTCCACAGGGGTGGTGTGAACACAGCCAAGGTTGGCCCTTCGCGCCCATGGCGAATTTATACTTTTCCCACCTTTTTATGTACTCTGGCGGCACGGGGTCTAGATATATCGGGCCGTGTATCGTCTGGCCTGATAGAGGGAGATCGCTTTGTGCACAATACAAGTTACTTGGCGGTGGCCCCTCTGCGCACAACATGCACAATGCCTAAAGTTGGCTCCTTGTCCCACGTACATACCCCCCAATACCCTCTTCCACCCAAGGTTATGCGGCTTTCCCACGGCTCAGGGAGACGGCTCCTCGAGGTGAAGACCCTGTGCACGCCTCAATGGCGGCAGGGATGGTTTTCTAAACAGAGGCACTCATTCGGGCCGAGCCCTCTCATAGAGTTATCTACCAGCCTAACAACAACAGTCACCTGCACACCCACAATGCACCACCAACAATATGAAGACCAAGACGACACGGACTGCATAAAATGTTAATCTCTTACCTCGGCTTTGGCTGCGCATAGACGAACTTTCCGGGGTGACTCGCCCTGGTGTGCACAGCGTGGTGGCACTTGAACTCAGAAGGTGAGTATTCTCGAGGAACTCTTCGCCTTCTTTTTCGTCCACGCATAGCCACTATCCAGCGTACCCTCCTCCAGACTGTCCCGCTCATGCCCTGTGCCCCGCCCTTCATAGTTTACGCACACCCTTGGCCGTAGCATCCTGAATCGCTACCGATAGGGAAGGGAGCGTACGAGATTCACCAGCGACAATCACGTAACCCCGACTCTCCCCTTCCACCCTTTTCCCGCCTCCCTCAACCAGCTGCTAACTTTCAATCAACTTTTGAAGTACTACCAGGTGAGAAGCGGTCGTTCCCATGGGATTGGGTGCAGCCATTTGCTTTCTTCTGCTTCGGAACGCCACTTATTCGATCAACATTCAACCTCGAACATTAAAAAAACACATAGTCAGGCCTCCAACTTGGGGTGACTTTTCCTAAAAACCTTTGTCCGTGGTGCGGGAGATGGCGTTCCTAGCATTAACAGTGAGAGAGAGACCCACAAACAACGTCTCTCACATTCCGTTTGTCCCTACGTTGCCAACACAAGTACCTTAGTCCCCTGTGGTATCGTGTACCCATTTACATTTGTGTGGCTTCGATAGCAACTATGGGTATCTGCTTTTGTTAATATGCTACCGCTGTACCCCCTGGGGATTCTGCCTCATCCACATCTACAAGTAATGTGCAGCGTTCGGCATATGGCTCCACAACAGTGCAGGAAGTGTGGAACAGTGGCTCTGAACCTTTGTTGGCGACAACTGTACCCCCCTTTGTTTCAACCGAGTACCCCCTTGCCTGACCCTACGTGGTTTTGAGAAATAAATGTTTGAATAATGAACGTCAATATTTTAACCAATCATACGTTTTGTGAGGTAACCTAGCTTGCTAGTAACCGCAAGCGAATAAAACGATGCAATGGAAGCTCTGCAAACGTGAACGTAATTTGTTCGCGTTGTGGTTATCCTTGGAAACCAACATTGTTTACAATCAATGAGTTTAGAAAGGTATTTTTTATCGTCCTTTGTTATTATGATAGGTTACTATCACAACCCCCTCGTTCAAGTTGATACTGAAGTGCAGAGGCGGGCCTTCAGGGCCAGCAACGCCTTCTCTGCTGGCCTAGAGATTGTCAGAATCAGAAAATTATATTTTTATAATTTAACATAAATTATCATTAATGCTATATGTATTTTACAAAGTTCTTTCTCATCAGTCTATTAATGTAATTTTATTCTTACTCTTATCTCTCAGTTGTGCTGCTTCCAGTGCAGCTCATAAATTAGAACTTTTATCCAATCAGATGTTCCACCTGTGCTGTCTCCGCCTCTTCCGGATGAAAAATCTACCCTGAAGGCCTTCAGAATGTCGAGTGAATCCCCTATGCTGTTGAAGCAAATGGGGACGATGTTGTGGTCATATTTTTGAACAAATCAGGTTTCGAGTGTGCATTGTTGGGCGTATTTAGCTGGCCTCGCCGCCTACTGTAGCATTTTTCGTGTGGCGTGATCAGAGGGCCAGTTAGCTAACTGAAGTAAAATTAGCTAGCACGTAAGGTAGCATCATCTAAGATTTATTATAAAAAATCTAAACGTCTATTTAAACGTTTAGATTTTTATATGTAGTGCCTTAGATTTTTTTTTGTGGGGAAGCCTGTTGAATCCTGATTGTGTTATTTGTGTTTTACAGCATTTTTTCTTGCTTGGTGGTCGTATGAGATAATGTGACCGGTTGTTGTGAGTTTGTTCTTGTTTCTTTGGTAATTACATTGATTTGGGCTATGCGATGTCAATTTGTGATGCAGCATCCTGTCATACCGCGTAATAGTGGTATAACCTTGATGGTTTCAGTCACCATGTATTCATGTCTCTGCAATTAGTGTATTGTAACTCTCATAGGTGTTGAGCCCCCTGTTAAATCACTTTATTTTATTCGATAAAGGTTACTGTCACTGCGAATATGGGCTGGTTATGTCGAATGATAATAGCCTATAACCCTAGTGGCATGGTGAGGTTATGCGAAGGTGGTTTAATTGCGGGAGGATAGCACTGAAGGCCTAGGCATAAAATACACGGCCTGCCACTTCTCAAGTGGCTGAAAATAAGTGCAGCAATCGAGTGTGGCTAAGGCCTTGTAGTCTTTTTATCAGTGAAAAGTGAGCAGTAGCTCTCTACAAATGTTCACTCACAGCTGCCAAGTTCAAGAGTTTTTCCAGGTAGTACTCTGTGGCACATTAGGAATGGACCACTCTTTTAATAAGTCCTTATGTGATCTGCAGTACATCATTGCACGTGTGTACATCCGCATGTGATGACTGCGTCGGGCCTGTGGGGGGGCTGGCAGGGTTAATGATTAACCGGACATGGACACCAGTCACATGGTTAATGGCGACTCGGTGAAGATTACTGCGTGTGACACACGTGCTGTTGCATTCTATAGATTCACCACAATAAATGTGTTTGCCCTCGATTTGGAGCACCTGCTCAACGTCCTTCATTTCGTGTGTGCAACATCACCAAGGTGCTCCTGGCCACTCTGGGACTCTCAGTCACTGCTCTCCCCATTTATGGCCCTGGAACAACTCGTCCCCACTTCGGATAAGCTTTGTCCTCTCTCCCCCTCCTGGCTTCCCTCACCGTTTCAAACATAAAGCATATGTTATTATCAGAACATGTTTGTTTGTATGTTTTGCCACAAGTATGTGTGGTTTAAGCACGACTTGATGACTTGCAACAGGTGTCTATTTGGGGGTTGAACATTTTAACACCCGTTAAAATGCCAGATAGGGTAAAGCCTATTATATTCTACATCATAGACCTCAACCCACGATGTTTTAAATTGTACCGTGTGTATATGTGCATGTGTTCGATGTTTCGGTCTGTTTTGTATGAGCAAGTGCTTTTACGCTAAATTGACTATATTTAAAAAAACAAATTTCTTCCAATAGTTTTGCGGTAGTTATACACTTTATTTGAAATTGGTTCAAGGATTCCGCGATCTCCAAACTCAAAGGCATATGGGAAAACTGTAGTTTGGTTTACAGTTGTTTTAACCTTTCCTAATACTTTGCACTCTTATCGTGTTTTGTATTGTTTGTTGTAACGTTATTACCCGCCCCCTATTGGACATCTGTGAAATAGAGCCTTATATCTTCTTGGTTCTTTCGGTAAAGTCACGTAGAAGGGAAGTAATAAAATAATAAAAATAAAACGTAATAAAATAAAAAGACGCTGTCGCCTCGACAGACCTGGTCTTCACCTGAGGACGGCTGCTTGTGTTGTGTCCGAAACGTCGTGAGAATTATTTTATTATGTTTTATTTTTATAATTTTATTACTTCCCTTCTACGTGACTTTACCGAAAGAACCAAGAAGATGAATCCCTGCAGTCATGAAAGCTTTTAATCGAAATAGAGCCTTATACCTTATCGGTTTCCTCTTGTAGTATAGATTTTTACGATTATGTAATACGACACTCCCTCCTTTTCTGTTATGTTACCACACATCAACCCAAGCAATAAACAGGAAGTATTGCGAATGTAAATATTATTAACATTGTCGAGCGTTTAAATATACTTTGCACAATACATTTTTTTAATGAAAAAAAATGTGTAGAGGAAAGGATTTCCTGTATTTCTAAGATGGCATCAAACTGCGTATCATGTACTGTTTATAGCGGCCTCCTAGAGTGAATTTTCTGATTAACAACAATTTGATAGCAGCTAAAACTCACAGAAAATGAGCTCTCGCATTCGTCCTTGCATGTCTCTCATGGGGAAGTGTTTCTTTGTGAAAAAAAAGGAAATTGATGCGGGTGTCAATAAAGTTTATGAGGACATGAAAGCAGATACTCCTGATTATAGCCAAATACCTGTCATAAAGAAGTATAACATTTAGACATTAAGTCACAATTTTAATGGGAAAAATTCACGTGTATATAATTAAGGTGTTTAATTTACTCCCATTTACCTTAACATTTTATAGAACTAAACCTACACATTAACTTTAAACCAGCTGTATTATATAGTGGATACATATTAATTACATGGTAAATACAAATAAAGTACATGGTGATCCTTAAACTAAACTATTTTTATTTTACCAGACAAGGCCCACTGAGCTTTATAACTATTTTTAGAAGCGATCTGGTTATCACAATTGATAGCTCAATGTAATTGCTTATCATTTGGACATTTATAGCAGCCAAATACTCTAAATGCGTGATGTCGATTCTAAAATGTGGAAGGCAAAATCGGAGGACTTTGAGAAAAATCTACATGACCACGGAGAGAACACGCAAGCTCCAAATATACAACAGGCTTCAGGGTCGGGATCGAACCCACGACCTCCTGTATACCAGGCAAGGTAGTTAACATCTCCCCACCTTGGCACACCATTGATGTTAAAAGAGTACCATGACACATCCAATGGGTAAAATGTATTAATTTTAACGCGAAATTTGCAGAGGATTTGGGTTTTATCATTTCAAGTGATTGTGAAAAATGATCGATTACTTATAATTTTGATAATTATTACTGATCCTCACATCCTGTGTGTCATCACCATGTAGCCACAAATGAGTCTGACATGAAACCGATAATCTTAACAAAGAATAGCAACAGATTAACACTCTATAGATGAACTCCCGTATAGGCTATGTTGGTAAGTAATGCATATATATTTATATCGCCAAATGTGTTGATTCTAGGTTAATGTGTTATATTTATAACACGTTAACCCAGAATCAAGACCCGACGCAGACGATCCATGGCTTTAATTTTCCACGAAAATTATGGGCACAACCCCAAAGTGAATCCACACAAACAATGGCAGATACGGTTACTTTAAGCACAATTGAAAATAAAAACTCTCCGGTAGTGTGTACCTGTGTTCACCCAGAGTAGACCACAGAAGGTATGACTCTTCAATGCCCAATTCACAAATACGAAGGGGGGAGGCATCATCAGAGCAGTACAATCCACGACATCTGACACAATCATCTGGCTCAACCACCTCAACGTAAAATTATAGTTGTTACTCTACACCTACATCAACCATTCGAAGCAGACGCCTATAGATTTCCAGAGACCATTACACTTGCATCGGTACCCTTAGACTAGTACAGATACCCGATACAAGCACATATCTATAAGCTCAGCTGCAAAAATGCAGAGCAGTTTTTGCAAGATAAATATTTGTTCTCGAATAAGTGCAATGTCGGCCCGCTGGTGGCATTATAACAATATCACACCTGATAAATTTGTACCTGGCACGAATTAATTAACCTTGAGTACAAGGTAAAATTGACCTTAATATGAACCCAGCACAGGGAAGGTCTGGTTCATGTTTTGAAACATAGTAGAGGAGCCGTTTTTTTTATATCGAACAGGAGGAGGTGGAGAGTGACTTGAATGGCTATTTCACATTGACGTATGCATTGTCGGGGGCGAGATAGGTGGGATCGGAACTGCCCACGGTCTTGGCATCATCTTCTGTCTTCGACGGTGCACCCGAGTCGTGGTTCTCTTGGCGTTTACTTGAATAAGATTAAAAGAAAACGTTTGAGCACGATGAGTTAACACACATGTAACAAAAACTATGTATCTGTATTTTTATAAAGCGCCACTCACAAGTATAGATACAATCAATCTAAGCGAAATAGTATGCTGATAATAACAATATATTAATAATAACATGCATTAAAAAAATCTAAACAATCGGGACATTTTATTTTTATGCGAATTATTTTAACAAGCGCCCGTAATTTTGATCAAGGCAGTCACCTGTCTAACACACTTGGACTGTGCCCTCGCCTTCTCTCTCCCCCTATCTCTAACCCCTATCTCTACCCCCTCCCTCCCCCCATTGTCTAACAAACTTGGACTGCGCCTTCAGCTCCATCTCTACCCCCCACTTCCCCTCCCCTGTCTCTCCCCCTCCCTCCCCCCATTGTTTAACGCACTCGCTTTACTTGTACTTCTAGTGCTTTGCTCCTACATTGGTGCTGGCTGCCCCGCCCATGCTGTTCACGCCGCACAGCTTTGTTCACTCTGAACGCCCTTGGAAGCAGTTGCTTTTGGAGGGTTTCTCTCTTTTCTCTCCGCCTGATGAAGACCGCTTGTGTTGCGATCGAAACGTCGTGGTTTTTTGCTTTTATTTTAAATTTAAATTTTTTTTAATTAAATTTTATTTGCTATCTACGTGACTTTCTCAAAAGAACCAATAATATGAATTCCTGCAATAACGAAAGTTTTAAATCGAAATTTTATGTTGTATTTAGAAGGGCTTCAGAGATGATGAATTCCGATACAAATATAGTCGAACCAACGCCATATATACTACTAAAAAAATATTACAATTACTTTTTAAAAACTTAGAATCTCATAAATTGTCCTCAAACTCATGCTCTTTTTGGCTCTTAAATCAGGAAATATCAAAAGCTCCACTTATTAAAAGAGTTCTACAATGTATGGACGTTTTGAAGGTGTGTTAACTTCAAAAGTAAAATCGTTATTTTCATTTGTGTTTTTTTGCATTCTGGAAGAGTCAAATATAAAAGTCCTGCTAATAAATTGATTTGAATTCGATTTTTATTTTAAAATCGACTATGCCTGAATGAGAATGTGATACGAGTAACATCAAGTCACATTTTTATTGGATCTTAAATAATTATTTATTTTAAATTGTAATTGTACAGTGTAAATGTCTCTAACAAAAATAAAGTGTTACCCATATAATTGTTCATTGCATAAACTAGACACTTACACCCATGGTAAGCATGATTTTCACTCGTGAAAAATTGGATTACATATACTAATAGCAAATTACGTGTCAATTTTATGTAATTGTGACTTTTCCACGTACCCATTATCCAGATCTTCATAAACTGAGTCGTCAGAATTCATGTATTCATTGTCGGCCTTATGACTTGCATCACCAACATCCTTTTTCATGCCACTTGGTATAGCCGGGAGTTCATCCCATTTTCTTGTGCTATAAAAATAAAATGGCATTACAATATATTGCTGAACATTTCTTTTTATTCCAACATGCAGGCAATGTGCAAAACGTACTTTTTTTATCGGAAAGGTAGCTAAAACTCATGTTGCCCGCCTCAAAACGCAACCGCACGAACCACTTCGCTTGTCACTCCATGCCTGTTGAGTTTTAATGTTTGTACTTTTTCCCCTTATGAATATAATTACTTAATTATTAACTTCAGAAATAAATACTTTAATCGTGTTCTTATTTGTCGAGACGTGTCTACAAATAGACAGTTTACATCAATGGAAGCTCCTGGCCTCCAACTGTGATTTACGGAATTTAATTGTTTTAGCCCATTGCAGTGTTTCCAAAATTGCTATTTTAAAAAAATGCCATTTCATGAGGAAGCCACTGGAGCCATGCACTTTTTAAAAACTAAATTGTAAACTAATTTCTTTATAACTGCGTTTTTTGTTTAGTTTGTGCCCCCCCCCCACACCTCTGATGAGCACCGTTGAATACGTACGATATGAAAGAGGTTCAACATGTGTACATACATACAAAAGTGGGAGATTCTCAGTGGTGAGCACATACGATTCGTCGATGAGACAACCAGTGCATGCAGGTACTAAGACACCAACACGTGAATAATGCCACCGCTAATTTTAGAAATAATTTAAAAAGCAAACAAAATCTAACTTCACCGCCACTTTTTCATTACTGCAGGTCACTGCGAGCTGCCTAAGTGACATTAAACCATGCTGAGCATTATTGATATATTCAGTGTACTGTGTATGCCAACGACTCAAATAGAATTAGTGTTTTCCTGTAAGACACTGGTTGTTATTATAACACTGGTCACACTTTTTCTGGCATAAGGTATTCCAACGGTTTTAAGGTAGTTTTGTGGTGCTGATTCTAAATCTGGCATCAGTTTCTGTCAATCACATCAGGTTTTTGAGATATCATATATTTGCATTTTCAATAAAAACTGGAGAAGAAAAATATTAAATAAATGTGGATATCTACATAAAATTATATTATAAACACACTATCCTAAAAATACAGCACCATATTTTAACACTAAAGCAGTCACTGACTCGCAACAACTTGCAATCATAAGTGACAGAGTTAATTTCTCGGAAAATCAATGAAAATGGGGTATGCCGATAGCATAAAAATTAGATGTGATAGAGCAAATCTGAGATCAAATTTGGAATCAGCACCCTGAAATTAGTCTAAAACAGCTGCAAAAGTCCAGGCCAGAATGACCGGTGTAATATATGCTGATAATCACAAATGCTATACAAGACACAGAAGCAAACTTTCATTAACTGTTGAAAAAAATGTTTCAATCTATTTTATAAATTAACTTAAAATATAATTTAATAAATGGAAGCGTATACACTTTTATTTTACAAGGTAAGGCCCAGTGAGCAATGTAGCTATTTTTCAGAAGTGACCTGGCAACGAATGATAACTCAACAAAGTAACGTATCAGGGGGGAATGGAAAGCAGCCAAATGTTCCAGTGTAAACGCATTTTTCCAAATTTGGAGGGAAAAACCAGAGGGCCTGGAGAAAAATCCATGCTACCATGGGCAGAACATATCAACTCCAAATATTCAGGCGTCAGGGCCTGGATCGAAGCCACGACCTGCTGCAAGGTAGTTAACATCTCGCCACCGTGGTGCCGTAAAAACATGAATATGTTTTATGACCATGTTTACGTAAATAAATATGAATATGTTAAAAAAATGTCTTTAAAAATGTCCACAGGTCCCGATATCTTGTGGAAGAGAGTTCCATAGTCTGAGGGCTACAGGGGAAAACGCGTGGTCACTAGTCAACCAAATCCTCGTCCTTGGAATGCAGATAATATTTACATCTCCAGATCTCTGAGACATAAGGGGGCTGGTGAAGGGGAGCGAGATGAGTGGATGGAACAAGCGGATAAGAGGAATGAATACTTATCTAGTTTGCTGTGTGGAATCAGGTCTCTTGAAACAGTTCCTGTAGAAATAGGGAAATGTTGGGAACATTTAACCAATAAGGAGACTACTAGGTGGACAGACACACAGATGAATGGACAGACAGAAGCAGTGATAGGTCTACGAACGAACCGAGTTCCAAGCGTTAAATCTGAGCAGATGCCTGTATTTATAACTGGGCTCGACCCAGTTGGCAATGACTGCACAAAAACCTGACAACATAAATTTACTTCTGTACTGGTTATAAATTCTAGCTCTGACAATTACAAACTCAGTCATAAACTGTCCTAAACACAAATATATACTCGATTATATTTCAGGCAATGGCGTTTCTTTAAAGCACTTAGGTGAAGAAGGTCCATTATCCAAAACGTCATCTATTGTATTCCCTTTTAGAGCAGTGGCAATAACAAATGCATTTAGTTTTTGCTATCTTGTGAGCTACTGCCAATGCAGTATCACAAACAAACTATTAAAATAATAGGTTTGAATGTCATGTGGTGAATATTGCTAATTCCGCAGCTGAGTGAGTAGGAATCTGCTGCCCCCTACTGTGCGACTCTGTATAGAGTAGGGGGCAGCCGCGCTAATCGGAGGTGCAGGGGAAGGACAATAAACTAAACGCAAACATAAGTTTAAGAAAATAGTTTGTCAACCGCGATCATTTTAAAGTGCAAAGCTCCAGTGGCTTCCTAATATCGGATGGAAGAGCGTTCTAGACGGGTGCAGAAGTGCATCCAAAAGTGCACGATGCAGTGACCGTGTTTTTTCATAGACCAGCCAAAAGCCGCTGCTGTTACAAGGATGACCGGAGTGTGTCTGACTCAGATATAACTTTAAGAAATATTGGACGTAGTTGTGTGATATATATATTTCCCGCAGACCGTTGTCTAACACGGGATGATGCACCACTCTACGAGAGATCCGAACAGATAATTTGTCTCATGACGAAACATCGAAAGCACTATTGAAATAACACTGCAGGGAAAAACACATCATCACCAAAACGTAATGAATCACTTCATTTAGGAAAGCAGAGTTGGATATTTACAATGAAGCTGCGTGGATTAAGATACACTCATCAGGGTCTCGAAGGATTGGCAAATAACCCCACAATCCGTGCAGTGTGGACAGGTCTTCATCCAGCAGTGAATTGACCAATGGTTGTTCATGTACACCTGTGACCAAAGTTGATATCGCAGCGAATGTCAGGTTGGCAGCTGTGCTGTGTGTGTGCGCTCAGAACGTACAGCCGCTCCCGGCGTACGTAGAGTAAGACCCCTCCAACAATGATCACCAATGCTCCCAGCACACCTCCCACCACACCTCCCACCACAGGGCCAACGATGCTTCCCGAGCCTGATAGGGAAGAGAAAGGGGAGACGAGCGGCATTAGTGATGTGTCGAGACCGAAAACACTCGAGATATAAAAAAAAAAATTGGGGTTAGATTGCATAAATATGAATGTCGTTTAACCCGAAACAGCCAATTAGTAAGCATTTTCACGTCAACAAAACGTGCCAATCAATTACTAGTTCAGCAGTAAGCAGTTGTGTATGGAGAAAAAACCCACAACATTTACAATTCGAGTACAAAGTTTCGCGACGGCCAGATTCGTCGAACCTAACTAATTGGCTGTGTCGGGTGGTGGCGGGTTTAACGACATTCATATTTACGCAATCTAACTCGAAAAACACCCTTATGAACAATATTGGTCGCGAAAGTACTACTATTATTCCTGACCCCCCAGCGTGTGGTGCCACCACCTCGGGTAACCCACTCATCGTCATAAACCCGAACCCTGCTCCTGACTCACCCACCTACTCTACCTGGTCCTGACTCACCCACCTACTTACCTGGTCCTGACTCACCCACCTACTTACCTGGTCCTGACTCACCCACCTACTCTACCTGGCCCTGACTCACCCACCTACTCTACCTGGTCCTGACTCACCCACCTACTCTACCAAGTCCTGACTCACCCACCTACTTACCTGGTCCTGACTCACTCACCTACTTACCTTTTCCTGACTCACCCACCTACTTACCTGGCCCTGACTCACCTACCTACCTACCTGGTCCTGACTCACCCACCTACTTACCTGGTCCTGACTCACCCACCTACTTACCTGGTCCTGACTCACCCACCTACTCTACCTGGTCCTGACTCACCCACCTACTTACCTGGTCCTGACTCACCCACCTACTCTACCTGGCCCTGACTCACCCACCTACTCTACCTGGTCCTGACTCACCCACCTACTCTACCAAGTCCTGACTCACCCACCTACTTACCTGGTCCTGACTCACTCACCTACTTACCTTTTCCTGACTCACCCACCTACTTACCTGGCCCTGACTCACCTACCTACCTACCTGGTCCTGACTCACCCAACTACTCTACCTGGTCCTGACTCACCCACCTACCCTCTTCTCTCCCCCACCAGCCCCTTCACTGGAACGAATTTACCCCTCAACATTAAGCAGTCATCTTTGCTCATTCACTTCCGCTTAATTCTCTACATTTGTCAGCACCCACTTGTATATGGCCTCACGTAACCATTTTCGTGGCCCACGCAGTAAGTGACGCTCTGCTCTCTCAGACACTGGCCCTGCTGCTTACCCCTCATTGTCCAGCATCCCTGCCCACTTCTCAGTTTTCTCAATCTTTTTAAAATGCTTCGGAACACTGGCAACAGCCTTTCTGGAACCGGGACCGTGTCGGCCCAAGAAATAAATAACAGAGTTTCGATGAAATCATTTCATATAACAATGCACATTGTAAATGGTCAATATTTTACACGCACTTTTGTTGTGCGTACTGATGAGTGCAGTGCTCAATGAACCTGGTTGCCCGAGTTGAATTCCCGATTACAGTTCATGTCAGGGGTCACTGATGTCTGAACCGGTCCTGTCCTCTACCCCCGTTCACCAACGCGCATTGATCAGTGTGGTGAAACGTGGCCAAGCAACTCCCACGTGTTGTGAGACATGGCCACGCAACTCCAATGTGTGGTGAAACATGGTCAAGACAGTGTTGGCAGGCCTTCAGCCATGAGCATATTAAGCTTGATCCAATGGCATTTGGTTTGCTGGAGACTGTACAATTGTGACTGGTTTGTAGTGAAGATGCAAGATGGTCTAAACTAAGTCCGAGTTTTCATAGCATCATTGACTTCACGTCTAGATTTCATACTCTTACCACAAATTACCAGTGATATCTTACTGATCTCATCATGAAGCATAAATCATCACGCAAACTCAGGTCATTCTCACAGCAGCAGCTGCCTTTGGGTAGTCATCGAACAATGATGACCAACGCATCATTGCGGCATTTTCAGATGCCCTTGCGGCCGTCCTGAACGCTTCTACTTCTGATATTAGAAAGTCACTGGACCTATGCACTTGAAAATCGTCTAATTTGAAAACTAATTTCTTTGGAAAAAAAGTTTCTGTTTAGTTTGTTGTCCTTTCTCCGCACCTCCAATTACCACAGTTTGCTATGTAGGGTGGAAAATAAGTTCAACATAATACTGAGCTGATTGGATATGCTCTTATGCTGAATGGCAGTAATTGGGAATACTTACTTCCGATGACACTCAATAATGTCATGAGTGGTAGAGAGAAGCGTGTGTCCGTGAAGATGGCTACCCCTCCAGCGCGGACAGAGCGTACGTTTGGGAGGTACGTGTAGACACGGAAACTGATTCTGAATGGTGACAATGGGAAAGGTGGAAGAACAACACAAGAATAGGGGCAGGAGTTTAGACAACTTATGGGTGGGGAAATATGCATCCATGGGTGGTGTATACAAGAGGTGCTTGAGAGGTCATACCTCCCCCATATGCCTTTTATAAGGCTTGTCATTGCAATTGCATAACATGGCACTTGTGCCAGGCTAGGTGCATTTTTAGCAGCAGAACAGCGTGGCAGATTCTCTCATCGGCAGCTGTCAGATTGAGGAAAACTGCACCGGTTTAACCACTCCAATTTACATATGTGTTCTATATAGGTCTGGTCAAGGCTCCTGCTCTTGCGACCACGTGATGTCACCATCCTTATGGGAACATCGCATAAACATTTCAGCGGGGTTTTAATTCGTTGAAATAAGCTCACAGAAAAACTCACGCAGGCGAGGGACATACCTGTAGGCAGTGTTTTGCTTTAAGGGGCCATTGGAGAAGCTGCTGCTCGTTCTGCCGGTACCAATTTGGACACTGACGACGGAGTTGGGGTTGGAGCACTCGGAGGGGTAAACACGATCGTCCACCTGGTACACGTTCGTGCTTCCACTCGCATATTCTGAGTACGTGCTCAGAGGCCACCTCTTCTCTGGACTCTCGCTGCTGGTACCTGTGTAATGGGACAGAGGGAATCAGTGGATTCCTTTTTTACATTATTAAAAGGTTGTACGCACAGTTTCCAAAATGAATCCTCAATGGTATACTTAATTGCACGTGAAATTTTGCACTTTAGATTAAAAATGTGTATATACTACGTTTTCATAACTAACAATTTCAACTCGAAGATGGAGAATGACTCATAGAGGTGCAAGGAGGAACCACAGACAATATGGAAATGCAGCAGCATCCAGGAAGTCATCTGGTATCAATTTCAGACCCAGACACCACCCCATGTTAGCTCTACAGTCCTCTGATTATTAAGGTTTAATCTGTCAATAAATGAGTGTTTACATCCAGGAGGAAACCAGAGCAGCCAGAGAAAACCTACGTAGGACAAGAACATTCCATACAGATGCCTTCTCCTGGCCAGCGAGGGTATGGTACCACGAGGTTAATGGGTAGGGCGTTTCACCACACGGAGTGATTCACCAACCCTTGCCCCCACTGTTGTGGATTACAGGCATGCATAGCTACCAAGGCCTGGATAAAGAAAAATCGTGGAAGATACAGGTATTGATGCCGCTACTTCTCGTATATTTAGCAAGCACTCTAATGTATTATTTCATTCCCCCTGGTAAAAAAGTTAACTATCATTTGAGTCGTGCATGAATGACGTGACTGAGCCGTATTCATGGAATGTCCATTGCGTTACCCTTGGACTGCTTGACGATGACCGTGTAGTACTTGAGGTCGCCGTTTGTGTTCTGGAACCAGCTGCAGCTGAAGGAGATTGTTAGGCTGCTCGGTGTCACCTGGTTCTGCACCGTCGTGATGTACACCGTCTCCGAAACGGGTGGAGGAGCTACCCACATGAGCACGGCAGGTTTGGAAATGAGTACAAGTACACAGACTGTCGTAATTTAGAGCCATTAGTTAATCATCTACTGGATGAAGGCATGGACATTGCTTGACCATACTTTCCATGCTGGAGGAGCTAGCAACAGTTCAGTTACTAATATTTACCATAGCCAGAAAATGCATGTTGGGAGGGTCGCACTATTCGTAGCACAACACCCTAAATACGGTGCCCACTTCTCCAACCTAACAAGTGAGGCTTTAACAAAAATCCCTTGTAACCGTTTTTGAACAGCCAGTCGTCAGAGCAAGTGCTCTCAATGAGCAGCCATTTAAAGGGTCGCACTGCTCACAATGGAGTTGGTAAGGCCACTCCCCGAACCAGCCACTTTTTTCCCTCCCCAGTGCTATACGTATGTAAGTGCACCGTACGTAGCCAATCATGCTAAATCGGAGGTGCAGAAGAAACACTTCAGCAGGTCGTAATTTAAGGTACAGGCGAGTAAAGCAAGGCCCAGAACTGAACTTAAGTTGTTGGGTGTACGATGACAACTTTGAACTGTTTAGAAAAATACCGCGTACAAAATGGTTGTTACTGGCAGGTCAGAAAGTTATGAAACGGTTAAGAAATTAAAATGACTGTTACAGGTTAGTTTGGGTGGATGGGTGCCTGGACCTGGACCCCCTGCTACCAGACCATTCCACCCGATTGTGTCCAAAATGCATTACAAACATTTATGATGGAGAGACAGATGGATTTGCTCATACATTTGGTACAAAATACAACAATCACAACCACTCATGTTCCAAAAAAAAAGTATGAACTCACCGCTTACGATCTTTGCTTTTCCTTGTAGAGTTTTACTGAACAATTTTCCTGAATAGGTGGTGATATTGACCAAGTATTCAGTGTTCCGCTCCAGACGTCCAAGCATGGCAAATGTTAAATTTGTTCTTCCATTCCCCGAGGCTCCGTAATTATTTCATTCAAAGAATACATGGTATAGACTTCGAGGCTATTGTTGAAGATGCCTACGGACTGCAATAGATCATTGCCGTTGATCACTTCCAGGTACAGCATGCTCCATACACCGTCGGGGAGAGACCAACTGCAGGAAATATTCTCCGTGGAATACGGAAAGCAAGAAAAGTCTCTGACAGATGCTGGATCTGGGGGTAAAAGGTTGGTGAATGGGGTAGTTTGGGGGGGGGGGGGGGTAGGAGATGAAAGATTGCTGAAGATGAAACTTACTGCTGATATTACCAATGAACATTAATCAAACCCATTTGATTCATAACACAGTCGCAAAAACAATTGAGACATTGCAGGGGCTCAGTTATGAGCATGTGTGTGCATGTGAAACACAGTTGGCGCCTAAATTTGTCGACTACATTGGCAATGCGGCCGTGCCAACATTGGCCCCGATTCCCCTCAGTGCTCGTGTTTACTAGTCCACCTCTTCTCCAGGTCTTCTGGTTTCCCCCTCCATTTATAATCATATGTTTAGAGTATTTTGCTGCTATAAATGTCCACATGATGATAAGCCACTTCGTTTATCCATTATGATTGCCAGGTCGCTTTTGAAAAAAGGGCTACACAGCTCAGTGGGCCTTAAATGGTACAATTAAACTAGTTTATCGTTGTGCGTGTCGAGGTTACATCTCTGTATGATGATAGATAACCGGGCCTTTTCTCGTGTGGCCCCCTGGCTGTAGAGTTCACATCCCCTGGACGTTCACTATGCTGACTCCCTAGCTTTATTTAAATCGTGCCTTCATACGCACTTATTTTAAACAAAATTTTCTATTCCTTAAATCTTTTAGTTTGAGGTTAGATTTTATTGGGTTGAGCCTGCACGTGTGTTTGTTTTGTACAGCGCCTTCTGACCTCCAGGAGCAAGGTGCGTTAGCAGTGTAAATTAATATTATTAAATAATTATTTCCAGGATCAAGGATTACGTTTGCCTACTTTAAATCAGCCCAAATCACATCCTTACGTGTTTGTGACTTACTTGTACCAAAAGAGAATACTGGCCTGTCAAAATGACCAGTGTGAATCGTGTATGTCTATTTTAAATCCAGGGGAAATGGCTGCATTACATGGTGGTGAAAGTTTTCAATATCAAATAATGTAATACAGTATATTACACACAATGTACTTGTGATATATAATAGCATTCAAACTATTGTCTAAATTAATATAGTCCGATCAACAGACTGTATAGGTACTTACAAGTTCTGTCCATTATATATGCCCAATATGAGACAGACCCATCGGAAGCCTGCACAGACACGGAGTAGTTCATTCCAGGAACCAGGCCAGTAAATGTTGACGAGTTTGAGTAAATCGGGAATGTTGTAACCAAGTTTCCACTGTCAGTCTCTCTCAAGTAGGCCCAGTAGGAGAACGAGTCTGGGAGATAAGTCGTTCCTGAGACTGTCATGGTCGTGGTAGTCTTGTTGGTGATGGTTAAAACGATGTAACTTGACACTGAAATGGCCACATGCAAGCAATACATTTTTATGGCATGTTTTAGTTATTTTACAATGATTAAAGTGAAAAATGAGGAAAGACCAATTGCAAAAATAACACAGCATTTTGTAAGCAGGGACGACACTAACCTTTGAGAATATAATCATCTTGTTAATAAATGTATTAATAGATAACATTTGCTGTCATCTTACCAGATCACATTTTACCAATGGCGAAATTTCTCAGTTAAAATGTAAACATTTTGTTAGAAATCACTTTGTTTTCAAAAATGTTCTTACAATTGATATGTTCTGTTCCAAATAAATTTCTATGAACAATTAATATATTTTCCATCAGGGTCTAATCTGTTTGTTCTTCAAGTTAGTTTTTATCACCTTTTTAACGTAACATTTATGTCGTCATAATTCAATGACTGAGCCATTTTTTCCATACACATATATGTCCTACATTGTTAGTAAATAGGTAGGTTAAAAAGAGGGCATTATTAGACACAATTCATGCCCAAAATGAAACTTCATGCATGATCGAAATTATAATGTCCTTGAACATGATGGGTCTATAATATAATTAACAATGAATATATATATTCTTGGTTATTTCGGTAAAGTCACATAGATAGAATAAAAAAATGTAATCTACGTTACTTTACCGAAGAACCAAGAATATGAATTCCTGCAGTCACGAAAGTTTAAAGTCTAAATGTAATGAATATATAACCAGGCAAAAACTCACAGGTCGTTCTGGTAATGATAGCGGATGGTTGGTAGTAGATGCCACTATAAGCCGTTACAGAAGCATCATAACTTCTACCAGGAACCAGATCAGTAAATTCTTTTGTTTAAGTGTGGACACATTGAAGAGCTTCACTGCTGTTGGGTTGTAAGTTTCATTTAAATAGACCACGTAGTAGTCAACGTCTGAAGTTGGAGCCACCCATGAGACCATCATGCTGTAGGGCTGGTGACGGTGGATGGTGACATTGACTTGTGGAGAACTGCAATGTAAAATAAACGATGAAACAGACGAATTGCAATAGATACTTGCGGCATTGACTTAAGCCACTAAAGTGGCATATAACACGATGAATATTTATTTTAATATGCACATTTTCTTGTCAAATTATTGATTTGAAAAGTATGTAACTTAAAATGGAAATGTTAAGCAGAAATTTAGGCAAACAATTGCCATGCAGGCATCCCTCGCATTGCACATTCCTCCCCCCACTCCCAAAGCGCGAATGTGGAGCTACGTAATTAACTTGTTAGGGACATACTTCACACTTACGCTATTGGGTTTCAGTTACGCGCTGAATAAAAAATGAACTTGTAACAAGTAAACCCGTAAAAACAAAGTTTTTCACTATAAATCCTTTATATGCGTGGCGGCTAGAGTCCTCTCGTCCTCTGGCTTGAGATGGCTGCCACCTATGGGTCAGATGATTGT